>NC_090188.1:36178991-36516491 GCF_024679245.1 Pseudorasbora parva | reverse complement strand
AAAAATTTGAAAAAGTTACAAATTTGCCTTTTTTTACAGTGTGGATAGTCCTTCAACCAATCAGACAACAAGAGGCATGATTAATGGGCAACAACCCGTCATTTCTCTATCTGTCACCGTGTTAAACCCGCCAATAGTGTGCCAGGTGGATAAGCCATTCTGTGATTGGTTCCCGCAAAAGTGTAATAGAAGCAGTAGAAATTAATGTACAGGTTTCCAGACTAAGTTGCTGGGCGAAATCAAATCACCGGCAGATCAGGCTGGGTTTACCCAGTCTAATATTGTCCTGTACCCACTAGTAAAAAGTCTATCTGGTGATTAAATAATTTTTTTAGTACTAGATATTTGCAAGATATCTATTGAAGGCAAGTAGCAGAACCCAAGTGCAGTTTATTTAAACTCCAATAGTACACATATCCACAATAAATACTAGATTAGTGAGTGGGAGTAAAATGAGTTTTGGCTGGCATTTGATATGCAATTTATGGCGTATTATACGCTCAAACCCCCCAACCCACCCAAGAGTGTGTCATATACACACCAATAACTATGTACCATATGCACAGCAGAACTCATTTTTGTGTATGCCTGCCACAACATTGCACACTCATTGATTGTGTTTGACTGTACTGGAATAGACTGGACTGGACTGGACTAGACTAGACTGGACAGCAGGTTACAACATACAATACTCATCAAGGACCAGGTCAAACATGTGGCTTTACATACACAGATGCTGCGTCCCAATTCGCCTACTTATATCACGTCCTAAAAGTATGTACTCTTTTTGTGAAGAAAAAGTACATACTTTTGAGTGTGTAGCAGAAAAGTATGCAAGCTTCAGGACATACTACTTCGCCATCTTTAACGGACTCTGTCGCTTAGTTACGTGCATCCCGTCACCGTTTAACTGCCCTGTCAATCATCGTCAGATTCGTCACAGTTCAAATCCTCCACATTCAGATTAATCTCCTACCGTATCGGAGAGAAATGTAGCCGCTCGTTGATCTGCCATTTGTGGGTCTTTAATGCAGAGACTCTCCTCATGTGTTTGCAGTTTAAATATAATGATGCATTTAAAAGTTAATGGCCAAACGTGTCATTACAAAAGTTCACAATGCTGCTCCAGGTGAAATATAATGTGGACAACACTGAATAAATATATTTTTGTCAGGTTAAATACTGAGAGTTGGTCACTCAAACCCCTTTATCTAAAGTTCTCTACTTAACCGTTGGACTCACACATCTGCCATGTTTGTAGTTTTTTAATACTTTTTTCTAATTGAATTCCTCGTTTAACTTGCAATGGGTTGTGGGCAATATCAGCCGTTAAGAGTGTGCGTCGATCTGTACTTGGAATTCTGACCGGAAATAGTAGCCTAAACCATCCAGGTATTTTTGGAATACTCTTTTCAACATACTACAGTTTGGAACATACTAATTCTATTTTCGAATACTATTTAGTATGGATAGTATGTGGATTGGGATGCAGGGAGAGATAATGACTAACAAGACACACCTGTGAAAAATGATCAAGACAAATAACTAATGACAGCATGACACAAGATCACATGAGGGCATGGGAATCACATGACAACCAGGAATCATGACAGTGAACATGACAACATAAAAGCATGAGCATGAAACGTGTGTGTGTGCGTGCGTGCGCGTGTGCGTGTTTGCGTGTGTGTGCGCGCGCGTGTGTGTGCGTGCCCTTGTTTATATTACCTTGTGGGGACCAAATGTCCCCATAAGGATAGTAAAACCTGAGATCCCCTACATTGTGGTGACCAGCCAGCAGCAGTCCTTACTTTTCAAATGGCTTATAAATCATACAGGATGCGTTAGTTTCAGAAAGTAAAAATGCAGAATGTTTCCTGTGATGGGTAGGTTTAGGGGCAGGGGCAGTGTAGGGGGTTAGAAAATATGGTTTGTACGGTATAAAAACCATTACGTCTATGGAGAGTCCCTACAAAGATAGTGAACCAGATGTGTGTGTGTGTGTGTGTTAACAACATTACAACAATATTAACAATATTACAATGTTAGTTCATAGAACATTAGTACGCAATCACAAGTTACCTTCTATTTGAGCACTGCTTCCTTGTTCTGCTTTTTTTTTTCTCACATCAGTTTCTTTCATTTGAGTTGAAATATCAGATTTCATTTGAATCGATAAATCACTTGCTGTATTGTTCATTTGTAAGTTGCTTTGGATAAAAGCATCTGCAAAATAAATACATGTAAATGTAATGTAAATATTTACTTAACAGAGGTTATTTTCTCCAAGAATTATTTAATTTGATTTAACTTCATTTTATAATTTATATGACTGGATACACCCTGAATTTTTCACAATTTGCACACAGTTTGGTTTGGTTTTAATTTGGTAATTATTCAAATAAAAAATGGACAAATGTTACTAGGGAAAGTACCCCCCCCCCCACACACACACACACACACAGACACACACACACCAGATTGTACATGTACATGAAGTAGATTTTGCTATTGAATATAACTCAATACTTGTATTTTGAATGGTTCTTAATAATATTAGACTGATTACCAGTTTAACTACATAAATTATGCATTGCATTTTCATGGTCAGACCTTTAATTTGCATACATTAATGCAATGTTTTACAATCTGTAAAGACACTAACTAACTAACAGATTGTGGGGAAAAATGCATGTTAAAAATGTTTGCTTTAAAGATTTGCTTTTTGTGGTATAGAGTGTGCAGTCTTGCGCGAAGAAGTAAAACCTTATTGTATTGTGTTTTGTGCTTCATGGTTGAGTAAAGTGTGTTCGTCACAGTTCAGTGCCGAGCTGCAATGCCGTTTGGCAGGCGACAGGTGCGTCAGCTGCAAAAGCAACCACGTGCGAGAGTATGCAAACGTTCATGTGCCTGTGGACAGGCAGGCCGTGATGCCGTTTGCCATGCACCTTGTGGCTGCCCATTAATATAATTAAATTGCACTAAAAACTTTCCCTTTGAAACAAATTAATTAAGATGCTATTATTTAGCCATTGAGAGGTTAATGACCATCATTAGAAACAAAGGCAACATCCACCATCATTAGCCAAACTCAGTTATTTTGTCAATTTTGGTTATTTACTGGGCAGAAGATTAATGAGGGCAGATACTGGCCCAGACGCTAATTAGCTTTAAAAACATAACACAATCCATCAATGCTTGTGATTGTTACAGCGACACACACAGACGTAGACACACACAAACAGAATCACATATACACACAAAACGCATGTTCTTACTCTCCCAGACAGTATATTAAAAAAAAATCAAATTAAATGTTTAATCTAAAGAAATGTTTAAATCACTACAATGTGTGCTTACTATATAAAATGTACACTAAAATCAAAGTTAACTTTACTCTCCTTATCAAAATCCTCAGCATGGCTATAATGCTAAATGCTGACTCCCGGTAATCCAGTCTAATCAAATCCAAACTCTCTCTGGACTGGTTTTGATGGAGTGATTTTGGAGTGATTCAGCAGATATCAGATTTAAGAAGTAACTACAAACTAATAAGCAGTATAACATATTTGCCCTATACATGGCATGCACTGCAAAAATGGTTCAAAGGAAATTAATAGGTGTGACAAAAATTCTTATTGGATGACACATTCATTCCAAATTCTTTAATTTAAAGTTTAAAAAAAAATAGTTAATGTATTTTTAATCTGCACATATTTTATTATGTGAAAATAGACTTCTAGCCATGTATTACCATACTATCCTTGTATTAGCATACAATTAATTATACAATTCAATGACCAATCAGAATATAGTATTCCAGAAGGCCATGTAATAATGTCAAATTATGTTTTGCATCTCCCTGCTTGAAATGCTTTGAGACCATGCAGGGCTGCAGATGAATGAGCCTGTTTAGGAAGTCATGAAGAGGACACATGGGGTCATAGCCTGTCCCACTTCAGTCAGCTGATTGGTGGAGATGAGAGGGCATGACTGTCATGGGGAGTGACCGCATGGCAACCATATGAGTAACGGGTTGAGCTCTACAGGGCATTGAAATGACATTGCAGAAGATAACGGAACTTATTGTCAACCATTTATTCTGGAGGGGATTTATGACTACACCATAAATGTTTATTAGCATTTTTCTATTTATAACTTGAAAAAACGGAGACAGTGTGTCTTTGGTCTTTTTATGATCTGTGTGCATAGCAGGCCCCGCTCCTCACTGAGCATGTGTGAGCTCTACTCTGCTGCACATAGCCAGTGATGTAGGGGAAAAGAGAGCGAGCACAGATTTGATTTAAGACACACAGGGCCTATGACTGTCTTTTATCTGAGAGCCGGTAAATCATTCAAGCTGTACATCAGCAGGAAACAGCAGGCCTCTGGGCAGCTCCAAACACACTCCCTCAGATGTAAACCTTGCTGGAAATACTCATGTTCTCACACGTCAATGTGTTCTAAGAGAAGCTGAGGGGGCAGTTAACAATAAGGTCAAAGCTAATGCAAGGACATGGTTTGTGGACCAAGAAATACATAGCACCTCTGTTGGCTTGAGAAGTATAAGGCATAATAGGCACTCTTGCAATGCAAAGGCTATTTTACAGGGCGAGAAATCTCCTTTTGGCAAAATTCTGAGGTAGCAATGCATCTATTGTTGGCAGAGAATTCAATCCCATAACATATTATGCAACCCGATCACATGTAAATGCGTATAAATAGTATGAGAAAGTAGTATAAAGAGCGTCATGTGTATAAAGAGGCTCTGCTCATCTGCTCTTCTCTGTTGGTTCTCAGTATTGAACGTGTCCGAAAGAAACGGTTTTCGATTCTGTACTGATCTGAGACGCACGCAAGTGCTCAGTCAACCCGATCACATGTAAATGCGTAGAAATAGTATGAGTGTGCAATGTCGTGGAATGTATATACGCCAAAACTCATTTTGGCGTGCATATGATACGCTGTTTTTCGCTTGCATATGATAAGCACTTTATGGCGTGTATATGACACACTCTTGGGTAGGATTAGGGTGGTGGGTTGGGGGGTTCGTACGTATAATACGCCATAAATTGCGTATCATATGCATGTGAAAAGCAGATGAAACCATTCTAAATTTAATACAAATAATAATGTAATATTAAATATAATTATAATAGGTTCAATATAATTTAAAACAAACTATTTACCCAATACTTTATGTATTTTTATACTTATTAGTACTCAAGTCTTGGTCTTGAGACCATTTTTGAAGGTCTTGGTCTTGTCTCAGTCTCAACAACATTTGTACTTGGGTTCAGACTTAGAGGACTGGTCAACAACTGTTGGGATATTACTAAATTGTCTGATTTATTTATTAACATCATTAAAGTGATTGGATGTTAAAATGTCGGCTTCAGATGCAATCAATAACTTATTTCTAATTTTAATTATTTATTGTGCAGGCAGAGAAATTAATTAAGGATCATATCAACAATGTCACCAAAATGTATACAAATGCTCACAAAATATAAGATACTGTTGCAAAAAAGTATGTGTATGAGATCTGGATTTTTTATCTTATAACATGATATAATTAACCAATATCACAAAAACAACTGTCATGCTCAGAAATTTAAGCATGGCTTCAAATATTATATTGCTTTCATACAAACATTCAATAATAATAATAAAAAATTGTTAATATGCAATTTATCAATTCAGATGCATCTTCTGTACCACCTAAGCAATGCAATGATGATTTTTTGTTGGTGTTTCATTTGATTGGTAACACCTATTCTAATTATTCATTGAATGAAAATAAGCAATTTAGCAGGCGGTAATGTGGATCTTTATGAATTAAAAGTGTACTGGTCTGGTCTTGGTCTTGACTTACAGAACTACTTATTAGAGTGTTACATTAGACTGGGTAAATCCAGCCTGATCTGCCGGTGATTTGATTTCACCCTGCAACTCATTCTGAAAACCTGTACATTCATTTCTACATCTTCTGTCACACTTTTGCGGTAACCGCAGACTGGCTCACCCCCCTGGCACACTATTGGCGGGTTTAACATGATGATGGACAGAGAAGCGATGGACCGTTGCCCATTGATCACGCCTCTTGTGGTCTGTTTGCTTGAAGGACTATCCAATTGCGTACAGAATCATTTGAATAATGCCTGTTGATCACTCCTTGTGCAGTAGAAAATACAGAACGTACTTCCCAGACCAATGTTCAATTTTAAATTGAGCTTGGTCTGCTGATAGCCAGACAAGTGTTACATTGTTTAGTACATAGCAACATATGTAGGCAAAGTCGTTCACTTGAAAAAGAACCACTGAGTTTGAGTTATGTTCGTGAGAAGAAACCAGTCTGTTAAGCAAGCAACTGATCAATATTCTGGCACAGGAAGTCCTGTCATCAAAACCCATCTGAAAATGCATATGACATAAGATCTGTGCATCCATGCGTGACAAGCTGACGTTGCAGTAGTGGACATGTTTCCTCAAGGACCAAATCGAGTATGCGCATCTAATTTGAGCCAGAGTGTGGCCAAGCTAAAAAGCCTTTTTGGAATGACATCGTCCTCATGATCCCCCCGTAGGAAATGGGATGCAGTCCCAATGGGAGACGTTCATAATTCTGCGTGTCTTGGGATCACAGACACATGGCATTGTGGGGTTGGATGTAATCTTTCCAGAACAGTGCCTCATGCTGTTGTGTGGTTTTAAGCTAAGCCTGGCTCTGCTCGGTGTAAGCACATGTAACATTCCACTTAACATGGAAAGTCAGCATTTCCAGATTCCATCTAGGAAAAGTACATTTGAATGTCTCTTGGTCCAACTTGGAAGTTCTTGTGGAAACAAGACAGCATCCATGCACAGTTAATGATAAGCATTCACTTTTAAGCAAATCATTTAAGTTTAGTTAGCTAGTTTAACCCCCCAAGAGTCGGCTATCGCGCCAGCGTTTTTTCACGGTTTTTCACGTTTTTTCTTATCAGTGACAACGAGACTGATAATTTTATAATTCAGGCAAGTGTTATACATCATTATAATCTGTTTTAAGTTTCTATTATTTTTGAGTAAAGTCACAATAAAAACAAATTGTTTGACTTTTTGTAAAATTAAGAAAACAAACAAACTGTCAAAGACGTCTTATCTGATTCTCTTCAGAAATTGATCTCTAACTTAGTGAAACTTATCACACAGACACAAGACATTATGTCTAAAGAAACATTGAAATGCCAGGTTTTAAATAATGTAAATCAAATTGAAAACAAATATTCTGTTTATGTAATCTGTTTGAAAAGGGAGAGATGTCAGTTGTGTGTCAGTCAGTACCTCATTATCCGCTCATTATCCGCTAATGCGCCACGCCTACGGAGCGCGTGTTCTTTTGAGATTCAAATCTGACGTGCTCCATGCGAGAGCACAGTGACGCGCCCACATCAGCTCAACATAAACTCAAATAAACACATCAACCCTTTACATTGGTTTGAGACGTGGTGAGGAATGATCATGGAATAATTGAACTCCGGTGAATTTTATCTTGATCATTAAATCTTTGTGAGTACAGTCTATAGAAAAATAAACAAACCGTATTGGTCCTTGCAACACGGAGCTATTACAGTTAATGCCCAGAGCCGCACAGCAGTTATGGGGGCATAAACGTAAAGGGTGTCGTTGTGCCTCTTCACAGACATAAAATGCAATTAAAATGTCTGTCCAACAAGAACAGGGCCCTTACATGACAACGAGATGCGTTTAGCCACTTAGCCATTGTTAAAATTTACTTTTAGACAGCTAGTTGTAGTCTCGCGCTGAAGTCCCGTGGAACTCTGTTGTAGCCGGAAAAAAGGCAAATATGAATGAACTTTCATAGAAATTAATTTGAGAAGTTAGAAGACTTACATTGCTCACCATAGCTCCGTTTAAATAAGTGCCTGTAGCTGCAAGCTGAGCCCCCCCGAGAGCTGAGTGTAATCTCCCATCCCCTATGATTCAAAGATTCAAAACATGCGGAAATGGCTCCCTCTGCTGGCTGTAGTCTTTAGCCTTTGGGCAAACATTCCTCCTATGATGCAAATATCGTCAATTTGCATCATAGGAGGAATTTTTACAGAAATAAAATGCATAAATCTCTTGTCTCAGGGGGATATGAGGGGGGAAAGCACAATCATTTGAATATACTCCAGGGTTTCTACTGATACAAAGCCATATGCTAATCGCTGAAGTAACCCTTTAAAATAAACTTAGTTTGCATGTTGTTTTTTTTGTTTTTTTTTATTTAAAAATACAAATTATTTTATCATAGTGATATTGTTATTATAAAAGTGTGTATATATATATATATACACTATAGCTATATATATATATATATATATATATATATATATATATATATATATATATATATATATATATATATATATATATATATATATAGCTATAGCTAGTTCTGGAAAAAATTCAGAGCTGTATGTGTATAAATATATATAATTTCTCATGTTGCCATTCCGTACACAGTTTTAGTAGCCTATATATTGATTTAACATAAATACCTTGTGTGTATGTATATTCATTGCACCTATCTGTTCTGTTTAATGTTACTTTCATATTGAAGTCCTTGGTTATAATTATTCATAAGTATGTAGTGTCATAACTACTTCTCTGACATTCATAACAAACGAAACAGTTTGAAAATCGGTTGAAAATTGAGCAAGTTATGGTTATTTAAAAGTGCATGCACCATTAAAACACACTGTAACGAATGAGCGAGCTGCCTGTGACAAGATGGGCGCCAGTTGCGGACGGCGACCTCCATTGGCCAACAGCGCGCACTAGACATCTAGCCTTTATTATGGATATCTATGCCGGACATCACTAGAGTGATGATCCGATCAGGCTCACAAGTGAAGAAGAAATGGTTCATGTTTGTGCTTTTCCGAATTGTGGCAACAGAATGCGAAAATTTGCAGCGAACACTTGACTATCTTACACAGACACAACACAGCGGGGCCGGTTGAAGAAAAATGCCATTCCGTTGTCAAAGACAAAGGTAATGTAAACTTTATTTATCCTTCCATTTGGGCACACACGGCTTAAGGAAAGATTTGCAGTAATAAAATAATCATGCTTTACACACACAACGCTCTTCCCAACTGGACTATTTGCCTTTTTTTCCGGCTACAACTGCGTTCCCACGGGGCTTCAGCGTGAGACTACAGCTAGCCGTCTAAAACAGTATAGGTGAATTTAAACAATGGCTAAACGCATCTCGTTGTGATGTAAGGGCCCTGTTCATGTTGGACAGACATTTTAATTGCATTTTGTGTCTGTTTAGAGGCACAAAGACACCCTTTACGTTTATGCCCCAATAACTGGCGTTTTAGCTGAGTGGGGGCTCTGGGCATTAATAGCTCTGTGTCGCAAGCACCAATTCGGTTCGTTTTTTTTTTTCTTCTTCTATAGACTGTACTCACAAAGATATAACGATCAAGATAAACTTAAACATTCGCCAGAGTTGTCCGTTAACCATGCTGGGGTTTGGTGCATTTGTCAGCTGGTCATGCTGGGATACTAAACTCCACCAAGGAGACGAAGCAAGCTATTATACTGATAAGACTATAGCTAACCACCTCAGGCTAGTTTAAGTTAATGTTAATGTAATATTATAACTGCAAAATTAACAAAAGTATTTCATAGCATTTTTTATCTTGCACAATTCAGTAGCAAGGACACTTTTAGATGATAATCAAACAATTGCAAAGCTAACATTACTCGCTCGATGAAAATGATCGCACTTAATGCTGTTGAACATAGTGGCGTATTAGAGGAAAATGTGATATAAATACTGTTCAGTTTCTCACACAAATCGATCGTGCTGTGTCTTAAGACATTATTGTGTCGTCTCGAGCCGCAGGGTTTAATATGGGTTTGTATGTGCATTTTTTTAGTACTTATACTCTCATGTGTTACCATCCACATGCTTTATATGACTTAATTTGTGTTATAGTGAAGAAACAAAGTCACCTGTATCTTGGATGCCCTGGGGGTAAGCAGATAAACCACATTTTCATTTTTGGGTGAACTATCCCTTTAATATGTCCTTGTTTTAGTATGTACTATATCGTACTTGAATGATGGCTGAAACCATATTAGCACTTCTAATGTTTATTGCCTTCTTAAGATGAATTACTTGTTGTATTTAAGTCACTGTGGTATCTGTGTAAATGTGATCACACCCATTTTCTCATAGGGCCTGAGCTGAGTGTGTCCAGTGCAGCCTGAAATTCTTCACATTTATACATACGGATATAATTTGTACTGCGACCAGAGCTGCTAAAATAGGCAGTTGCCTTTCTGTACAATAACTGATTAATTAATTCTGGTTGAGGCAGGATGTCTCAGTGTCAGGTGCCCGCTGGTGTTCCCTTCGCTTGGCCATGCCAAGTGTTCATACAATTTGATGTAGACATGTTATTCTCTCCTGGCTGCCTGCCGGCCACACTCAATCACACCTCAGCCTTTAAAGTGCACGCCAAGATCAGTCATCTGCTGGGGCCGAGGTGTAACTTTATGAAATAATTACTTCACTGGCCTTTGGAGTATGCAGTGGGCTGAAAATAAACAGCGGTGGGTTGTGCAGGAAGAGGAAAAGTGTGAGGAGAAGAGATGCAAGGGGCCATAGTGTGAGATGAGAGCGGCAGCAGCAGAATTTATGGCTGACATTCATGTTATGGCAGCAGTTCAGATGTGACCTCCTCACTCACTCGGCAGCTGCCTGCTCTTCACTGCCTTTCTCCACCTGTCCCAAAAACACGCTACTCTCAAGGCTAGACCAAATAAATCTGCACGTCTAGAGTGAACACTATCAGTCTGTTGCAAAGCCTAGTGAACTGCCTGTAGGCAACATTGGTGCATTAATGTCACAAAGGCTGTTCCAAAATGTAACACTAACAGGCGTGATGAAAAATATTTGTAGCAACATTCTAGTGGACATGAGAATGTGTGCGTGTGTGTGTGTGTGTGTGTGTGTGTGTGTGTGTGTGTGTGTGTGTGTGTGTGTGTGTGTGTGTGTGTGTGTGTGTGTGTGTTGTGTGTGCTGTGTGTGTGTGCATTGTCGAGCTACAGTATTTAGGCCAGATTTACTAAGCTTGTAGCCTGACTTTCTCATAATCAGATTCTAGTCAGAATATGAGTCCGATACTGCTCCATTGGGCCGTGATTATGGGGTGTTTCAACCGAAGCAGGAAAGAAAATGCATAATCGGATAGACTTACAACCAATTAGAGCAACGTAGTAAGTGACGTGCAATGCATAGTTGTCAACAGAACTCAACTGCATGCTTGGAAGAATTCGAAGAATAAAATGAGTACAAAAGATTTTTGCCGGTGTTGTAAAAAGAATTTCAGGATAACACAATCATCATTTTTGAGAGTAATAGTGAAGGTGAATACATGTATAAACAAGTTTAGGATTATAACGAATTTAACCCGAGCGCTCTTTGGCGACGGGGATGATTACGTTACGTCACCTGTCCATCATCGTATAAAGCCCACCCTGACAATTTGATTGGTCCGAACAGCTCTGGTTCAAGCGTAGTTGCTCCACAACGGATCAAGTCCAGACCAAACTTTGCGACTTCAAATGTTGTGAACGGGGGTAAGTTCAGTTAGCATCAAGGCAAAAGATCAAAATAAAGCGTACATTTTTTTTTAAAAACGGTAACAAATTTGCACTAAAAAGGTGTGGACAGTAGCCTAGAAATCTAGACGCACCCTAGCGGCAAATCTAATCTGCCCGCGAGTGTCGTCTAGCAACTCTCAATACCCTTCTGAGCTGTAATCGCCTAACTCTTGCCGGACCAATCACATCATGTATAGAGTCGGTGGGCGGGGCCATAATGACGACAGCCGAGTTGCTCTTGCGTGCTTCTAGTAAACACAGAAACTGGCGAACGGCGGTCTTTCGAATCAGCTTTGACCGCGACTCTGGAAGACTTGGAGTTAAGCTTTTCTCTGAGAAAAGAACAAAGAACGGCACTGAAGTAATTCTTAAGAAGGGAAGATGTGTTCTGAGTTTTGCCGACCAGTTTTGTACTCTCGCTGTTTTGCTGTTTAGTAAATCTGGCAATTTACCTGTCTATTGAAGTACTGTATATGACATGGACACAATGTGGGGAAGCAAGGAAACAAATAAATAATAAATTGTGAGAATTAATTTTTAATGTAATTTATTTTCACTACATGTCATGAGCAGGGTACATAATCAGTGCTTTTTTTTTTTTTTTTTTTTTTTTTTTCGTGGTATGCACACCATGGCAACGCCAATTCCGAGAATCTCAACCAAGTACCTATTAGGTCTACGCTCATTGGAACCACGTCCTTGTTCCTATATTATTATTTTTGCTAAGCTTGTGTGTCATTACAAAATTTGTAAAACAGATTAAAGACCTGTAAAAGCAAGCTAAATTGACATGGTTGTGTCTAGATATCCGGATGTTGAAAGGAGCAAGGACCACTTGCAGGTGGAAAGGGTTATAAACAAAGACAAACAGAAACAACCCCAAGGGGGAAAACAAGACATGACTTAGACTTAGGCAATGTGTACATTTTAGGTTGTGAATTGCAATTGCACACTGCTCACCCCTGCCATTGAGGTACATAGAGAAGCTATGATGGCTGAAACAGGACAAAGATGCCATCACCTGAGACAGCAGAGAGTAGCTAACGCTCTTTAGAGCAGTTTGGCCGTTTTGGGCTACTGTAGAAACATGACGCCGCAAAATGGTAACTTCACTGCAAGGGGATGGCGTATGGAGATAGAAATGACTCATTCTAAGGTAATAAAAACATAATGGTCCATTATGTAAGGTCTTTATACTCCACTGAAAACATAGTTATGTACAGTATATTATATTGCATTTCTGTCAATATAGAGCCTCATAAATATTACACACTGCACCTTTAAGGTCAGTCCTATATTCATAATAGAAAATCTGTTGAATATCCGCTGCCATATCTTGTCCTTTTTACAATAATGGGGTTTTCCCATGTCCTGACATTGCAGCTCTCATTCATCAGTTGCGTCTTGTTCCAGTGTTCATAAGTTTTGTCCTTTCAATATAACAGTCTTCGCTATTGAGTGACACTTTTATTAAAACCCCATCAAATGGTGTAATAATGTAGCTTATGTTGCTGTCATTGATCTATATAGAGAACATTTATATAGATCAGTGGTTGCTGTTCACAGTCAGGGACTATTTTTTCGGTGGAAGGTAGGCTTAGTAATTTTACGTCAAGAAAGTTGCAATGATACATATACACTCCAAAAAATTGTTCAGGCCCTTCGTAGATATGACACATTTAAATTATGTTCACTTTACTTAAACTTATCTAATTTTGGTACAATTTAATTGAATTGTGTTCAGTCAACCTAATATCTCTAAAACTGAAGTTTACTTAATTAATTTGTGTTAAAACTACATTAAATAATTGTGTTGACATAACTAACTGGGCAGTGGATCTGTAGTTCCCAGCATGCTTTGCAGGGGACTAAATTATGAGAAATAATTATGGATTAAAGTGTTATTTTATGGTTTTCTGTACAGTGAAATATGTTAATTAATGTTAAGTGTTTAATGGTCAGTTATGTTGGACATTTAGAGGAGTTTCTGTAATTGTTTGAAATCTGTGGTTACCATTATGCTGGAGAGTGGTGCCTGGGCTGTGGGCAATCAGAGCTCTATGCTAATGTAACATTTCATTACTGGCATTACTCCAGGATTTTCTTAAATTTTCATTATATACATTGTGTATGATGATGAAAGTTTGACACGTTCAAAAAAAGTCATGTTATAAGTATAAAAATATAATTTAAACTGTTTTAGATAAAATTGAGTTTGACCAGCTCAATGACATTTCATTGCATGAATTCGATTTTAATGATTTGGGGCTACACATATTTATTGGATGGAAAACCTGCCCTCAATTAAATTTAATTTGTCCAATGAGTTATTTTTTTGAGTGTACCGTATTTTCCGCACTATAAGGCGCACCGGATTATAAGGCGCACCTTTAATGGCCTATTTTAAAACTGTTTTCATATATAGGGCGTACTGGATTATAAGGCGAATATAGGAGAAAAGTCAAACGTTTGACTACTGCAGTCAAACGTTTGACTGGGTTTGCGTTATGCATCCACTAGATGGAGCTGTGCTAAAGGGAATGTCAACAAAACAGTCAGACAAACTGACTATTCGCACGGAATTAGTATTATCTGGGGACCTCTGGTAATTTGTAATAATTGCAAAGAATGTCTGTGATCTTAATCCCGTGCGAATCGGCCATGTCTGTAATTTGTAAAGTAAAAATTCCCCCGCAAATTACCTACCATATTTCGCCGAACACCGGGGTCCTGTGATAATATTAGTCCCGTGCAAATCGGCATCTCTGTGATTTGGCCAGGATTAGGCAGATCGTATATCATTTTTGCAAGGTTTTTTTTTTTTTTCCTGTGCGCATTTCTATCTTTATCTTTCACAGAGAATGGAGGCTGCATTCATTATGCGCACCGTTATGAATTCCTGCACGGATTATACTTTCACTTTTGAATGAGTACCAATTTGGGAGCAAATTGCTTGAATGGTGTGTTTAATATTAACATCAATACTATTCTTAATGAAAAACAGAACAATAGAACAGTACAATGACAAGCTCGCTTAAATTGGCGCTTTTACATTTAGCTTTGAAACTCAATCGTCCGCCGTATATGAATGAAATCTGACTCCTGCCGCTGGTCTGTGCTCAGTTCAGTTTTTAATTGTAGCGTGTTCTCTAACTGAACAAAATAATTTTTATTACTATAAAACTATCAAAACGATATCGATACATATGACTGTTTATGATTTCATACAGCTATAACGAAAAAACATTTACAAGTCCTGACATCATATCCGGGAGAAGTCAGTAAATTCGAGTAAAATCACAGGGTTTGCCTATCACGTGCGAATGTGCCACTGCCACGCAAAACTCAGATGTGGGGGAGAAATTTCTAAATCACAGAGGTCCCCGATAATACAAATCCCATGCAAATAGGGCTTAAGTCAAACTTTATTAAGCGTTCTGACAACTCCATTCACTCCCATGGTAACGTTGTTCAAACGTTGATGTGCATATTAACAATATCTCCCCTTGGTAATCTTTTAGCAGTTGCTGCGAGACGGTTTGTTTGCATATGGAGAGATTACGTCTTTTCGTAAAACGAAAGCACCAAGAAGGACCGCCTCGAAATTCATCGATGTTCATGTCAAATAGTGACTGTAGAGACGCGGTGCGGCTTTGTAGTTTACCAGTCGTACTGAAACATTTTATTATTATTGAATCGTTTTTATTGTTTTTTCATACTGAAACATTTTGACAGAGCACCTGGATCCATGTATAAGGTGCTCCGGATTATAAGGCGCACTGTCATTTTTTGAGAAAATTAAAGGCTTTTAAGTGCGCCTTATAGTGCGGAAAATACGGTATTTTGCCTTTAATATTTGTATTGTGTGGTAACATTTTATAAAAGCAATACACTAAGGGGCGTTGTTAGGAATGACGTGGTACGGATTTTAGAGCTTATTGCTTTATTTTAGTTTCAATAATTGTATACAAGTGCATGTGAATATACCAGAAGGTAACAGTTCTTTGTCACTGCTGTCATTAAATGTTAAACGTACCTCTCCTTTCACCCCCTACAAGCCCCCAAGCCAGCTGCTTATGTAGGCATTATACTAGCTTTGAGCGTATTACCATGTTCTGTCTCTCTTTTTATTTTGTTTTGTCATACCTTCACTCCTTGGAATGAGTTTTCATGTTTTTACTTGCTACAGGTATTAAACCGCCAGTCCTCAGAAAGAGTCTGAAAGGAAGAGTAACAGGGAGAGGGGGTAGAATGTGTGGGGTGAAGGAGAGCCCATTTCTCAACAGTGATTTACAAGTCTGACTTGTTAAAATCAACACAGCTTCCTGACAGTGACAGGAGATCAAACCAACAGGAACAGCATAATCAAACGCTCTGGCACATGTGGACCCTTTATGTTCAGATGCATACACAGGCATGTCATAGTTCCGCAGAGCATGGCAGCTGTTGACGCCACTGAGATGGTGTTAAAAGGTCAAGAGTTTGTGAGAAAGAGGCAACACTTAAAATTGACCACCCCATGAAAATCATCACATATACTTAGCTAAACAAATCAAGTTTTGTTTCAGTTAAAACAAGCCCTTTTTTTGTTTAGTTTGAACCGTCTGACTGAACCTTCATTCTTAAGACTCTAGAGGAGGGGTCTGGAAACTTTAACATCAAGGGATTTTTTTGCAACAGGAATCTATTATTTACAACATATTTTGGAATAAAGATCTTGCCCTTGATCATCCTTCAAGTGGATTTTGTACAAGGTTGTTAATTTTTGGTCTTGTGTTAGTAATAACTTTTTTTTAAATGTTGTAGGTAAACCTTAAACTTGACACCTAAAGTCCTAGAATCTTAATTGTTCTCTTTGCATGATCGACTGTGATTCTTGGTTAAAATAATATAATATAATAGTATAATATACTAAATTTTAAGTTCTGCATAATACATTTTTTCATTTATATAGTATAAACTGATCTGCACTGTATACTAGAAACTCAGTGTACAATGCACGTCAGAATGTGAGTTATTTCCTTAATTTGTACAAAGTGTGGTGGAGCTGTGTTTGTGCACTTGATCCTATAATACATTATTTTCCATCTCCTAGCCTGATTTATTAATAAGAACTTTTGCTAAACCCGTAGTAGGCCTTACATTATTGTAATATGAGCCATGCTGGTGAATGGACAATGAAGAATAACTTGACCTAACTTTTACCCCAACACTAATACTGACTTAATCCTTATTTAAAACATAACCTAACCCATAATGTTGAAGGTAAGTAATTCTAACGCTAACCTAACCCCATTGAAAATTATTACTAAAACCATAGTGTAGCTTGCTTTGCTAAAACCATACAGCTTTAACGCAACCTTTACAAAAAATACGTATACATCATGTTCATTTTTTTAAGTATTCTTAAGCAAAGTTCAAGTATATTAAGTATAGGCTTTTATGTAATGTATATAGTATAAGTATACTAATATACTAGAGGTATACTTGTGAGTGTACCATTTCAATAGTACTTAGGACTAAATTAGCCCATTTTACAAGTTTAACACTGTGAAGCTGCTTTGAAAGAATCATCATTGTAAAAGCGCTATATAAATAAAGTTGATTAATTGATTGATTGCTATACTTTCATAAACTAAACAGTCAGTATCAGTATATCTATAGGTTCACTTGTAGTTGCAGTACAAATGAAAAAAATTTTTATGTGTACTTTAAAGTATACAACAGTCACACTTAAACAGGACAATATTGCAACAAAATTTGATTTGGCTGTAGTGTCGTTCTGGAGAAAACAGTGATGTTATCAGCTTATATTAATTTATCATCCCAGCCAATACGTGTATGTGGGGCCCACGTTAGTTAAACATGGACTACAGGGGTACAGAGTGGGCATGGGCTCAAAATGGGAATCTTAACTAGGGCCCACTTGGGTGAACTAAGTAGGTCCCATATGGGCAAACCCAGCTGGGCTCCCCATGTGAGACCTAGTTGGTTCACTAATGGAAAATTAGTACATGGGTTGAAAATGGGCTACTCAGTGGTCTAACTCATTCACAGTCAATGCAAGTGCAAACACAGTCAATTCCAAAGGTTGATTACATGGGTAGATAGTACACAAATATCACCTTTGAAATAAATTTGTATTGTTATTTTGACACTTAAACACAATGTGACTTCAATCTATTCAAAGTCTTAAAATTCCAGCACAATTGCAATGTTATGAAATATTCTGACATATAGTGGTAACAGGCATCAAGAGCAGAGAAAAAGGCAAAAAAAAAGTTTATTTTGTGATCACAGAACAGTGCCATGCAGCGACCATTTTAGCTTTTATTCTAAAAGTTTGCACATTGAGTGAAATATTTCCATTCTTAAATGTTTTATTGTCCATAGATCTTTAATAAATGTTTATTTTATCACAGAACAACTAGTTTCCACTGAGCAGTGAGATCTGAGGAGCTTTATCCATCTCCTCACTCAGCTGCCTGTGCTAGGGATGTTACGCCTGATACAGAGGCTTCGAAGCGTGTGTCGAGAACGTCAGGCACCTCTCATCGGAGCTCCGTATCAAGGCTTGTATTGTTTTAGTGACGTGACGTCTGATGATAACGATGATGTTGTTGATGATGTTCAAAGCCTCGTTTGACTGCAGCGCTTCGAGAAAGGGTTCACTTTTAGAGGGATGCTTCGACTATATGACGTGTCAAACTACACAAGCACTACCACTGCCCTCTCTCAAGTCAACCCAATCTAAAGAACTCCATTTCCCTCTGTTAAACAAAAGTACTCCCCAGTTACAAAATTGTGAAACACTGAGCATAAATATGTGAATGAGATTATATATATATCATGGGCGTCAGAAGCAAATAGAAAGTGTTGTTTTTTTTTTTTACTGGAGTAACGTTAGATGCCATATTTACATTAAATACTTATATACTGCCGTTTAGTAAGTGATTGATTGGGGCAGACAAAATTTCAAAAATCAATGAGTCTTTTACCATGGCTATAGTGTAGGGGTAAGATGCATGACATCAAGTTCTGTCGCAAATCAATCAGAGGTTCGAATCTGCCTGTAGCCACACTAGTTCTACATCATTTTCCCAGGGGCGTAGCACCAAATTTTGGGCCCTGGGTACAAACCATCTTGCTGGGCCCCCGTACCATGTATGTGTATGTATAGAAAACTGACTTCTAAGGCCCCCCCCCCCCCCCCCCCCCCCCCCCGCCTCGGGCCCTGGTTACTCAGTACCCTTTATCCCCCCAGTCCCACGCCCCTGCATTTTCCCATCAGATATCAGATCGGAAAGGCATTTATTTTCAATAAAAATTGAGAAAATATTAGAAAAGTGGGAATAACGTGTCTAACGTGTTTAATAATAAGTGTTTTTTGGTTAGGGGTAGTTAAACAGATGTACTGAATTGGAGACGATAAAAGTGAATGGGTCCAACATCATTGGTCGTAAAAAGTGGGTGGGTCTTGTCTATATATATTATACACACACATATGTGCATGTGTGTGTATAATATATATGATAGATATATTGGCCCTCATTTATCAATCTTGCGTAGAAACTGGTGTATATGTTGGCGTAAGATTATGCTTACACTCCTCTCACCGCCTGATTTATGAAGCTGTGCGTACCCCTGCAATCCAGGTGTACGCAATACTTGCCCTTGATAAATGCGGCGGCTGAAAACGATCGTCATTAGAATAACACGCCCCTATATATTCAAGTCTCCGCCTCCCCCACGCCCTCATTTTACGCCATGGACAAACAGAAGACGGCAAAGAAGCGAAACTTCTCCGACGTGGAGATCGGGCGCGCTCAATCATCTCACTAGTCCACTAGTCAGGGCACTGATTAGGACATAAGTCAATGGGCTGACTCCCTGATCACTGCGATATTGAGATGATTGAGACGCGCGCCCATCGAGATCACCAGGGAAGTGGAAAAAAAAACGAAATTGTTTTATTTGGGAGTTTAAAGAGTGGAATTAAAGGCACCTACAAAAACAAAATATGGACACAAATAACGAGTACTGTTATAGTGTGGAGGTTGAGAAGCGCACTCCAGCAGTTTAAATAGCTGTTTGGATGATAAATTACCATCACTGCATTATTTTACAGCACGTTTTGAAAAAATTAGCATTTAATTTCGTATCACGGCACATGTATTGGGGTGTACAATAGTGATGATGATGTGATGTGGAGTAAGATTCATTCACATTAATAATTACTTGACAATTTGTAAGATTCTTCTTTTTATTATTATGATTATTATTCTTAATGACGCTTGTTATTTAGAAGAAGAATGTCGTTTTTATTGATTTTATTATTATTTAAAAGAAGAAGGTCATTTTTATTATTTTGTCAGTCTGAATTATTTTAGTCCCAGTCCGTGCGCAGCTGCCGGGCCAGACGGGCCTGAAACGTCAGATAAAGCGCACAGGCTCGCGACTGGAGGAATACATATGCCTACAAATCAAACGCTTTGGTAAAGTCACAAAAATTAAACATTGACGTTCATGTTGCACAAAAATAAACTATGAATGTTGTTTTTTGTGGTTTTTAACAGTGGGTCATATAGCATATCTTGTCAGTGCGTTTTGTAGTGTTAGGAATTGCTTTTCTGCGCATTTTCCCACTAACTCAAACGTGCGTACACCACCTCCTGAGCTGGCGTAGGATTTGAGCGTGCCGTACGCCAACGTCCATATTGATAAATCTCAAAGTCACCGTGGGTTTGGGTGTACGCAAGGTGTACGCTGGAAATTTGGTGTACGCACTTTTGATAAATGAGGGCCATTGGGTCTTGTCTATATATAATACACACGCACACACACGCCCTTCTCAAAAAATTAGCCTATTGTGATAAAGTTCATTATTTTCCATAATGTAATGATAAAAATTTAACTTTCATATATTTTAGATTCAGACACCAACTGAAATATTTCAGGTCTTTTATTGTTTTAATACAATAAAATGGGCACCTGTAGCCCATTTCCTGCACACGCCTGTCCACAATCTTCCTCAGGGTCCGGTCACCTTTTCTCGTTCTGCAGCGGTTTTTGCCACACTTTGTCCTTCCCACAGACTTCCCACTAGTGATGTTAACAGTGACACCAAAGCTCCGAAGCGTGTGTCAAAAAAATGAAACTATTTTCTGTGAAGCTTTGTATCGATGCTTGATTCGTTCTATCAAAACCACGCGACCAATGACGTCCGAAGCTTCGTTTCACAAACACCCACGTGACTGATTCAGAAAGGTTTAAAAATGCGCGACACAGGGCGTGCCTGTGAGGTGTATTGCGTTGCATTGAGCGGGTTTTTTGTATTGCGCGAGTTTGTTATGGACCCTGTTGCAAAGAGAGGGCGTTCTGAAATGTAGGAACACTTTCATTTGATTTCGCCCAATAAAGTTGATCATTTATTTGGCTTTTGTTCTGCCGCATATATTTATCTATTTATTTATTTAATCCGCACTAGCCTATGACTTCATACATTAGAGACAAGTATAGGCTTATCCTTCTATAATCATGTGAAAGTGTGTGTGTTTTTCCTTGTGTGCATGTATTTATTTAGCATACTTCCTTTATTCGTGAGTTTTATTTGTTTACAAACAGGAAAAATGTTCACATTCACAATACAAAATCATATCTTTATTGGTTTAAGTTACTAGGAGTATGCAATGGAACAGATTGTGTCATATAATGTCATATATAATATATTTATTAATTTATTAATCAATCCATTAATTCACTTTTTGCTTCTAGATAATGCGTCGGTTGCAAAACATTTTGCGACACAGCGCTTTCCCTCACTTTCACCAGCAGAGGTCCTCGTTGAGCTCTGACTTGAAAAGCTTCGAGTAATGAACCTTTTTCTGATACAACTGTGCTGAAAGCTTCACTGGTTCAGAAAGCTTCACTTCGCCATCACTACTTCCCACTGAGGTGCCTTGATACATCACTCTGGGAACAGCCTATTCGTTCAGAAATTTCTTTCTGTGTCTTACCCTCTCGCTTGAGGGTGTCAATGATGGCCTTCTGGACAGCAGTCAGGTCGGCAGTCTAACCCATGATTGCGGTTTTGAGTAATGAACCAGGCTGGGAGTTTTTAAAAGCCTCAGGAATCTTTTGCAGGTGTTTAGAGTTAATTAGTTGATTCAGATGATTAGGTTAATAGCTCGTTTAGAGAACCTTTTCATGATATGCTAATTTTTTGAGACAGGAATTTGGGGTTTTCATGAGTTGTATGCCAAAATCATCAGTATTAAAACAATAAAAGACCTGAAATATTTCAGTTGGTGTGCAATAAATCTAAAATATATGAAAGTTTAATTTTTATCATTACATTATGGAAAATAATGAACTTAATCACAATTTGGGAGAAATATGCTATTTTTTGGAGATGGACCTGTATATACCACTGTCAGAGTCCTGACAATTTTAAGCACCATTTTTGCATTAACCAGCAGTTATCCAGTGCGTATTCGAAGCCTCAAGAAATGAACCACATTTCAACACATCTGGCTGGAAAACTTCAAAGCTTCATGAAGCTTCATTTCACTTTTCCACCACTAGCCTGTGTTTTTTTCCCTTTTTTTATTTAGTGCTAATTCAAATAACAAATGCACAAAAGATATCCAATATACTAACTCTTTAGAGCAGTGGTTTTCAAACCTGTCCTGGAGGCAAACAGGTTTGAAAACCACTGCTTTTGAGTACTGTTCCAAATAATTTGTAATGTCTTTAGAAGGATTTGGAAATACTCAGTCCTTATAAGTAGGTTACACCAGGATCTTCACTTTATAATTAATTATATAATTTTGTACGTCTCCCTCATCTATCACACCTGATTCAACTCATGAGCTCATTAGTAGAGACTGCAAAACCTGGGTGTGTCAGATATAGGGAGATATACAAAATCTGCAGGGCTGGGGGTACTCCAAGACAGGTTTGACGCCATAACTATGTATTTTACAACATATCTACTTGTGACTCAAGTGGGTTAAAAAAATTTAGGATTCTTTAACTGAAGTCTCGAAAATCCTGACACCTTGGACTTCTGGAGACTCCAGGTAGGTTGCAGTTCTGGAAAATTGTGGTGCTGGAGATTAAAGGGTTTCTGATGGTCACACTTAATTCTTCACCTTAATTCTTAATTATTTGGCAGTTAGTGTGTTTTGTTTCTTTGCCATCTGTTTTTGTCTGACCCTTCTCAGTATTTCATCTAGATCAATTTGATGTGGGGTACCAAAAGGCTTTAACTATGAAAAAGGGAATAAAAAAAAAGTGGCACAATGGTTGATTTTAATTTATTTGGTCTTTTTCAAAGGGCCGTTGGGAGAGCGCTGACTGACAGGGGAGTGTCGAGGTGCCCTGTTTGTCTTTTATTTGTTTGTGAAATACATTTATCTTGGACTGTACTTTTTGATACTTTTGTATTATAAAGTTGTAAATGTAGTAAGTCATTTTCAAATCATTCCTAATAAACCTTGCATAATAAACTAAAGCATGAACTACTGGTTTCTGTTCATTGACTCATTTTAACATTTTTGTGTAGCTAGTGCATTACATGTAATGTTTGTGTTTAGGGGTTTACTATAAGACAACCCAAACAGAAAATACGGTAACCCATATATATAATCTCTATATACCTGTTGTGGCCCATAAGAGCCCTACATCACACCTATCTGGGTCCCGTCATCAAACCATATGGGTAGGCCCCAAATAGGTGCTACCTGGGTTACCCATGTGGGCCCGGTATGAGCCTATCAAGAGACCCATCATTAACCCATCTAGGCTAACCCATGTGGGGCCTCCATGGAAACAGAGGACAAAATTAGTTGGGTAGCCCAGGTGGGCCTCAGATATCAGCCCATGTGCAACCCCTTTGGGCCCCACATGGGCGTGTTGGCTGGGATATAGCGACAATGTTGGCAGAGCAGTATTATAGTTTATATTTTATTTTTGTATATTTAGTGGAATAACTTAGAACATAATTTTAGTGTTCCCAACTGAGCAAGCCAAGCAAAGCCAAAGGCAACAGTAATAAGGAGCTAAAACTCCACCTGGGCATGATGGAGAAACATAAACCTTGGGAGAAACCAGACTCAGTCGGGGTGCCAGTTCTCAGATTATTATTCTGGCCAGATATAGGTCAGAAATCATATTAGATTGGAATTTTCGAAATTTATGGGAATCACGCAAGAGACGAGTTTATTGAGGATGGTGTGTTGATTACACAAGAATATGAATATTTGAAAAATTGAGTCGTCGTGCTGGATACAGGTTTATTAGGAGGAGACACTAATTGACACTGGCTCAGCAGACACTCCAGATTGCTCTGGTCATGTCTGGGCGCAGGTCAACCATCTGATCCGAGATGGCCTGGATCCGGCTAACTGCAGTAAACCTCGGGATAAACAGAAAGACTAACATTAGTATAGATGCCACTCTTTTTATGATGTAACAAATACCTCAGGTGTTATGGGAAGTTTTCCCAGCACCGGCTGACCTAGTTAATGCAGCCTAACAATCAGTCAATTGATTTTAATAATGTAAGTTTAAAATGTTCTTTGTGTATGCCATGTAAATGCATTTTTAGTCTAGATTTAAACTGACAGAGTGTGTCTGCTTCCCGAACAATGCAAGGAAGACTGTTCCAGAGTTTAGTTGCTAAATAGGAAAATTATTAATTGGCCAGAGTTTTGAGACCGCAATAGACATGATGGAGTATAATGTGTTAAGAGCTTGCTTAAGTAATGGAGAGCTAAACCATTTAGTGCCTTGTAAGTAATAAGCAAGATATTAAAATGTATGCAATGTTTAATAGGGAGCCAGTGCAGTGTTGACAGAACTAGGCTAATATGATCATACTTCCTGGTTCTAGTAAGAACTCTAGCTGCTGCATTTTAGACTAGCTTGAGTTTGTTTATTAAGCGAGCAGGGCAACCGCCCAGTAGAGTATTACAATAATCTAGCCTTGAGCTCATGAACACATGTACTAACTGTTCTGCATTTTGTATTGAAAGCATGTGCCGTAATTTAGATATATTTTAAGATGGTAGAATGCAGTTTTACAGATGCTAGAGATATGGCTTTCAAATGAAAGATTGGTATCAAAGAGCACACCCAGGTTCCTCACTGACGACGAGGGCTTGACAGAGCAGTAATCAAGTGTTAGACAGTATTCTAGGTTACTACTTGTGGAGCTTTTCTGTCCAATAATAAATTAAAATTCAGTTTTATCTGAATTAAGTTGCAGGAAATTAATATTCATCCTATTTTTATATCAGCTATGCATTCCATTAATCTTGTGAATTGGTACATTTCGTCAGGGTGTGAAGAAATATAGAGCTACGGTTTTGTCAGCATAACAATGAAAACTAACACCATGCTTCCTAATGATATCTCCCAGTGGTAGCATATACAGGGTGAAAAGTAACGGTCCTAACACTGAGCCTTGCGGTACTCCATACTGAACTTGTGATCAAATCAAATCAAAATCGGTGTAACATCTCTTCATTTACTGCTACAAACTGATAACGGTCAGATAAGTACGATTTAAACCATGCCAATGCAATTTCACTAATGCCAACATAATTTTTCGAGTCTTTTCAAAAGAATTATGCAATCGATAGTATCGAATGCAGCACTAAGATCGAGTAACACTATTAGAGAGATACAACCACGATCGGATGATAAGAGTAAATCATTTGTAACTCTGATGAGAACAGTCTCAGTACTATGATACGGTCTAAATCCTGACTGGAAATCCTCACATATACCATTTCTTTCTAAAAAAAGAACATAATTGTGAAGACACAGCCTTTTCTAGTACTGTATTTTTGATAGAAACGGTAGATTTGAGATTGGCCTGTAATTGTCTAATTCTTTAGGATCAAGTTGCGTTTTTTTAATAAGTGTTTTAATTATAGCCAACTTAAAAGTTGTTGGTACTTATCCTAATGTCAAGGATGAATTAATGATTTTAAGAAGATCATCTATGACCTCTGGAAGCATCTCTTTTAATAGCCTAGTCGGTATATGGTCAAGCATACATGTTGTTGATTTTGATGATTTAACATGTTTAGCCAATTCTTTTTCTCCTTTAGCAGTAAATGAGTGTAATTTTTCCTCAGTGACACTACAAAGCTCTGTCTGAAGTGATACTAGTGATACTGTAGTAGATGACTGCATGGTTATAATTTTCCTAATATTATCAATCTTACTAGTAAAGAAAGTCATTACTGCTGTGCTGTTTACAAACATCAGAAGTTGAAGCTTTATTTTTTGTTAATTTAGCCACTGTATCGAATAAATACCTAGGGTTGTATTTGTTTTCTTTGTTTTCTTCTAAATGAGTTGAGAAATAAACAGATCTACCAGTTTTATTGCCTTTCTGTATGCAATCATGCTCTCTTTCCACAAATTGCGAAAACAACTAGTTTTGTTTTCTTCCAGCTGCGCTTCATATTTCTGGCTGCTGTTTTAAGGGCCTGAGTGTGCTCATTGTACCACGGTGTTGGATTATTTTCTTTAATCTTCTTTAGGCGCCTGGGAGCAACTATGTCTAAAGTGCTGGTAAAGAGAGAGTCAATAGTTTATGTGGCAAAATCGAGTTCCTCTAGGCCAGTGGTTCTCAAATGGGGGTACGCATACCCCTGGGGGTACGTGAAGGCACTCCAGGGGGTACGTGTGATTTTAAAATATAGCCTATATATATTTAAAAAGTAGCATCCATGCAAAAATCCTTTAGAAATTATTTTTTTCATAAATATTTCTGTGAAATATAAGTTCATAAAATTAATTTTCTATTCAGTAGGCTATTCAATTTCATTATCCTAAAAACCCAGAATCTCCCCCATACCTGGATGGTTTGACCCAACCTGTCATTTGCCGCATGGCATCAGCTGTCAATCACTTGGATCAACGAATGTGTGACCAGATGTCCCGTTTCCCGGGGACAGTCCTGGTTTTTAATGTTCTGTCCCTGAATTGATCTGTCCCCGGAAATGTACCCGTTTTACAGCTCATTCCAAACAACCCGCAGATATATTGGGGAAAAAAGCGTGCAACCAACACCATACAGCAGCCGCTGGTTTTAGGAGCAAGAGTTTAGTGATCATTTCACCAGCAGATGGCGCTGTGAGCTACGCTGACTCTACTTGGTCGCGTGCGTGTGCCGCTACTACTTCATGAAGAACGTCAAGAGCAGACAGAACGGCATTATCGTCAAATATCAAACAAAACCTAGTTATCACTTTCAAGGTAGTAATATACTAACTATTGGCTTTTAATGTAAAGTAATATTGTTTGCATGTACTTTATAACGGAGCCTCAAAAAGGTGCGGATTGATTTGCCCGAAAAGTTCCGCAGTCACAATGAAGTGATTAACGTTACCATACCTCTGAAATTTAAAAACAGTACATGTGCAGAATACATATACTTAAAATGCCTAGAAGCCTAAAATGCAAAATAACATGACCATTTAAGGATACTAAGAATTATTTTCAAGCATAAACATAAAACTTTTGAAGTAAAAACAGTAATTTATATAGTATATAGCCTAAACTTAAATACAATTATACAAAATTACAATATTTTTTTAATAGTTTTATTTATCATGTTTGTTTTATTTTTGTAGTGTTTTTGTTAAGTCATGTTACAACATTGTTTTAAACTGCTTATTTACAATGGTTAATAGCTTAACTGTTTTCATTGTTTGCTTGTTTTTAATTATGTTATTGTATTAAATCCAGACCAAAAATCCTAATAATCAAACTAAATCATAATGATTATTAATGTTAATAATAATACAGGGACTCCACAACAACAAAAACTTTTTAAAAAAAATATTGTCCCTGTTTTTTAACTAAAATACAACAACAAAGGAGATTTTAGTGATATTTTGACCACTGAAATAGGACATGTCCCCAATTTCAGAATTATGTACACTGTTTGAATCACTAAATTTTAGTGACAATAAATATTTGCAATAAATTTAGCCATGGAATACTATCATCTAAAATGTTCGAAATAGTTAAATTTTTTCAAATGTTTAAATTTTGTGTGTGTTTATCTGTTCAAAAGTTTAATAAACCAGACACGGATGGCAGTGCTCTGTTTTAAGTCTTTTTTCTTTTCTTTTTTTACCAAAAATACTTTGCGCTGGTTAGGGGGTACTTGGCTGGAAAAATATTTCACAGGGGTACGTCACTGAAAAAGGTTGAGAACCACTGCACTAGGGTATCTGTTATGCTGAGGAGATGGAATTGATGAGGAAGATTTTGTACAAAG
Source organism: Pseudorasbora parva (assembly GCF_024679245.1). Classification (NCBI taxonomy): domain Eukaryota; kingdom Metazoa; phylum Chordata; class Actinopteri; order Cypriniformes; family Gobionidae; genus Pseudorasbora; species Pseudorasbora parva. Next base: position 36,488,512 of record NC_090188.1, on the reverse strand, counting down.
CAATCTTTAGTTGCAGCAGTGATAGTCCTGCCATATTTGAAGCGAGGGGATGGCTTTGCAGCCTTAGCTAAATTAAGTATACATGATACTAGGTAATGATCTAAGATGTCATCGATCTGCTGCAGAATTTTAATGGTATCAACATTTACTCCATGTGACACTATTAGATCTAAAGTATGATTATGGCGATGAGTGGGTCCTGCTACGTGTTGTCTAACTCCAAGAGTTTAGAATGTCTCTAAATGCCAATCCCAATGCATCTTTTTCATTGTCTAAATGGATATCAAAATCACCAATTAGTACTTTATCTGCAGCCAGTACTAACTCTGATAGAAAATCAGCAAATTATTTGATAAAGTCTGTATTGTGCCCTGGTGGCCTGTATACAGTAGCCAACACAAATGTCAAATGGGATTTTTCATTTACACTACAAAACGTTATGTAAAGCAACATAACTTCAAAGGAATTATATTTGAAACTATACATCTGAGTTATGCTGAAGATATTATTACAAATTACAGCAACACCTCCCACTTTACCTTTTAGATGTGGCTCGTGTTTATAACATTAATCTTGAGGGAATGGACTCATTTAAAGTAATGTAGTCGTCAGGTTTTAGCCAGGTTTCTGTCAAACACAGCCGACTAGGTTATGATCTATAATCATATCATTAACAATAAGTGCTTTTGGAGAAAGGTACTGAATATTCAGCAACCCGAACTTTATCATTTGTTCATCTGTATTACATCTGTTGTTTATTTGTTGGACATCAATTCAATTTTTACTGTTGAATGGTTTTGCTGTTTTTTTGTATTTACTAATTCAGGGAACAGACACAGTCTCTATGTGATTATATCTAGGTGAAAGAGTCTATATGTGCTGGGATTTAGCTGACTCTGGTGATGTGAGACAGCTAGCAGATGGTTGGTTAAGCCAGTTTGTCTGTTTCCCAACCTGGGCCCCAGTTTAGCTCTAAGACTATATGCCAAATTACTCGAGAGAAGAGCAGCACCAGCCCAGCTGGAATGAATGCCATCTAGCTCCAACAGGTCAGGACTGCCCCAAAAACTTGTCCAATTGTCTATGAACCCTATGTTATTTTATGGACACCACTTAGACAACCAACCATTGAGTGATGATAATCTGCTAACTATCTTATCCCTCCTTTTAACAGGGAGGGGACCAGAGCAAAAGACTGCCTTTGACATTGTACTTGCGAATTTACACTGTTTTTTGTTAATTTATCTGTTTAATGTTAATTTTAGTGATCTCCGACTCGCGAAGTCGAACATCATTAGTGCTAACGTTAATAATAATCTTTTATTTACGATTAGCTTTAGGCAACACTTTTAAATTTGCTTTGATGTCAGGCGCTCTGGCTCCCGGTAACATGTGACTATGGTGGCTAGTGTCTCTGTTTTCATGTTCCGTGTAATAGAATCGGCAATAACTAGGGCACTTTCAACAGGATCCTCAGTGACTCAGAACCTGTTTGATGTTCTAATCTGAGCCGAAGAGTGTTTTTTTGATCTGCGACTATGCTTTCTCATCGTCACCAAGGCCTGTTGCAAGGGCTCAGCCGGGACCGAACAATGTACAGAGTTCACTATAGTCGCATCCAAAGTAGTGTCTAAAGCTGTGGCATTGTATACTTTTAAGTATATTCTTAGTAAACTACTAGTTTAGTAGTTTTAAACTGCAAGCATCCTTGAATATAACATGATACTTATAGTTTGCTATTTCTATATTATTTTTGCACTAAGTTCCTATTTAAAAAATGTTTGCAATCTTTGCAATTTGAAATCACATGTACATAAGCTTTCACAGCCTTTGCTCAATACTTTATTGAAGCACCTTTGGCACCATTTACAGCCTAAAGTCTTTTTGAGTATGATGCTACAAGCTTGGCACTCCTTATTTGGGCAGTTTCTCCCATTCTTCTTTGCAGGACGTCTCATGCTCAATCAGGTTGGATACGGTGCATCGGCGCACAGTCATTTTCAGATATCTCCACAGATGTTCAATCAAGTTCAAGTCTGGGCTCTGGCTGGGCCACTCAAGGACATTCACAGAGTTGTCCCATAGCCACTCCTTCGTGGCTGTGTGCTTATGGTCGTTGACCTGTTGGAAGATTAACCATCACCCCAGTCTGAGGTATATCCCCAGTATGTCTCTGTACATTGCTGCATTCATCTTTTCCTCGATCCTGACTAGTCTCCCAGTTCCTACTACTGAAAAACATCCCCACACCACGATGCTGCCACCCCCATGCTTCACTGTAGGGATGGTATTGGCCAGATGATGAGCGGTGCCTGGTTTCCTCCAGACATGACACTTGCCATTCAGGTCTAAGAGTTCAATCTTTGTTTCATCAGACCAGATAATTTTATTTCCCATGGTCTGAGAGTCCTTCAGGTGCCTTTTGGCAAATTTCAGACGGCCTTTCACTAAGGAAGGGCTTCCGTCAGGCCATTACAGCGTTATATTTTGGAATAACGCTGTAACATAACAAAATTTAGAAAAAGTGAAGCGCTGTGAATACTTTCCGGATGCACTGTACATAAAAAGTAGACTGGAAGTACACTGATCAGGCATGACATTATGACAATCTTCCTAATATTGTGTTAGTCCCCTTTTGCTGCCAAAAGAGCCCTGGCCAGTCGAGGCATGGACTCCACTATACCCCTGAAGCTGTGCTTTGGTATCTAGCACCAAAATGTTAGCAGCAGATCCTTTATGTCCTGGAAGTTGCAAAGGTGGGGTCTCCATGGATCAGACTTGTTTGTTCAGCACATCCCACAGACAATAGATTGAATTGAGATCTGGGAAATTTGGAGGCCAAGTCAACTCCTCAGATTTGTTGTTGTGCTCCTCAACCCATTCCTGAACCATTTTTGCTTTGTGGCAGGGTGGATAATCCTGCTGAAAGTGGCCACAGCCACTCGGTCATCCACGTGATGTAAAAGAGAATGTGATTCATCAGACCAGGCCATCTCTTCCATTGCTCGATGGTCCAGTTCTGGGGCTGTATTCACAAAACATCTTAAGGCTAAAGATGAATTTATTAAAGGAGAATTTATTAAATTTAGGAGAAACTATTAAAAATAAATGAGTTTCAAGCAACAGTCCTGATTCAGTCTTAATTCTAGGACTCCTACATTTTTGCTCTTAGAGCAATAAAACTAGCTCCTAAATCTGTGAAACGCTGGGAGTAGTCAAGAGGACTCCTAAGTCCCTATAAGACCAAATCCTAATGGCTGTTGCGGACCTCTCCCCCTTTCTCTCTTCCCCATTGCTTCCTGTATACTCACTGTCCTATCATAATAAAAAGGCAAAAATGGCTAAATAAATAAATAATAAAAAAAAAATTGAATATCTGATTACCTGTGGCAGTTGTTTCACAAGTTCACACTTACAAATTAATGTATAGAGTAAAAGATGAAAATAAACCTATTTGCCATGTTGACTCAAGGTCTCCGAGCCCAAACCCTAGGCATAATCCCCTGAATCCCCGGCTGGGCCGAGAGTGAGGAGTCGGGGTGGTGGAGGGATGCAGAAAGCCTTGGAGGTAACTGTGATTCAGCTGTTTATGGTGTATGTGTTCCTCCCGAACTTTGTTTATAAAACATAATTTGTTGCTTGAAGGCTGATAATTAGCTGAACATATGCCATTTTATATGGCATAATATTTATTTGAATATTGCAACTCCTCCCATATCAAATCAAATCAAAAATACATTTTGGTCCAAAAATAACAAAAATTATGACTTTATTCAGCACTCTTCCTTGTGTGTTTGGTATGTCATTAATTACATAAATTCCATTGTTGGGTGAACTAACCCTTTAATGCAAAGTTTACACTGTCCGATTTTAGCCCCGATTTTCCAAAATCACAGACAAATGCCCGAAATCATAGGCATGTTAACTTTTATGTATATGCCCGTGTACGCGAAGAATGATCAAAGATGTGATCAGAGAGAATTGCAGGCGAGTCACCGACGCCCAGCAAGATATTTGGCATGTTAAATATCTGGACCTGTCAGTGATTGAAACTTCTGCTGTGTGAAATGAGTTCTGACTCAAAATTATACCTGCAATGACCGACAGCCAATGAGAGAGTGAGATACAGGGCAGCGGGAGATTCAGGGAGGAGTTATAGACAGAATATCAGTATTTTAAAGGGGGGGTGAAATAAGTCAATCTCATGTCAATCTTGAGTACCTATAGAGTAGTATTGCATCCTTCATATCTCCGAAAAGTCTTTAGTTTTATTATATTTATAAAAGAAATATAGGCTGTACCGAGTTTCCGGAAAAAAACGAGCGCCTGGAGGCGTATCGTGGGGGCGGAGCTAAAGAATGACGAATGCGCACAAAGCGGTGACGTCCTCAAGCGTGGAGAAACCCATGGCTATCGTTCCAGAATCAGATTAGGAGGCTGAAATAAATTGAACAGGAGAAAGAGCAACAGCAGGATGTCCGTCTCTGTGGTATGTACTGTATTTAGTGGCCTGTCAATTGTGTGTGTTTACTCGCAGTTTATGAGGACATGATTCGGTTTATGGACTATTGTATGCGACTAAACCTAAGCAGTAGCAAGCAAAACGGTTTTGCACGTCAGACTAGTGTAACGTTATACATAGAACAACAATGGAGTAACTGTAGCGCATTTGAATGACGAAGCACGCAATTGTGTCGTTTACTGATGTTTACTCACGCGACAACAGCATAGACATTTGAAGCAGTTTTACTCACCGGCTGCTTCCAAAGCAGGACCGAACCTTTATCGCTGGGACCGCTCCGTCAAAAACACTTCTTTGGTATAATTTGGTGAAGTCCTGTGACAGCAGTGGCGTGGAAATCCACTTTGCGACGCACAGAAAGCGATGTTGTGAATCTTCCTGTCATTTCTGTGTTCAAATCGGTTCAAATGCAGCGCTGCCGTCCCGGAATGCTGTGCTGAAGCGTTGAAGTCGCTTGATGTCACCTGTAGGAATAAAGTGGAGCGCGGCACGGACTATGTGTTCATGGACGACTGGATCTGCACCTGAGCGAGTGTTTATGGGTGTGCATTTCCTCTCTCGCTCTAGTCACGCGCGTGCGCGCACCCTACCAGGAGGTAGGGACGTCAAGCCGACCGATATTTGAAAAAAACTCTCCGAAACTTGTGAGAAACCGGAAGGAGTATTTTTAACACAGAAATACTCCATCAAACGTCCAACATTAGTTTTTGAAACTTTGTCTATGTTTAGGAAGGGAATCCAAGTCTTTAAACGTGTAAAAAGCTCAGTATGCATGAAACAGCATTCTGGTTATGCAAGTGCTGCAGTTCAAGTTTCCTGATATGACTTTAGGGGGACGTTACATTTTGGGTTTTTTATGGTCACACAGCAACGTTACAAAAAGGACATTTCGGATGTTAACAGAACATTCCCACAAGGTCCTCTGTTGGTCATACAATAACATTTCCGATATTACTTAGGTGGACATCCCATATTGGTTAATCTATGATTACACGACAACGTTACAAAGAGGACATTTCCCAGATAGCGTGTAACCGTTGAAACAATGTTGATTCAGTGTTGATGTGTCAACGCTAATTACATTGAATTAATGTTACAGAGTGATGTTGCTTTAGCATCACTCTTGCACCCTCAGTTAATGTTGAAACAATACTGATATTTCAACCATAAATCAATGATAATAGCATTGATTCAACATTACAAAGTGATATTTTTTAACATCACTCTTGCACCCTCAGATAATGTTGAAACAATGTTAGATTTTCAACCACAAATCAATGATAATAGCATTGATTCCACATTACAGAATATTTTTTTCAACATCACTTTTGCACGCTCAGTTACTGTTGAATCAATGTTATTATTAATGTTAATATTTCAACAAAAAATCTATTATAACATCATTGAATCAACATTATGAACTGATGTTAGTTCAATATAATGCAGAAAAAGCGTTTTCGAGTATATGCAGCTATAATCCATGTAGGTGATTTTGAATTTATATTTCATGTTGATATACAATGGTTACACACTTAAAACTGATTCTACTGTTTAAATCTTTGTAAGCATTGCCAATCTATAGAGCAATGGCAAGGGAAACTAACTTTATTGCTCTCCGAGAGCCCCTCGTGGTCGGGAGCATTTCCGTTGTGTTGTGGGGATCATAGATATCCATAATAAAGGCTAGATATCTTACGGCGGAGTCACCATCGTCATCACCGGCGGCCATCTTGTCACAGGCAAGCTATCCGTCGGGCTCTGTGGAACCTGATGTAAGGCGAGTGATCTGTACAAACTTAAATACTCTTATCTTGCTGACATCTTGACGGATTTACAAATGGTTTGGTTTCTTACAAACATTGTTAACATGGCTACAAATCTGGCTGCTTTAACACATTGAAATTGCAGCTTTTCGTTTCGATAAACGACTTAATCGTGGCCTGGATAATGTGCAGCATTTCAAAGCATGAGTTTGATCCAATAGCTTGTGTTGGTGGCTGTGGTGAAGAATATGGCTTTGGGCTAACTAATGCAGGCAAAATGACATGCTGCCACAACCACACTGTACATTAAACTGACCACAGGGAGATGGATGCAGAGAGCTAATGAGTGTGACAAATAGACTCCCCATGCAAAACTGCAAAGGTAAATTCCAACACTAAATGCATGTGTGACAGCTACAGTGTAGACAGTGGTGATAAATGAACACTAAGTGCTCGGCTTGGTGTGCCAGGACCCGAATAAATTTCCCCCATCCTGTGTTTTCCTGCCTTCAAAACAGAGAAATTTAGGCACGATGCAGTGTAAATCATATTAAAAGCGCTGTTATGATATGCAATGGTGTAAATTAACCTCAAACCTTTAAGCAGCCGATTCAGTGGCATTTAGCTGAGTGAAAGTCCATCTGGAGTGGATCTATTTTAGGGGGCACAATACGTTTCCACAGGAAGGCATATGTCTGGTGGACTCTGGGAATGCAGGGAATTATGGGAGCAAAGAGGCTTGCTTTCCCTCTGTTTGTGAAGGTTAATGGTGACAGTTAGAGGCAGCCTAATGAACGTCATTAATTAACCACCAAGCCCTCCTCGCATTTCAATTACTCTGAGGACTGACGGGGTGCCAGAGGTAAAGAGGGGAATGTACTTTGTTAGATATCCTTCCCTACGGGTAGGACTTGGTTGTGAAATCATATTGCTATATCACATCATGCTTACCCAACCCCAAATCATGTTCACACAGTACTGCCACCGCAAACCACTGGCATGAAACATTAGAAGTGACAATATAGTTGTGAATAGGAGTTCTGAAGGCTCTGTGATGTCAAAGCCAGGAATGTGTGGCCCTCAAACATCTCTGCCACAGGTAGAGTCGTGAGAGTCACCAGCATCCGTTGTGTTTTGGGTGGTGGTCCTAGGTATGCACTGTTAAACTTAAATGTACTTGGGCATCATTTGGTAATTAAATTGTCACATCAGCAGAACCCTTTGGAGAACGACACTAGGGATGCTCATATTGACCGTTTAATCGTTAACCGATAGTAAGAATTGTTGAAAATGTTTAGAGCAATTTTTTGTTGGTTAAAGACATTTTAAGTGACGACCAAGCGACCAGCAGCCGACAGAGAGTTAACTGCATCATTTTAACTTCTCAGATCTAAAACACTTTAAGCATCACAATGTTTTTAATATTACCTCCACAGTAAAAGGCATTTTGACAAGCTGATACAGCTCGCAATGCCGCTCGCAAACAAAACGAGCTAAACAAATAATAAAAAAAGAACTTTATTGTCTTATCTACCTTACACCTTCTGCAAAATGAATAGCCTATAAATCAAATGTTCAATTCCCGCAGTATGTCCTATATTTAACGGAGTTCACAGCAATGAAAGCAGCTCATTTCAAATTCAAAGACCGCAATATAAGAGCATCTAAGCATATTTAAGCATCTAAGACTTATTTTAATTTACAGCCATTTGCTTTGGCATGCTTTACTCATTTGCAGCGATGGGTCTATCTGACTACAACAGAACACTCTCACGTTTTTTTTATTTGTTTTTTTTTTATTTGCCAGGAGTAAAATTTACACATGGTTTAAACAACCAGATACATTTACACATGTCCGGTTTTGTCTGAAATGCTTTCAGACCACCTTCTGAATTGGTTTGTTTGAGTAAATGGAATTAAATACGGCTCAAGAATTTTAGAAGGCATGTAGGCCTACTCCTGGTCTTGTCGCAATCAGAGATACCTGGTCAGAGAAAACGAATGAAGAAACCAGTTTTAAAAAGGACATACCTAGCAGCTGAAGAAACGCACGCTGCTGGCGTGGACTCTTTAACCCTGTGCGAGCCTTGACAGTCGCGTACGCTATTATGGTTTAATGTTGTTTCCACCAGCGCAGCACATTGTTTCTTTTAATTAATAAAATAAATATAAAACAAAGGAGAAGCCTAAAAAGGTCTGAAGCCCGGCCCGCATTTAGGCATGACGTGAAAATTGGCCCGAAGCCTGGCCCTATAGGGGCGCAAAATAAAAATAAAATAAAAAAAGGTCTGGTCTCGTTGGGCCCTGGCACAAATGCAGGCCTCTAGTGTGAATCTAGGTTCTGTTGTTACGCCGTTCTGTATTCTGCTGCTTGCACAATAAAATAAACACGTAAAAGTATTTAACGGGTCACAGACACTCAATTGTATTTTTATGTAATGCCAAGTCAATATTATAATCTTACCAGTTAGCGTTATTAAATTGACAAATGAGCATCGGTTGTGAAAATTAACCGAAATGAGCATCCCTAAACCACACAATCTTTTTGAAAAGGAGAGTTCTTAAAGAAGCTACAATATTTACACCATAACTGTCCTAAAATAAGAAAGAGACTTTCAAAAGTTCCACCAGTAACCTGGTTACGAGAAAAAGGATTTTTGCCCTGTTTACACCTGGTATTAAGCATTTTGGTCGATCGGATAAGTGGATGAGGGAGACACATTCCCATTTACACCTGGTGTTTTAATCCGGTTTGTCTACGGTCCTAATATCTTCAAGGGTAGGGTCTATGGGCAAAATAAGCTTTTGCAAGTTACATATGAACACAACCAAATGAAAAACAAATTTATTCATGCTCTGACAGCCGCAAGACCATGCGGTGAGTGAATGCTAGAAATCAGGAATGGTGAGAGAACATTGTGCTTGGTGCATTTTTTTCCACTTTCAAACCAAACATGGGTCTTCAGCCTGCAAAGTTTAACTGTCTAAAATCTGTCTAGCATGTATTCCACAGTAGACATAGGCATCTAAAGTAGGCATCTGTTGTGCTGTTGAAACAATTCAGTCACATGAGCATTTATACTGTGAAAGTGTGATGCTAGGTAGAGAGAAAGCTGACTACGCCACCCTGGTCACTAAACCGAGGAAATATCCTAATAACGACACAGGTTCGATTTCCCCGTTAACAGCACCTGAAACAAATTACCAAACAATAAAAGTTCAAAAGGTTAAAGATGCATAAAGGTGGGTACGAAATTCAAAGAAACAAAATATACTAAATTAATCCAACGTAACAAGGGAAGACCACAAACCACTCAAACCTGCAACCACTGGTTTGAGAGAATATATGGAGCACTGCCACAGGCCGGGTACGATTACCACACTACCTCTGCAGTGACACAGCAAAGACCAGTGGTCAAAATAAGGAAAACAAAAATACTAAAATGAACAACAATGAGAAACCCACTCCAACCTGGGGTTCAGTAGTTAAGAGAGTGATGCTACATACCTCAAATAACCAGAGGATCACTCACTGCGACATATCCGCCAGGGAGGTCAAGAAGTTATCATCATTGTGGAATAAAGAAATTTAATACAAATACATATAACGGAAACTTGCAATGGCCACAAACAGAAACACCAAAACAGGAACCCAGTAAAACAAGCAAAAGAATAATAACAAAAGCACAAGCAACAAACAAATGTCAAATATTACAATAAAAAAATAAAATAAAAAATAAAGCAACAAATAAACTTAAAAAAATATTAAATAGGAACAAAACAGCAGCAATTTATGTCTTAAGCCAGGCAGCACAGTCCTTGAATGCCCTTAAACAGGCAAATTAGTTCACCTACAAGAAACTAAATGAGAGCTAAAATATCAAGATGGACACCAATTCATCATTATATATTGGTCGCACATACCAATCATGCGAAGACCACGTCATTCAGCCGACAGCCACAGATAACGAGTTTACAGGTGAGCTGGAATACAGGAATACAAAACTCCCCATAACCACACACATATACTAATAAAATAAATACAGCAGGAATGAACTTACCATGAAGTCAAGCAGCAATCTGTCAGCGGCGTTCAGAGCAATTACAACAACGTGCACTGGTTGTTAGATGGAGCGTCACAACAGCGAGAGCAAACCTTCACCACATTGTGCACTTTATCAGCACAACGCGGGTAGCACTGCACAGCGTGTAACAGTAACAGGTTAACATCATGTGAGCCCGAACACAAATCACAACCAGAAACAGCACTCACCTACAACAGAGGAAACCAGGGCACCGTAAAGACAGTCACACAATGACGTCACCCCTGGCAGCACTACAGCCACCCTTATATACTGTTGGGAATGAGACGCTGATTACCTGGGCCTAGGGAAGAGTAATCGATCCCAGAGAGGATGGATGTCTTGATGAGAGGATGGCACTTCACTACAAAAGCCATCTGGTTAAATGTGTTTTCAACTACCTCTGAAAGAGGTCGAAAGTGGACAAATATCTCCATGGCCAGTCAGCCATATTTCCAGTTGGATGTATGGTTGGAGGGAAGCAACCGAAAGAATGGGGGCAGAGCTGAAGTGAGGCTGCAATATTCCTTTAAGTCAAGTCAGTCCCTTTGTTGGCCATCTTGGCAACCCCTAGGTAGTTTCCTGTCTTGAAAATAGGTATGTGATAATGCAAGTAACCTACAATTATTATCTACTTAAATGTGAAAAGACATTCAAGAAATTTTAAACTGTTGGCTAAGCTTAAGTTTTAATAGCAACAGTAATGAAAGCACCAATGAAATCTGACTAAACAGAATCATAAATATTTGTCCTTGAGTTAAAATTAGGGCAAAAACATTTTTCAATACATTTGTGTGTTCTAGAGAAATAAAACAAGGTGACACATTTACCATTAAGACAATTGGTTCTTTCAAGGTGGGACTTCCTTTCCTAAGCTGACATTAAGTGCTGCAATTTCTACCATTTATCTTCCACCATGTCTAAAGGCAACTTCACTGATACCTGGATGAGGTCAGGAATGAAAAAGGGTGATGAATCATTACCTCTTTATTTGCATGTCTCACATCCTGTGTCAGAATGTTTAGTTTATCTTTGCCAAGTTAGCACATGTTTCCTGTGCTTAGCCACAGCAGTGATGTTCCCTATTCTGAAGGGGGATGAGCACCTAACACACCTGTGTGTTCAATCTCTCAGTCCACAGGCTTAGACACATGCTGTGGAATAATGCATATCACACAGATAGTGAATCAGCAGGCCCCACATACCCACACCAAACCAACTACCAGATCAAGTGACTGTCATAAAACTACAAACACATCACTAAGTTGCCCTTAGGGTATAACTGTTCTGTTCTTTGTCTTTATTTTGTGCATTTTGAGAAGTCTACTAGGGATGATATGAATTTGTCAATGTCCTATCCTTTCATCCTATATATGGATTTCCAGATTCAGGTTAACCACTGGTACCATATTGCTAATTTTTGGCCTGATGAAATTAAAAATGTTAGGAAAAGGGTGGCTCTTGCAAGTTCTGAATGGTAACTTTTTGTTACTGTAAACAACAATCGTTAATAAGGTATTAGCCCTACTCCAACAGGTATTTGTCATGAAGAAGCTGAGAACAAGTATGCCATCAAAAGGGTGCTTCTGAAAGCATTGTATCCTATTTTTAAAAAGCTTGTTTGAATACAAACATTTGATAAACAACTTGAATGTTGGATTTACAAATATTCTAAATTGTAAATGTGAATCTTATCCATCTCACTGCAGCTTTTCTACAATGTATTAAAGATGTGATTGTCATCCTTTTGAAAAAATGAACAACAAAAAAAACCTTCAAAAATACATCTTAAAGGGACAGATGGAACTGAAATGTAATTTTTTTTCCCTCAAATAAAAATAAAACAACAACTGACTGTGATCCTGACTGTCAAGCTCCAAAAGGACATAGGCCTAGAATCATGAAATTTGGCCAGCTGGTAGGCCTCAATTTGGGAAGACATTGACATGGTTAATTAGCCAATAGCTAAAGCAAACAAAAACGTGAAACTGCTCATAACTCTTAAGGCGGTTGCACACTGAATGCGAGGCTCAAAGCCGCGCCACGTCTTTAAAATTCAAACACATTGTTTTCAATAAGTGTACACACACCGGCAGCAACATTTGGCGTCTGTCCGTGGTGCACAGCTACAACTCAGGAAGTTGTTCAAAATCCTGCCGCGCGATAATATAATATTAAATGTATATTATATTTCCCTCAAATTGCCAATGTACATACTGATTTCACCCTGTGCTACAGGATACATTTGTTTTACATTCTGAGTTCAACAGCTTGAATAAAGTCTAAACCTATTTGGGGAAAATGTATAATAAACGCAGCCCTTTCTAACAATACGTTAATAAAGACGTGGTGTGGCGCTGAGCTGAGCTTCGCATCTGGTGTGCGTTCCCTTTAAATTAAAATTAAATTAAGTTAAATTAAACATTTATATATTGAATCTCCTTCTTCTGAACAACTTTGCTGCAAGAACCACTGCTGTCAATTAAATTGTCCATTAAATATTTGTAATTAATTGAAATTAAAAAAAATTCTAACTCCTCGTAGGCCGTTTGTCCGATTTGCTTGAAATTTGCCATGCATCATCTAGAGACCCTCGAGGCAATAAGTTATCAAAAGAATGTTAATCAATTAAACTGTTCACAACCGTAGCAGATACAATTTTATATGTATTTTGTATGGCTTATTGTGTGCAACATGTCTATATATTTTGTACACAAAGTAGAAATTTTACAAAACTGTGTAAAAATAAGTCATTTTAAAGAAACATGCCATGTTTCATGGATTTATGATGCTAAAAATATATATTTTTGAATTATTGTGCACTGGTAATATACCTAAACGATTATTAGTAAAGCCATACCAATACTGTGTTTGACCCCCTTTCGCCTTCAAAACTGCCTTAATTCTACGTGGCATTGATTCAATAACGTGCTGAAAGCATTCTTTAGAAATGTTGGCCCATATTGATAGGATAGCATCTTACAGTTGATGGAGATTTTTTGGGATGCACATCCAGGGCACGAAGCTCCCATTCCACCACATCTCAAAGATGCTCTATTGGGTTGAGATCTGGTGACTGTGGGGGCCATTTTAGTACAGTGAACTCATTATCATGTTCAAGAAACAGTCAATTTGAAACAATTCGAGCTTTGTGATGGTGCATTATCCTGCTGGAAGTAGCCAACAGAGAATGGGTACATGGTGGTCATAAAGGGATGTACATGGTCAGAAACAATGCTCAGGTAGGTTGTGGCATTTAAACGATGCCCAATTGGCACTAAGGGGCCTAAAGTGTGCCAAGAAAACATCCCCCACACCATTACACCACCACCAGCAGCCTGCACAGTGGTAACAAGGCATGATGGATTCATGTTCTCATTCTGTTTACGCCAAATTCTGTCTCAACAGAAATCGAGACTCAATTTTGGTGAGCTTGTGCAGATTGTAGCCTATTTTTCCTATTTATAGTGGAGATGAGTGGTACCCTGTGGGGTCTTCTGCTGTTGTAGCCCATCCGCCTCAAGGTTGTGCGTGTTGTGGCTTCACAAATGCTTTGCTGCATACCTCGGTTGTAACGAGTGGTTATTTCAGTCAAAGTTGCTCTTCTAGCAGTTTGAATCAGTCGGCCCATTCTCATCTGACCTCTAACATCAACAAGGCATTTTAGCCCACAGGACTGCCGCATACTGGATGTTTTTCCCTTTTCACACCGTTATTTGTAAACCCTAGAAATGTTTGTGCATGAAAATCCCAGTAACTGAGCAGATTGTAAAATACTCAGACTGCCTGTCTAACACCATCAACAATGCCACGCTCAAAATTGCTTAAATCACCTTTCTTTCCCATTCTGACATTCCGTTTGGAGTTTAGGAGACTGTCTTGACCAGGACCACACCCCTAAATGCATTGAAGCAACTGCCATGTGATTGGTTAGATAATTGCATTAATGAGAAATTGAACAGGTGTTCCTAATAATCCTTTAGGTGAGTGTAGTTTTATATAATTAGTTTACAAAGAAATATGTGAAATGCTTATAGACCATTCAAATATATTTTCACAATTACATATCCCAATGATGATATGTAATTGGATATAATATAATATAATATATGAGAGGTCTACCATGTACAGTGTGTACTTTGGTAACAAACTCCAATTACCATAAATTAAGCTCCATCCGGAGGCTACAAGTGTGCGTCCATCAACAAACGTGTGTGTGTGTGTGTGTGTGTGTGTGTGTGTGTGTGTGTGTGTGTGTGTGTGTGTGTGCGTGTGTGTGTGTGTGTGTGTGTGTTTCTAATTTATTGTGGTAAACATGCAGTAGCTGCATCAATAACAGCACATTAGCCGAGCACTGACATGAATGACTGATGTAACGTTAAAGTTTGCAAAACAAATCTTGCTCCATCCTTAATCTTTACTCATAATAGTAAGAAAGGTCTGCATTAATATAGTCTCAGTTTCAGGTAATACTGCAGCCCACAGCTGATTTACAGCAGTATTTCAGTAAGATGGTAATCACTTGAGTTAGCCGGTTAGCCAGATACCTACATGATGTGAAATACACACAAAAAAAATCACATTGTCAAGCACAGCGTCTTCTTGACATGATGCTATCCAGTATCCGCTGCAGTGAAAGAGGTGGTTCAAGGTTTCCCTGGTTTCTGTGTGCGCATTGTGGATGGGCAATATGCTAATGTTTCGTCTTAACATCACAACGAAGTGGATTGTGCTTTGAAAAACATTCAAAAAAACTATTTGTTTAATTGACTCAGAGTCGACACTTACTTTCAGATTTACAACTTTGCAGGATCTTTTCACTTGGAACTATGTTACACACTAGATGAAAGGTCATTTTCAAAAATCCATAATAGGGACACTTGAAACATTTCATTCTTTTGTGTGTGATTGCGCATATTCTCCATCATGGATATTTACAGTGTCAGGCTGTGGGCCCTACATTTCAGGTTGGCCTAGACCCTAACAGCATAGATGGCATAATGGCTGCTGTTGTTATATTGTATAATTTTTTTCATTACTTGTTTTGAGTATGCTTAGGCAGTATATTATGTAAATACAATCATGCCAATAAACTACTTTAAAAAAAAGTGGGACAAAAAAGGACTGGCTTATCTTGTATTCATCTTGCAATTTAGCTGCATTGTTGCATATTAATGTAATTTTCACCAGTTATATTTTCTTAAATAAAAATTATGAAAAAGGCAGTTTTAATGTCTACTACATTTGCCTAATTCCCTCATGACTGGGAAGTTGATCTGCTACACTGACCACACCAAATCATAAACAACAGACATGTTTCTGAGAAATGAGAGGGAGGGGAAGAGCGAGAGAGATGACTGGCAGGATTAGGGTGGGGTTGTGTGACCGCTGGAATCCAGCGCTGACAGACAGGCCTTATTAAAGCGCAGAGCTCCAGCCCCATCACTGCCGCCCATTGAAGCCTGCGGCAGGGCTGTGCTTTAGACAGGCCCACAGAAGAATGGAGCGACTGTAGGGCGAGAGGGAGGATACCAGGGCAAAGAGAGGGGACTAAGAGTACTCCTCTTATTTGTCTGAGATGTATCTGATTCCTCAGTACAAAGAGTAGAGGAGGAAGACCTGCACTGATTGTTCATTCATACGTGCATGAAAGAGAAATAAGTCCTCATTTTTTCAATGCTTTTTTCTGATGAGCAGGGGAATGTGTAATCTGAGCATCACAACTTCCAAAGCTCATCCAGCACGCACAGGAGACTAAGGAACGTTTCATGTTTGAGAATGTAACTCATCTTCACTTTGTTTAATGTATAATCCATTAAAAATGTCTGGAATCTCTCCGCACTGATCCGATGAGACAGTGCCAGTACATAACTTACTGACAGAGCTCAACAGAGGTCCTCTCTGAATTGAAACATTATTCATTTAAAGTCGAAGCAAGTATTATTCTCAAATACAGGTCCACACAAGATTATATAAGCTTTAGTATTAGGGGCTGATTAATAGAATTAATGTGAGACAATAAAGAAATCTTGCACCACAAAATTGAAATTCTCCCAAACCCCACACGATCTCAGACCCTACTCATTACATATTGAGTCACTACAAATGGCTGTCCCCTCAAATAATGCCCTATTTGATGGTAAAGTGGGCGATTTCAGATTCAGCCTTAGTCGTGGTCACGTCGGAAGATACCGACGTAGGGACTATTTTCAGGTGCTATGTAATATCATTGCGCCTGCTGCACTCCTGCATGGTACAAGAGCAAAGTTCCTTGATTATTACACAGGAGTGAGAGTATAGTTCCTGGCTAGCCTGACAATTCAGACCCACATCAAGATGTTTGGTCTGGAAACTCACCATTGACAGGGCTCAATCCGAGGGGCAAGATAAATGGTTGTCTTTCAAACTCCCTCTGCACGGCGTGCACGCAATTGGATAGTGCTACAACCAAGCAGAGCTAATTAAAAAGATTAAACTTTCGCCGCATCCAGTCAGCAAAACTCATAACACATCTTCCTTTCTTAAGAATAACTTCAGTGCCGTTCTTTGTTCTTTTCTCAGAGAAAAGCTTAACTCCTTCCAGAGTCTTCCAGAGTCGCGGTCAAAGCTGATTTGAAAGACCGCCATTCACCAGCTTCTGTGTTTACTAGAAGCACGCAAGCGCAACTCTGCCGTCATTATGTTAAGCCCCGCCCACCGACTCGTGATTGGCCCGACCAGAGTTTGGCGTTTACAGCTCAGAACTGTATTGAGAGTTGCTAGACGACACTCGCAGGGCAGATTAGATTTGCTGCCGCTAGGGTGAGTCTAGATTTCTAGGCTAGTTCCTAGCCATATTGGCCTAGAAAATCACAACTTTTCATTTTCTGTCGGTCTCAGTACGCAATGTAACTACAGAAGAGTCTTTTTTAAGGAAAACTATAGAAACTCTTTGGTCATTTTTGAGCGAGTAGCTAAATGTCAAATCAAATTCAATGAATTATACTTAGCTATGCTAAAAGGGCAACTGCCAGATCCAGAAATCGCCTGAATGTATTTGAAAATTTAAAACTCAACTGTTTACCTCTGAGGAGTTGGAAAATGGGCCTATTTTATTTTTATTTTTTTTAAGTAAAGCGTTCCTTTAACCCATACAATATCTATATGGGAATACCAGAGTGAATCTTAAAGGGGGGGTGAAACACTCAGTTTCAGTCAGTGTCATGTCAATCTTGAGTACCTATAGAGTAGCATTGCATCCTGCATATCTCCGACAAGTCTTTATTTTTTTAATAATTATATAAGAAAGATGCGCTGTTCCGAGTCTTTCCGAAAAAAGCCGAGCGGGTGGGGGCGTGTCATGTGAGCGGAGCTAAATAATGACGTGTGCTCGCTGCTGCTATGTTGAGTCGAGTGCGTCGTAAAGTTGTGTCATCCCTAACAACGGGAAAAAAACTTTATTCAAAATAAAAATATGGCTTTTAATCAGATACAGCCATACATCTATGATCCGGAATCAGACCCAGAGGCTGCAGTTGAACAGGAGCAGCAGCAAAAACGACTAGAGCAGGACGTCTCTATGTGGTACAAGTTATACACTAACTATATAATATGCTTAGCGACTTGTGTTATTTACATATTTATACTTGAATTATATCGTCGTATTTTTGTCTTTGAAGGTCTACATGTGGGAAGTGCAGTTGTGCACGTGTGTTTGTGTGTTTACGCGTGGTTTGTGTAGACAGTAAGCGGACTAAAAAAAACACAGACATTTGAAGCAGTCTCACTTACCCTTCTAACGTTGGGACTGCTCCATCCTTAAGCATTAGGCGATTGGGAAAAGCCGGCGTCGAGCTGGGCCTTGTTTATGAAACAGTCGGCACCGAAATGCAGCGAACAGATATAAACATTCGCGCAACTCAGTTGCTGATCCGGAAAAGCAAATTACATCCACTGTTGCCTTAACGCGGGGTTTTTAGCGAATCTGTGCAGGACTGTCTTGGTCTGGCAACCAAAAACGCACTTTTTTGGTGACATTGTTATGTGCACATCACCTGTCCAGCATCCTACAAGCCAGCGCTTTGATGGGCGTAGCCTGTTACTTTCGCTCTCTCCCTCTCTCTCTCTCACGCTCTTCCGGTAGAATTGTCCGTAAGGCCCATACAAGGAAATTCCGCCCCCATTAACGTCAAAGGGGACGCATGATCTCAAAAAACTTGCCGAAACTTATGACTAACCGGAAGTAGTATTTTTGACAAAGAAATACTCCCATCAAACGTCCACCTTAACTTTTGAAACTTTGTCTATGTTTAGTATGGGATTCCAAGTCTTTAACAGTGTAAAAAGATCAGTATGCATGAAACAGCATTTCACCCCCCCTTTAATGTTTTAATTGCTTTAATACATTTTTGAATGTGTGCATAAGATGGACAGTGATCACTTTTGGGTCTTTTCTTCACACAAATCAATCGTTTGGCCTTGGAACACTTGGTATATTTAAACTTGTTTAAATAAATTGTGCCTGTAGTCGTTTCTACCTGTTTTATATCATATAATACGCAAATGGTTAGATTTAGGGCTGGGGCTGGGTTACGTGTTCAAGCATATATAAAAAAATAATAAATGTTCATAAAACTATGATGTCTCATTAAATTGAAAATCAAACTCCAACATGTCATCATGGCAAAATTATAACACAATATATCATTTAATCATGATAATAACACTCCCACACCCAATGTGTATGATGGCAAAGGTTTTTCATTGTAAGCCTTAGGGTACCCTGCATGTTAAAAATGACACTAAAGGGGTACCATGTGCATTAAAAAGTGATGCCGAGGAAGGGTCCTGAACAAGCGTCAATATGTGATGAGTTGGGAATGTGTTGCCAAACCCGGTTTTAATCCAATGAAAGAATTTGAATGATCTTGATGAACACTGTGGACAAGCATTTATCAAAGAGGACAAAACTATCCCAGCAAAAAATCCAGCTTTGTGCTAGGAACAGACTGACATTTTAATTATCTGCCAAAAAAATGTGCCTCTTAAATTCAATAGGGCACATGATGTCATTATTGCATTTTAGAGTCTTGGATTCGTTACTACAACATGTCACACATAACAAAGACAAAGCATGGAAACAGCCTAAGCAAAACATAGGAACTATACTATAATGACAAAAGTATTGGGATGCCTGCCTCTACATGCACATGAACTTCAATGACATCCCATTCTTAATCTGTAGAGTTTAATATGGAGTTGGCCCACCATTTACAGCTATAACAGCTTCACATCTTTGTGTTTATGGGATTTTTTGACCATTCTTCTAAAAGCGCGTTTGTGAGGTCAGGCACTTATGTTGGACGAGAAGGCCTGGCTCTCAGTCTCCGCTTTAATTCATCCCAAAGGTGTTCTAACAGGTTGAGGTCAGGACTCTGTGCAGGTCAGTCAAGTTCCTCCACAAGAAGCTCCTTAATGTCTTGGTATGCTCTATGCTGAAGCATTAAGAGTTCCTTTCACTGGAACAAAGGGCCCAAGCCCAACCCCTAAAAAATAAAACCACACCTAATCCCATATCCCCTAAACTTTACACTTGGCACAATGCAGTCAGGCATACCGTTCTCATGGCAATCACCAAACCCAGACTCATCCATCGGATTGCCAGACAGAGGAGTGTGATTCGTCACTCCAGAGAACACAGCTCCACTTCTCTAGAGTCCAGTGGCTTTACACCACTTCATCCCATGCTTTGCATTGCACTTGGTGATGGATGCAGCTGCTCGGCCATGAAAACCCATTACATGAAGCTCTCTACACACTGTCCTTGAGCTAATCTGAAGGCCTCACGAAGTTTGATGGTCTGAAGTTATCGACTGCAGAAAGTTGATGACTTCTGTGCACTGCACGCCTCAGCATACTCTGACCCTGCGCCGTGATTTTAAATGGCCTACCACTATATGGCTGAGTTGCTGTTGTTCCTAATTGCTTTCACTTTGTTATAATACCATTAACAGTTGATCGTTTAATATTTAGTAGTGAGGAAATTTCAGGACTGGACACATTGCACAGGTGGAAACCTATCACGGTACCACACTTGAATAGAGGGAATGCATCGACGTCACTTTCCCGCCGGAACATGCCCCCTCAGCCGGGGCTGAGTGGCAGAAGAGTTGCTGTGTGACCGCAGCTATTAGAGGAAAATGTGAGTTAAGCAAACAGTTATCAGTTTAAATAAAGTTTGGGCTCGATATAGTGATAAGTACAACTTACCACAGATTCAGTGATCCATGGATAATGACATGCAGCCAGGAATCGTGTTTTCCTGACATTTTTATGAGCCTGATTTTGACAAGATTATTTATAACTAATCAGTCATCACGTTTTTCGAGTGAATCCCGCTTTTATATATGGATGGGTCAGTGTATCGAAGCATCTATGTGGCTGCTTGTCACGAATGGAGAACAAAAGTTGTATTCAAATTCTGAATATATTATAGACTGTTAATAAAAAATAAAAACAATAATTATATTGCCCAGGCAGCTCGCAAAGAGTGCTCCCTTTATAATCACTAAAAGTGGTCACTCATTCAATAAATGCAATCTCACAGATTTCCGCAGTGAAACTGGTGTATAATGAATCTCTTATTTTCTCATTGTCTGCATTTATAGAGATGCGTGTTAACTGAACTCAGCACCTGCTGGACAAACACTCAAGAGTGAGTGATGCGGTGAGTGGATTCCATGTTCCAACACCTGTGTTTGGCCAACTGCGTTGTAGAAATCTACAAACTTGTCTGTGATTGGCTACATTACTCACAGGGGCAAAAACACGTTCGAAATGAAATCATTTGACGAGTGCAAATACAGATACACACTGGATCATTTGCTAGCTTCTTTTTGCTAATAATATGCTATTACGAATTCTTTCGGAGGATTACATATAGACAAGCAGTTATGGGCAGCGTTTCCCTCCTAAAGCAGAAGCAGCAGCAGGTTGGCTGTGGTTTGAGTGAGAAAATTACAAGCTATTATCAAATCAGTCTCAAGCTCGGAACAGCGATGTCCATTGGGTCCGTGGATAAGCCTCCCCCTACCCCCCTTCTGGCGCCGGGCCTGGTTTTGTGTGTTTTCGCCGCATTCATGCTGTAAACCAGTGCTGTCCCTCAGTCTTTTTGCCACTCAGTGAGGCGTAATCGCAGTCGCACCAGCTGACAGTGACGTCACGTGCATTCCCTCTATTCTCTGAGCTCCTGAGAGCAACCCAATTCCATGCCTAGGTGTTTGATTGCATACACCTGTGGCCATAGGCAATATAGTGTATTTTATGATCAATAAACCAAAATAACGATATAATTTTAAAATGATGAAAATTATTCATTTCTATCATACAAGGTAATTAACAAACATAATTTGTTTTCATAAAGGGGTGAACTCATTGTGAACTTCATACTTTTATTTTTTTGTCTGTAAGCTTTTCTGCTCCTTTAAAATGACTTTAAAATGTTCCATTTCATAAAATTAAAATAACTTACTAAATCAATCATTAAAATTCCCTTCATATTTTGCTTTCTGTAATGTTTCAAATTGACATGCCCCTTCCAAAGTCACATTTCAGCAACTCATGTATCATCTAGAATTCCAAGTTTCCCACTCAAACTATGCATGGTCGTTTATGCTCAGAACCCAATATATCCAACTTAATTAAAGGACACAATAAGGGCCTGTTTACAATATGTTTTTCATTTAAACATGTGAGACATCGGTCAGTGGAACGAAAAATATGTACATATGAAGTCTAGAGACTTTTTTGAAAAACAAACAAGTTTTGTAAAACTTGAGCGCTGCATTTTTAGAATCCTGCATCATGCACAAGACAAAAGACACAATTGCAATGGTCAAGCACATCTTTCTAGCATGTGTTTATATATATATATATATATATATATATATATATATATATATATATATATATATATATATATATATATATATATATATATATATATATATATATACTTTATTGATTTATTATATAGTTTATATTTTAGTCCTCCTTGGACGTTTGTATTTACGAGTTGGGAAATTATGTTTATAACATCAGGTGTGACTTTTGGACGATCAGCAAGACGATTTTTTGGTTTCACTTTATTTTGATGGCCCCTTTAATACATTCTGTTGACAATAAGTAATGTTACTTCTACATTTGTCTTTCTTTACTAACTCACAATTCATAAATTGTGCAACAATTGTGCATATTCAATACAGTGTATCTATGTGTGAGCACTATGACAAACTCCTGTACACTGCACTTAATAAGCAAAAGACACAAGATAAATGTGTTTTACACTTTTCCCCAGGGTTTGTGTGTGTAGTTGCTATATAACAATACCATTTTTATGTGACATTGGCGATCCGAATCATTGATCGATTCACTGATTCATGGCCGTTTTAATCTTTATTTGAGGAACACAGAAGAGAAGACATGCTGAATAAAATCATAGTTTTTGTTATTTTTGGACCAAAATGTATTTTCGATGCTTCAAGAGATTCTAATGAACTAACTGATGTCACATATGGACTACTTTGATGATGTTTTTATTCCCTTTCTGGACATGGACAGTATAGTGTGCATTGACTGCATATGCTCTAGGACTAAATTATAAAATATCTTAAACTGTGTTCCGGAGATGAACAGAGGTCTTATGGGTGTGGAACAACATTAGGGTCAGTCATTAATGACATCAATTTCATTTTTGGGTGAACTAACCCTTTAAAAATAGTTTTGAATAAAGCGTTTGCTTTTGCAAAAGATCCACAATTCTTTTACATGTTGTGTGCATGTTTTGTGTGTAGATTTTAGAGAAATGGAGCCATAGCTTAAAAAATTGTGTATATTATTTATTATTCAATAAAAAGCTTATTATTGTTTTTCAATTTTATTATTCAAAAATAAGCAATTTTAAAAAACTGTTATTTAAGAAGACTTTATCATTACATATCATATGTTATAATACAATGTGATCACAGTGGCCCTCATTTATCAATCTTGCGTAGAAACGGGCATAAATGTTGGCGTAAGATTATGCTTACACTCCTCTCACCGCCTGATTTATGAAGCTGTGCGCACCTCTGCAATCCAGGTGTACCCAATACCTGCCCTTGATAAATGGGGCGACTGAAAACGTTCGTCATTAGAATAACACGCCCCTATATATTCAAGTATCCGCCTCCCGCACGCCCTCATTTTACGGCATGGACAAACGGAAGACGGCAAAGAAGCAAAATTCTCCGACATGGAGATTGGGCGCATCTTAATCATCTCACTAGTCCACTAGTCAGGGCACTGATTAGGACATAAAGACATAAGGCTGACTCCCTGATCAGTGCCCTGACTACTGAACTAGTGAGATGACTGACCCATCGAGATCATCACCGGGGAAGTGGAAAAAAAACTAAATTGTCTTATTTGGGAATTTAAAGAGTGGGATTAAAGGCGCCCACAAAAACAAAATATGGACCCAAATTACGAGTACTGTTAATAGTGTGGTGGTTGAGAAGCGCACTCCATATCTTTGTCAGTGTGTTTTGTGATGTTAGGAATTGTTTTTCTGCGCATTTTCGCACTAACTCAAACGTGTGTACACCACCTCCTGAGCTGGCGTAGGATTTGAGCGTGCCGTACGCCAACGCCACCTCAAAGTCACCGTGGGTTTGGGTGTACGCAAGGTGTACGCTGGAAATTTGGTGTACGTACTTTTGATAAATGAGGGCCATTTTGTCCAGGCATTCAGCTTATACAAATAAAAAGACTGACAAGTCACTGTTAATTTCCTGTTGGTATATTGTGGCATTCCGCCTGATTTCTCACTGACTCGTTCCCGACCCATTCAGATCAAGGGGCTCAAAGAAAACACTGGTATTTTCATGTTGCGTTCATATGAGTAAATACAATCTTTCTGACATGATTTGAACACACCATTAGCTCCAGCTTGTCAGTGTGCCATTTTTGTAGTCCACATGATTTTGTAGTCCATTTCAGGGCTTTGGTGAACTGGCGAACTTTGACTTTGGTCTGTTTATCACACAAAGCCTCCGTATGGCTTCAAAACTTAGACTACTTTTAAGTTATTATTGTCTATTTTTCATATGGTTGACTAAAGATTGTAAATAATGCCAAAGTGTTCCATTTTTATGCAAACTACCTCTTTAATTCAATAGATCTGATGAGCTTTGGCCTAGAGCAAGGCAGGCCCATGCACTTATCCATACAGACCAAGTACTGACCTGTTAAACGGAGTGCCGTAGGTTTCTAATTTCTCACGAAGAATGTGTGTACCAGCAGACAGAGAACACACAAACACACACACACACACACAACGAGTTTCTTAAAATGTAGTTCAGCCAATAGCCGCTAGCACAAATGATCTCATTTCCTCTCGTTATCTGAGCTGAAAGTACTAAGAACATATTTGTTTAGAGATCAATGTGAAGGGTTTAAAGGAAACTAATTTAGCATTGTTATGAATCTTATAAACATTCACATAGCTTTTT
Organism: Pseudorasbora parva; assembly: GCF_024679245.1. Lineage (NCBI taxonomy): Eukaryota > Metazoa > Chordata > Actinopteri > Cypriniformes > Gobionidae > Pseudorasbora > Pseudorasbora parva. The sequence continues at coordinate 36,463,617 of NC_090188.1, read as the reverse complement.
CTCGCTCTCTTTTTTCACATCGGCACTATAGAAGTCAGATATTTGGTAATTGTGCTTTGTTTTCTTTCAATTGATGAATCTTAACTAGAGTGCCTGTGATTTATCAGAGTGACAAACCAATCAGAGTCCACCTAAAACTAACACAAATTACTTCCATAATATCATATTACTGAGATAAATGCATGTGTTAAGCTGTACACTGTTTATCACTAATCATACTCTTTTACTCAACAGAAGTTAGGATTTCATGACTGAAGATTTAAATGTGATATAACAAAACAAGTTAACACCATAACATTTTATTTATCTATAATTATTATAGTAATATCAGTTATGCATGGTTACATGCAACCAACCCTAAACCAAATTATATCCCTAACCCTAATTATATAGTAAGTATATGTAGTTAATTCATATTAGTTATTACTTAATTGTATAATTACACTGTAACAAGGGCACCTTAAAATATAGTAACCTACATTTGTTACAGTATATATTATTCTTTGTTAATGTTAGTTATTAAAAATGCAGTCAGTCATTGTTTGTTCATGTTTGTTCACAGTGCATTAACTAATGTCAACATTTGATTTTAACAATGTATTAGTAAATGTTGAAATTAACATTAGGTTATTAAATGTTGTAGATGCATTGTTTATTAAGTATTAAACTTATAAGTATTAAACTAATGAAACCTTATTGTAAAGTTTTACCAAAAGTAACAATTATTTTTCTTACTGCTTAAATACATGTGATTGTTTTTACAAATATCTTATATTTCCATTGCATTCTTGAGGTCATAACATTTTGAATTGTAAACTTGAACTAACCTTGTCATGTCACGAAAGGATTATTTTAAGATACAACAAAATGACTTCCTCATGACTTTCACACTTCCATAGATTTTCAAATTTAAAGACCTTAACACAAACCTGCTTAAATATTTCCATGTAAAAGCTAATTTAAAATGTAAAGAAATTTGACCTTTTAATGAACCATTTAGCCATTTATATATGGATCTGAACACACAAATTGATTTAAATGTATTTTGTAAGTTGTTTTAAACTGCCTGCTAAGTGTAAGTGTGTATTTTTTAAAGAAATTATTAGCTTCAAAAATGTAATATATTCTATACTTAAAATCACCATCTTAGAACATGTTAGACGATGATAATATTATGAAGAAACTGGAATCTTTTGAATCTCATAGTTTTAAATTGGGCTAATGGTGATCTCCGACTGACCTGCACTTCATGTTTAGTGTGTATCCTGAAAAGGAAAGGAAACTGTTATAATTGAAAGTCTTGGGTTATGTTTTATGGTGACTTCCTAACATGTCTTCTACGGGCTGCACAATGACCTACGGCTATAACTCCTTTATCACATCTCAACATTCCTCAAGAACACACTACTCTATATGTTGACATTACATAAATATATTTCCATATACAGCTGAGAACCATGAAATATAACATTCCGCCTTTGTCTCTTTCGTATTCCCTTGAAGGCTTTTGCTAGGTGTGTGAGATTTATGGCATACTCTAATAGATGTGGAAAATGTATTATTTTTCCTTAGAGCAAAAAACATATGAGGACTTTATCTATGCCCCCCCCCCCCCCCCCCCCCCAAAAAAAAAAGTTGGGCGTGTTTTTCTCTGATTTCTGGAGGAAGACAACATAAATCAAGGAAAGGCCAAATCCACTGGGTCTCTGGCAGTGAAACGCAAAACCAGCCAAGGTTAATGGAAGTGCACGTGAAGATTTATTTTAATTGCTCCATTGTAATTTTTTGGGGGGAATTTAAACAAAATGTCCTCCCTGTTGAAGTGAAACACTAAATTATTCCACATATGTATGGAAAGTGTAAGATGTCACCCAACTTTTTAGCCCATTGATTGGGTGGAATGAAGCAAAGATATGTAGATGATTAAAGCCACAAGTCTGAGCCAACAGGATGGATTCTGGAGGCAGGAGAAGTTGGTCACATTTAGCTAGGCATTACATTTTAGGATTGTAAATCTTTCTGTAATCACTTCAAACACAATAATCTTCTTTGTGCTCTGTGATATTTAATCATAATTTGAAAATAGATAATATAAATTTAAAAAGGAAGTAAAACAATTAAATAAAAAAATAAATAATAATAATAATAATAATAATAATAATAATAATAATAATAATAATAATAAATAAAATATATAATGAATTAAATGTTAATAAAGGTTGTTAATTTATGTCCAACTTTATATTAAGTGCCTTTATTTATTTTTAATTATTTGTTGTATTACTATGTATTATTATTATTATTATTATTATTATTATTATTATTATTATTATTATTATTATTATTATTATTAATAGTAATAATAACAATAATAACAATAATAACAACAACAACAATAATAATAATAATAATAATAATAATAATAATAATAATAATAATAATAACAATAATAATAATAATTGATCCAAATGTAGTTGGGCAATAAAGACACACTTAAAAAAGTTTGTCTTGTTTTCCTAAAAACAAAATACACTTACATGAGAAGCAAATTTCTGATTTATAATTGCTGTCAGAAAATATATAATTAATTAAGTGTAAATGCATGCTTTTAATTTATGTGGTCCCACTTTTTATTGTTTTTATGTATTCATAATTACTTATTTATTATTATTATTATTATTATTATTAGTAGTAGTAGTAGTAGTAGTAGTAGTAGTAGTAGTATTGTAACTATGCCTTATATACAGTATGACCATTGACCATTCTAAACACACACACACACACACACACACACACACACACACACACACACACACACACACACACACACACACACACACACACACACAAACACACACACACACACACACACACACACACACACACACACACACACACACACACACACACACACACACACACACTTAAGTCTTAATATATCATGCAGCTTTTACTCAGGTAAAATCATATTGGAAAACAAGACAAAATGATTATATATATAGGGGTTATGTAGGTACATAGATAACACGTTAGATAAATCACATATCAGCACTGGTTAATGTTCTAACCCTAGAGCATAATTTCAGTCAATTTCACCTACAAAGATTTATTAGGACCTCAGGAGGTTTCTAGAGAGGGAATATGTATGTGTGCCCTTGTTGTGCTCAGCATGTGTGTTGCCTTCAGGAGCAGCTTGCAGGGCAGATCTCCGGTTGACTCGTATGTGTGTGTGTGTGTGTGTGTGTGTGTGTGTGTGTGTGTGTGTGTGTGTGTGTGTGTGTGTGTGTGTGTGTGTGTGTGTGTGTGTGTGTGTGTGTGTGTGTGCGCCGCCCTTCAAATGAACGCAGATAATAAAATGATGCAGCAGCTCTGCTCAAGACACAGATAATGGTGCCTCCCAGTGGAAACATTTTGCAAAGGTTCTGAAATGCAGAAGATAGATTAAACTAACACGCCATCAGTCATTTACTGTGGCTACACCACAACTGTGATTCACTACTCTTTTGAACTAATAAAAAATGGATAAACTTGTGTTGTAATTTGCACAATTATTTCCATAACCTTTAGGCCAGACTTTCAGGCACTAATTATACATGTGAATTATATTATGTTCATTAAATTAAATATAACTTGATTTACAAAATGACAAGAAAAAGTGCATGATGCCAATCAGGATGAAAAGCTAAAGTCAGGGAAATCTCATTGAACATATTACTTCACCTATACGTGTGGTTACACTTTAGGTTATTTTAATATTTTAAAAGCATCTTCTGAATATACTTTTCAAGCAGAACTGGATGTTTTTAAAAAATCAGATGGCTAATCCATGTCGAATTTAAAAAAAACGTAAGAGGGGTGGAAAGAAAGAAAGAGAGATAATCGCAATAAATTGCAAAACATTAAATATATTTATTAGAAAAGAAAAAAAATACTGGGCAGTTTTATTTTAAATATGGCAACATCTCATGAAATTAAAGTTGTGAAATTATTAACCACTGAATTTATAATATATATATACATATATATATATATATATATACATATATATATATATATATATATATATATATATATATATATATATATATATATATATATATATATATATATATATATATATATATATATATATATATATATATATATATATATATATATATTATCAAATATATTAAGAAATGTATCATGGAATTTGTATAATATAAAGCTCATCGTGACTTTTTTGTCCATGACACTTTCTGGATATAGCTTCCCAAACACACAGCTGTGAAGGGGCTATTTTTACAACCTCAAAGCATGCTGGGATATCTTGACACCCTGCATCAGCATGTGTTTCCCCGGGCTGAGAGGGAGCTGATGATATTATTACTTATTATTGAAATAACCTACCGCCACCTGTCTCCCAGAACACTGCCAAAGTATACCTATAAAACACCTCTCCTCACCAACCATCACACCCGCGCTGCTCACACGTGCATTGCTGTATTAAATATTGACTGATTACTAATTTTCTCAGGTAATTAATGAATCTGTGGATCTGGTAGGTGTTTCTTGTTGCTGGATTCTGCACGGTGTTTCCATAAGATACTAAAGAAATGTAATAGCCAGCCACTCAGCACCATGATTGCACAGTGGATGCTGTAAATATGATTTGAGTTACATGACTTTTAATCATTTCATTAATTTTTATAATCATTTATTCTCTCTTCTTTGTCCTTAAAGCACTTTATATGAGGAGGGGAATCTCCTCAACCCCATCAATGTGCAGCACCGACGGCATGCGACGGCAGCCATATTGCTCTGTGTTCACAAGTTTCAGTCCAACATAAAAGTCTTTGCAACTGACTGACTCACTCATTAAGACAGTCTTATCCACCATCTAATGCCGTAATAATGTAACTTTTGTTGCTGTTTATGTTCAGGGACTTTTTTTTATCTAGCAGATAGAAGATTTTACTCCATGAAAGTTGCATTGATACATATTTTTTTTTCGCTTTAATATTTATATTGTGTAACAATGCCCTTTAGCTGTTATAAACTAATTTTAAACTACGGCTTCTTGGTGCTTATTTCTTAATTGTATTATGATTGTGATTTAAAGGGATAGTTCACTTTGAAATTAAATTTTGATGTTTTAGCTTACCTCATAGGCATCCGAGATGTAGAGTGAATTTGTTTCCTCAGTAGTTTCAATTTTGATCATTTTAGGTCAAACCGTTCTTGACTGTGCCTCACATAATGCAGGTCTACGTCCGACTGAGCTGAGGGCGCGCGTGCGTGTTTCCTGTGGTGTACAAGAGGTAAAAACGATATAAATACTGTTCGTTTTCTCACACAAACCGCTCGTTTCGTGTCTTAGGCCATCAGTGTGTACTTACGATGGGGGATTGTTTCATTTGGACTTCTCTGTGTATGCTCTTTGAGGTGGTGACCATAGACCTGCATTATGTGAGGCACAGACAAGAACGGTTTGACCTAAAATGATCAAAATTGAAACTACTGGGGAAACAAATACTCCTACATCTCGGATGGCCATGAGGTAAGCTAAAACATATCAAAATTTAATTTCAAAGTGAATTATCCCTTTAATTGTATTATAACAAATGTATATATATATATATATATATATATATATATATATATATATATATATATATATATATATATATATATATATATATATATATATATATATATATTGTATACTAGTATAAAATGGCATCATATTTACTGGCACTGATAGTTTCAATGTTAAATGTTTGTAAAATATTTTTAGATTTGAAAGCGCAATTGTTGCAAATCAGACATTAGCGCTAGCTATCCAGTCAGATGCCTATCACAAAGAGGCCTTTAATGGTGTGATGGAGACATGCATTTTACTGTTTTTGAGTGGCCTGTCACGCTAATAAGAAGCTAATCCCTCCATATTTTGGATAAAAGTGCCTGCCAAATCCATATTTACTTCAGGGTACACAAGCGCTATAAGTTGTGGCTTCTCCTCTTCGATACACCCCATCGCACCGCACCTTCTAAGAAAACACAGTGTCAGGCAAATCGCATCTGCGTGTTTGGAGAGAAACTGGTGCCAGAGCACTTCAGCAGAGCCGCTGATCCACCACCTCATCCATCAAAGCTGTAGAAAGGCCTGGCCAGAGGCTGACCAGAGCGGCACGCCAGGCCACCTGCCCCTGACTAAAACACTTTTGACGCTGTAAAGTCAAGATATTAGTCCAAGCATAAACCTCATTCATCATCACCAAAGCGGCGAACATAGTAAATGAAAGTGCTCGCAGACAGCACCATAGCCTTGGCTGGCACTAGCCTTCACGTCTGTGTTAACCGCCGTGGATGACTTCACAATGAACAAAGAGTGCTCTCTTTTTCTCAGCACTGACACATGCACCTTTCCTCTCCCTCTGTGATGTCATGTATTATTTCAGCTCTTTGAAGAAGGGCATTTCAAAGATCACAAGGAAGCTCCATTCCACCACTGGGAGGCTTATAGCATTAGCACAAGTTAGGATGGATTGCTGCTGTTTTATTAATTTTATTTAATAATTATTATACTTTTCTGAAGATTTCTGAAGTTTTTCAGTTTGGTGGCAATGTCAATATTAAATGTAACACTTTTGAGCTGTATAATTTTTTTCATAATACAGCTATGTCATAATTATTAAACCCCTTCAACATTGCTGCTTTTCAATCACTACCCAGCTATCAAAAATATTTTCTTGTCCCTTTAAGTAAATGCATTACGTTTATATCACAGCATGGCCAGAGCCATTGAGCTTCATCAAGCTGCAGTTTCCCCCTAACTGTTTCTCCTCCTAATCTCTTCTATATCGGTTTAATATACAGCATTCTGTGCAGAACTCAAATGGGTCCGAGACATTTTGTGGTCTGCACTGACTAGCTTATATGATCTGTTCTTTGCTAGCTGTGGCGTTTCATGTGATGCAAACTTCATTTGGCCCAATGGAAAGCATGTACACTCTCTGAATCATTCCCGATCCCCTATATAGTGCACAATGTGTCATTCACCATGTAGAAAATAGTAAATATGTGAACAAGTGACGGATTTCTGCCACAGATTTCACATCTATTTAGAATGAAGGGGCAGGGATTCAAGAGAGCCTTTGATTGGACAAAAAATCTGATGAGAAGCCGAAGTGCAGAGTGATGTCATCAAAATCATTGATCCATATTGGCGGAAGTGAGAGACTTTTTTGAATGCTTATTTCTTCTAAATGTGACTTTTGTAAAAAAAAAAAAATGGTGCACACCTTATATACTCACCTAAAGGATTTTTAGGAACACCATTCCAATACTGTTTGACCCTCTTTCGCCCCCTCAGAACTGCCTTAATTCTATGTGGCATTGATTCAACAAGGTGCTGAAAGCACTCTTTAGAAATGTTGGCACATATTGATAGGATAGCATCTTGCAGTTGATGGAGATTTGTGGGATGCACATCCAGGGCACGAAGCTCCCGTTCCCCCACATCCCAAAGATGCTCTATTGGGTTGAGATCTGGTGACTGTGGGGGCCATTTTAGTACAGTGAACTCATTGTCATGTTCAAGAAACCAATTTGAAATGATTCAAACTTTTTGACATGGTGCATTATCCTTCTGGAAGTAGCCATCAGAGGATGGGTACATGGTGGTCATAAAGGGATGGCCATGGTCAGAAACAATGCTCAGGTAGGCCGTGGCATTTAAACGATGCCCAATTGGCACTAAGGGGCCTAAAGTGTGCCAAGAAAACACCCCCCACACCATTACACCACCACCACCAGCCTGCACAGTGGTAAAAAGGCATGATGGATCCATGTTCTCATTCTGTTTACGCCAAATTCTTAACCTGACAAGCCAGACCCACATCAAGATGTTTGGTCTGAAAACTCACCATTGACAGAGCTCAATCCGAGAGGCAGGATAAACGGTTGTCTTTCAAACTCCCTCTGCGCGGCGTGCACACAATTGGATAGCACTACAACCAACCAGAGCAACGAAGGTGAAGCAGAGCTAGTTGACAGATTAAACTTTCGCCGTATCCGGTTGGCAAAACTCAGAACATATCTTCCCTTCTTAAGAATGACTTCAGTGCCGTTCTTTGTTCTTTTCTCAGAGAAAAGTTTAGCTCCAAGTCTTCCAGAGTCACGGTCAAAGCTGATTCGAAAGACCGCCGTTCGCCAGCTTCTGTGCTTACTAGAAGCACGCAAACGCAACTCAGCTGTCATTATGTTAAGCCCCACCCACCGACTCTATAGACGATGTGATTGGCCAGACCAGAGTTTGGCATTTACAGCTCAGAAGTGTATTGAGAGTTGCTAGACGACAACAGATTAGATTTGCTGCCGCTAGGGTGCGTCTAGATTTCTAGACTACCAAATTCTGACTCTACCATCTGAATGTCTCGAGACATCGAGACTCATCAGACCAGGCAATATTTTTTGAGTCTTCAACTGTCCAATTTTGGTGAGTTTGTGCAAATTGTAGCCTCTTTTTCCTATTTGTAGTGGAGATGAGTGGTACCCGGTGGGGTCTTCTGCTGTTGTAGCCCATCCGCCTCAAGGTTGTGCATGTTGTGGCTTCACAAATGCTTTGCTGCATACCTCGGTTGTAACGAGTGGTTATTTCAGTCAAAGTTGCTCTTCTATCAGCTTGAATCAGTCGGCCCATTCTCATCTGACCTCTAACATCAACAAGGCATTTTCGACCACAGGACTGCCGCATACTGGATGTTTTTCCCTTTTCACACTGGCACCAACAACCATGCCACACTCAAAATTGATTAAATTACCTTTCTTTTCATTTCTGACATTCAGTTTGGAGTTCAGGAAATTGTCTTGACCAGGACCACACCCCTAAATGCATTGAAGCAACTGCCTTGTGATTGGTTGATAATTGCATTAATGAGAAATTGAACATGTGTTCCTGATAATCCTTTAGGTAAGTGTAGATAACAGTATTTTAAAAATTGTCCGTCAGATTACTGTTCTTTGCACACTGACTGACTATATGGAGTAGCATTCAGTTGTTTCTGTGTACACACTAATGGATCGGCGACGGGGGGTTACACATCACATGACTTTACAATTGGAAGAATCGCCGACAATTGTGGTCCGCAAACTACAAGTGATAAGGAAGTAATGCAAGATCACGCGTGTTATTAAAAATGATAGAAAAAGTTTGCGATACAAAAAGTCTGTGCGCCGATTTGCAACGAAAGGGAGAAAAATATTATGCAGGAGGAAAGTGTTGGAGAGGCGGAGAGCAAGGATTGTGTGCATAGAAAGGTAAATATAAATTTGAAATGTGCTGCTGTTGCCGCTGGTCAAGCTAATGTTTGTGCTTTGTTTCGGTTTGGTATAATTGTAAATAAAAATCTCTTCCCTGAACTTCTTGCTACCCTGTATCTTGCTCTTTCATTGGCTGCTGGTCATCTCATCGACAATGTTGAACCCATTTCACACAGCAGGATTCAGAAATTCAGCGCGCCAAATATCTCATGGTCAACGGTTCACCCTGATTGAATCTTTGATCATGCATTGTCACTCGCATGAGCAGCGATTTGCTACTGATATTTAGGTATTTGCTGCAATTTCGAAAAGTCTGTCGCAGAGTGACAGTGTGAACTCTGCATAGAATTAACATATTCATTAAAAAAGACAAAAAAACGTATCCTTAGTGCAAGACCAACATAAATGTTTCACTTCCACAAACAATGTATTAATAAGGTTTTTGCGCTCATGTTTTGAGAACATTATTAAAGACCAGATAACTTATTAATGTTACTGGAATAATATTTGTTCATAACTTTGAGAAAACCTTGCCAGAATTTTAGTCAAAGTTCTGAGAACGTTCCCAGTTAGCTGGGTTTTTAGTACGGTACGATAAAAAAGGGGTTAAAAATCAATAAAACTTTTGGAAACTTTATAACGACACTACATTAATAGCATTACACACATATAAATGTTGCCCATTCATGAGCTAAAGTTGAGTAGCACATAGGGCAAGGGATATTGTCACCTTCATATCTTGTCTAGTTAATATTTCATTATCTTGTTAATTGTGCTTCTTCGTAGCTTTATTTGTGTTCTTGTTTGTTACCATGGTTTCTAATTCGTTCTCACAAGTTGCCTTTTTCTTTGATTGTCTGCATGTTTGTAAACCTCTCTGTTTCTTCAGTTCAGTGTTCTGAGTTGAAGATGTACATTCTTGTTTCTTGGTTTATCGATGGTTCTGCAACGTGTCTCTCGTTGCATTAAGCTACACAGCCACCGTGACAAATATTTCCAATATTCCAACTTTAAAAATGTATTGCACCACAGAAAACCTTCTGGGGCTTATCATACATTTTCTATGATTTGTTCTGTGATTTTTGTTTAGCATAATGTCTTTCAGGTCAGAGGTTGAATCATTTTGGTTGCATATTCTATGAAGGTATAAAAATGCCATTGTTAATACTGTTCAGTTCATGATTACACAAGGAAGCTCTGCTCCGCCATTGGAAGGCTTCTAGCATAAGCACAAGTTAGGATGGATTGCCTCCAGTTCCAAACTAGCCAAACCTGTCAAGCGAAGTGTGAAAGGGGCTTTAGACGCATGGCACCGATATGACAGCAGAGAACACAGTGGCTGTGGTCAGGTCTGGAGGATGTAAGATTAAAGGGCAGACCCAAGCTAGCACGGCATTGTTGTGATTTAATAGCTCTGAATATGAGCCCTTTTTGAAGTGGAGATCTTTAAGAGCACAGACAGAGGCCCCTGGCAGACATGCAGGCCTCTGAGCATGTAATTATGGGCAAGGGCAGGGCAGGGACCTGGTGCCGCGGGGCTTTGAAGAGCGCAGAGGTCACCAGAGGTGAGCCCCGGGTCTGACAGGAGCGAGAAACACACAGAGGGGCAATTCATCGGACCTTCCTCATAAAATCCGTTGGTCGAGGTGAGCTATCAAATCCAGCAGATGCAATCAAAATCAATATATATATATATATATATATACTTTTTAATGAACATGTTCCTATTGTGCACGATTTATCCTAAACAAATTGTTTGGCACTTAAATTTAAATGTTCGGCTTAGCCTTTATCAAATGCAATACTTCTTGCACTATCTGACTCTATTATGGTATGCATGTAACACCAAATTATCAAGGATGTGTTAAATGTATCAGAAGTGACAGTAAAGACATTAATCATGTTACAATATATATATATATATATATATATATATATATATATATATATATATATATATATATATATATATATATATATATATATATATATATATATATACTTTTTGTTTTTAATGAATCTTGAAAAAATGCATCATTGATTTTACAAAAAAAAAAGACATTTCTCGAAATTGATAATAACAAATTGTATTTGAGCAGCAAATCAGCATATTAAAATGATTTCTGAAGGAACATGTGATGCTGCCAACTGATTAATGATGCTGAAAATTCAACTTTGACATACAAGGAAAAAGCATTACATTTTAAATTATACTAAAATAGAAGAAAAATATAATTGAAATTATTTTAATAAATTGTAATAATATTTAACAGGATTACTGGTTTTACTTTATTTTGGATCAAATTAATTAAAAGTCTTGGTGAGTTCTGAACATAGTGTATGACAGCAACCTGGTCACATGTAAATGCGTATAAACAGGATGAGTGTGCAATGTCATGGAAAGTATACGCCAAATCTCATTTTGGCGTGCATATGATACGCTGTTTTTTGCGTGCATATGATAAGCACTTTATGGCGTGGATATGACTCGCTCTTGGGTAGGATTAGGGTGGTGGGGTGGGGGGTTCGTACGTATAATATGCCATGAAGTGCGTATCATATACACGCAAAAAAACAGCGTAGCATATGCATAAAATTAATTTTGGCACATTCCACGACATTGCACACTCGTACTATTTATATGCATTTTTGTGAGATCCGGCTGATGACAGATTACAAAAATAAAATGAGTTTTATGAAATGGCTAGTTCCTCAAATTCTTCAAGAACTAGTAATTCAAATTCTTATTGCATAAGCATATTTTATATTAGAGGGATAGGTCATCCAAAAATGAAAATTTTATGTTTATCTGCTTATTCCCAGTGCATCCAAGATGTAGGTGTGTTTGTTTCTTCAGTAGAATACACATTAAGATGTTTAACTCCAACCGTTGCTCGTATAATGCTTGTCAATTCATGTCGTCTAATTCTAATTAGCATCATATGAACAACAGATAATACAAACAACAGATAAACAGATAAACGTCAAATTTTCATTTTTGGGTGAACTATCAATGCTAATGAACTATATTACTTTGTTGAATTGTTGACATATATTAAGTTAGAATATGCTTTTATTTAAAGTGACATAAATTAATAATAGTAATTTATAACTACTTATTGAACATTGGTGTCTTTCATTTTATTACTGTTGCAGCTGTTCTATAAAAGCATTAAACCGCTCGAAGCTGTACAGTATGTTGCAGTTTTTTTACCACTGAAAAAAAGGAAAACACACATTGTCCAATTTACTTAATCTTATTATTTGCGATTTACACAACAAAATTTGGTTTCTCTTCTAAGTGTGATTTCTTAGTTTTCGATTAAAGTAATTCTCTAAAATGTGCAATCTACTAGATTATATTATTTGGGGTGAATGTGAACCAATTAAGTACTCGAACATGATTTTTGTTCAGACCGTAAATCCCCGCATGCTTTGCTTGGGACTTGAAGAGAAGAGTGAAATTGTTGAACTTAAGTGCATGTTATTTCATGTGTTTTTTGGGCAAAATTAGATAAGGGGGAGACTTTATATTGTTTAATAGTGTTTATTATGTTGGACTAATTAGAACCATTCAAATGATACTGGGTTACCATAGTGGAGAAGAGCGAAGCGATGTGAACTGAGACCGCACATGTCATTAAAGAGCATTTCATAGCACTTGATATGTTCATTATGTGCTATTGCTGATTAACAGAATTAAAGCTAGTTAGTACAATCTTATAACTCAGTCAAGTGACCACCAAAATATACAAAACCAAAATAAGCTTGTGATTTGATTAAAGAGGCAGGGTCTTAAGCCCCTCCGAGCACACCACTATTGTTAGGAAGCCATATTAAAATCATTTTGAGACTACTCAATTGGGTTACTTAAAAATGACTTAATTCCATGGTGTTGAAGATATGCGAACAAATTGTGTTTGTTAAATAATTGATTCACGTGGACCCGATATACATGATTAAATCATGTAAATCCAACACCTTTTTTTTAGTGTAGGTAACAACGTAACACACTTACACGTGTTAAAACCAGAAGCAGACACCACTTGGCTTATTGATTTAGTAAACTGTGTTTTACATATAATATATGAATAACACAGAAACACACACACACACACACACACACACACACACACACACACACACACACACACACACACAAAACATCCCTTTCAATCAACCGTTGAAATGTATATGCAGTGGTATATCTAGGTTATTAAGAAATATTCATAGTACAGTTGTTTTTACTGTGGAGGTTTTAGTCCAGGTTTCCAATCCACCACATCTACAAATGCACATAACAAGGTTAGAGAAATCTGATTAGAGCGGGGTTTGAAATTAGCCATGTATGTTATCAAATCAAACAACAGGATATATAATCAGAGAGGGGAGGGGCCCGGCTCCTTTATCTAATCAGAAGGCATCTGTGCAGTGCCAGTGAGATCCCTTCTATAGGCTAATGTGCTGTATTTCCTCTAACTCACTTTCTTTTATTTATATGCTTTGTTTTATGGGTAATACCTGACCATGAATAAAAATGGCATAATTTCATTTCATGTTGTTTATTGAACTTGATTCAGCTTAATTTTTGCGGGGTGACAAACTGGAAGGAGACCACAGGGTCAGAATGCAGATGGGAGTGCAAGAGAGAAAAGAAAAAGGAAATCTTACTGTTGTTGAGAACAAGGGCAGTGCTCAATGCCCATAGCCTGCGTAACCTGAACCCCACTGTAAAAGTTAAGAAGTCCAACTGCCATTACACCATCAAAAACCAATGTGTACTCCTCTCAATTTAAGTCATAAATACCTTAACCAACAAGACATAACAGCCCTCTTGTTTCCTAAACCTTCCTTTACATGAATGATGACTTACTTATCTGCTAAGAATCAGCAACCTTGACCTTTGTGTGACATCAAAGCTGGTCTCAGCTTCAGGTAACACCCCCCATAGAGATTTTACGTATCATCTGAAATGGCTGGAGTGGGGTGAAATCAGTAGTTCAAATCAAAAGTGTATGGGTCACGTGGCCTTAGAAAACCTGGCTACATCAGGAATTTTTAAAAGTGTGATTATTTATTTGATGTTGTGTTTTTTTTACAAAAGTTGTAGAAATTATGGAAATTGTGGATTGTGGATAAAAGTGTTTATCAGGTAGAAATTGCTATTTGTGATTAACAAATGATCAGAATTTTTAGGAAATGAGACGTGTAGACGTTATATGTCTATGTAGTTTCATTGTGTTTTGGTTCTGTTTTCCCTGTTCTAATTTTCTGAGTTCCCTGATTCGATTATTAATTTCAATAGTTCCTCACTGTTCTGAATTCTAGTTCTTAGTTCAGGGAAAAAGGAGGCGGGAACTGGCAAACATTTACATTTTTTCTTTTAATTATTAAAGGGGTGATGAATTGAGAAATCAACTTTCCCTTGAGCATTTGATATATAAAAGGTCATGGTAATATAAGAATATCCTGTAAGTTTCAGAGCTGAAAACTTAATTGTTAGTCAAAGAAAAGCTTTTATAGACACCAGGCCCAGAAAACGATTGTGTGCGCATCTTGACACAAAATTCAGTAACCCCGCCCACCAACTCATGGAGCTGTTCGGATTGTGCTAGCCAGCAGCAATAAACATGCCGAAGAAGATGACAGGAATGCTACAAAACACTTATGTGAGTAAAACGTGTTTTTTATATGTAATAGTATTGCATTGTTATAGATCGTTTTGACTGTGTGTACATGTCTAACAGAACATACCGTTAGCACGCTGGACTCAGACACGTATGGGCCAGGGCTCGCAAAGTCCAACGTCCCGAGGCTGTGTGTTTTCCAGACGGCTACAAAAATCTAAGCCCATCAGCAGGCCGGTAAATCTCAAATAGTGAAATAATATTTGCGCTTCGCACTTATATCCACCGATCGGACGGGCCATGTAATACAGAAATAATATTCCAATCAGTCGTGGGTGGATGAGAAATAAATCATTGTGTTTGTCTGATATAGATGTTTACGAGCCCTGTGATCAAGAAAATCATTTTGGTTGCCGCGTTCAAATCCCTGCCTCATGTGAACTGACAGGGGAGCTTAAGCTCATTAAATATGCAAATCTTATCCAATCCTAGCCGTGGGCGTTTACTTTCAAGTCTCCAGTGCGTCACGCCCATCAAAACCCAGCGTTCAGAAGACCAGTGTAGAAAATAGCCTATTACTTATTAGTTATAATGTTTTTGAATGTAAAAACCACACACACACATTAGTTGACCTCAGACAACAGTAAAAAAAATAATAATAATAAGTTCATGACACCTTTCAATAAACAAACTGAAGTTAAAGGTGGCAGTCCCTCATGGACAACTGCCACACACACGTAATAAAAACATAAACAAAGAACAACATAATTTCCAGGCCTGGTCCTCTCTTGTCCTTCAGTGGATTTGTTCGCCCTTGTTTGTCAGGATTCACGCTTGCTCCTCCTTCCTCTCTTGCTTGTCCACCTTGCCACATACCCCCATTGCCCCTGCAGGCCGGGGGGTACATCCAAGACAGTGCCTACCCCTCTTTTTTTTAAGCCTGTCCTGGGACAAAGCATGCATTGTAAAACTAAATACAATAGAGTGGTGATATGTAATCCATTTGATAAGCAGAAAAGTAAAAATAGAAAAACCTAATAAAAGTATAATATTGTGATGTAAGCTTAGCAACAAGATGGTCAAACGGATGGAGAGAGAGAGAGAGAGAGAGAGAGAGAGAGAGAGAGAGAGAGAGAGAGAGAGAGAGAGAGAGAGAGAGAGAGAGAGAGAGAGAGAGAGAGAGAGAGAGAGAGAGAGAGAGAGAGCATTTGGAAGCACCATCTGCCAAGTCCGGGCAAAATTCGAGCACTCTGCTCAGGTTAACATGTAACCACTTTATTTTTGGGCCAGTTAATGGCCCAGAATTTTAAATTGAGATGTTTAACAGGGACATATCCCACTGGCTGACAACGCAGAAGTTTATGACTCACTTAGTTATTGGGTCACCCTACTTACACTAGGGTCAGAATGTGATTGCGCCATTAAATCGCAGACGAAATGTCACAGTCTGTTTTGGTACGATGAGCTTTTTGGCAGCCAATCATAGGACATCTTGTGTTCCTGATGGGTAATAAAAATAATAAATAATTAGGCATAAAAAACATGTACAGCTCCAAATCTTTCAAACAGTTATACACCCGCTCTCCTGTTTATGTCTTTATGCTTGACCAAAGCCAGACTGCTGTCTGCCCACATACTGGCTATTAATTTCAATACCAAATATAGAATTTGTTTCTAGAAAGATCCCTGCAAGCTTAACTCACATAGGGGAATTTCAAGGCTTACTTTGCTTAAAGGATTATGTGGAGCCTGTATTGTTTACAAGACTGTCTCTTTCTGTCATAACCTACTTAAATTATGATTTATCGTCCCGGAAGAATGAGACCAGTGTGCATGGGTCAAAATGTAAAAGGCATATAAAATATTAAAGTAAGTATGGGTTTCTCAATAGATGACACTGTTGGATATTGTGTGCTGTGGTGTTCTGAAATGAAGAAGCAAAGTCCCCACAGTTTTTTTTTAATGTTTTATTTAAAGGGATGGACATGATCAGCAATAAACTCAGAAACGATGCTCAGTTGTTACTAAGGGCCAAAGTGTGACAAGAAACTATCCCCCATAGCATTACACCACCAGCAGCCTGAACCGTTGATGCAAGGCAGGATGGATCCATGTTTTCATGTCTTACGCCAAAGTCTGATCCTACCATCTGAATGTTGCAGACTCATATTAGACTCGAGACTCATATCAGACCAGGCGACGGTTTTCTAATCTGCTATTTTTAAATTTTGGTGATCAAGTGTGAATTGTAGCCTCTGTTTGCTGTTCTCAACCGACCTGAGGGGCACCGGGTCGTGTGTCTTCTGCTGCGGTAGCCCATGATCTGCTTCAAGGCTGGACGTGTTGTGCGTTCTGCAGATCTCGGTTGTAACGAATGTTTATCTGAGTTACTGTTGCCTTTCTATCAGCTAAACCCCTCTGGACATTCTCCTCTGACCTCTGGTATCAACAAGGCATTTTCAGCCACATAACTGTAGCTCATTTGATATCTCTTTTTCGGCCCATTCTCTATAAACCTTTAAGGTGGTTGTGTGTGAAAATCACAGATCAGCAGTTTCTGAAAAACTCATACTCAGACGTTTTAGCACCAACAACCATGCAACATTAAAAGTCACTTAAATCCCCTTTTTTCCTCTTCAGCAGATCGTCTTGACCATGTCTACATCTCTAAATGCATTGAGTTGCAGCTGGTGTTTTTAATAAAGTGGCCAAGGTGAATATAAACCTCACATTTTTTTAATGTGCGCGCATGCGTGTGTGTGAAATGTCCAAATGGGCAAAGTTGATGCCAAATATCTGAAATGCCAAATATCGGCCAATATTTATCAACCTAGCCGATACATCAGTTCATCACTTTAGATCATATTTCCGCTCACACGCTCCTTCATAGAAGTCATACTATCAGGGCACCTGCGTGGGCTGCGATTGCCAGAGATCGCATTTCATGTCCAACATTAGCTTGTTGATCAGCTGATTTATTGCACAGAGGAAGAACATAATGTTAAAAGATAACATAGCAATGGAACGGATACAAAGCTTGCTCATTTGTGTGGGTTCACAACAGCCTAAAGCATTATCATTCCAATCTTAATCCCTACTCGTCTCTACAGCCTCAGTCACTAGTGTCTAGTTACCACTCAGTTGGCATGGCTTCTGTGTGTGTGTGTGTGTGTGTGTGTGTGTGTGTGTGTGTGTGTGTGTGTGTGTGTGTGTGTGTGTGTGTGTGTGTGTGTGTGTGTGTGTGTGTGTGTGTGTGTGTGTGTGTTTCTGCCCTTCTTGCCACGCAGACTTAAAGTCTTACACTGCCCTCTGCAGCAGCAACAATACTCGCTCATATTCACCACGCGCAGCCGGCGACACAAGCACATTCTGAATATGTCATAAGTTGAAGCACACTAAAGCCAGAAAGAGCTCAGGTATCACTGAGCTAATTTTAGCTCGGCTCAGCATGCAGGAAAACAACAAAAAAAACTTTAGCAAGGTCCATAAATCTGAGCAGTAACTCAAGGTTTTTTTTCCACTGAGGATGAAAGACATATTAAAGCCACAGCCAAATCTACGGATAGAAACGGACGAAGACAAACACAGAGGGTGAAATGTGTGTTTGTGTTACGCTCCTCCAAGGCAACGAAACAACAAATACGCACTGTCTGCTCTCAACCCAACATCTCACAACATTAATAACTTAACCGCAATTTTCCTACAGAGTGGATCTCTCACGTATTAATGACCAACTACCTCACGAGGTGGATATAAACTTCCCTAGAGGAAACCTGCAGAGAGGGACTTTTCCAGCTGCACGGGACAGTAATATGATACCTCCCTCTTTTCCTTCAGCAGTGAAGAGTGTCCCATGTGAGAAACACATCAGAAGAGCTGAAGAAAGAGAGAGAAATTTGTCCGAACCCTCAGGCCTCTCTTCTCCCTTTTGCTAAACCGCAGCCATGCGCTCTCCTCTGAAGCTCAGTCTGGTACTCTAACCGCTCTTCCAGCACCCACAATCTGACCACCAGGTCATCTGGACTCAACTCAACTCTTCTCCGCACACAAGGGCTGCGTCACAAAAGCCTGTTATTTAATATTTTATAAAAATGTTGCCTACATCATTGCTGAGACATTTAATATTTAGGACTGCACAACATACACTGTAAAAAATAAATAAATTTCCGTTAACCCTTAAAACACAAACTAATGCAATGTGCACTTCAAAATACAGGTAAAACACCTGTAAAAAAAAAAAAAAAACAATACGGAAAATTCCTTCATATTTATACAGTACATTGTGCCCTATTTTTTTACAGTGTAGCCTTTTTTTATTTTTCAGCATTTTATAGAAATATAAACAATATACTGTATATTATATATTTGCCCTTAAAATGCTAAAACATACTTTTTCTATCATCAAATCTGGAAAGCACACACACACACACACACACACACACACACACACACACACACACACACACACACACACACACACACACACACACACACACACACACACACACACACAATTCGCTTTCTATTTTTTTCTCACATTTTTAAAATGAATAACAATCTGCTCTGCCTCTTAAACTCCTTTTTGGCTGACATCACAAATTCATATTTAAACCCGATTCAACAATTTCTCTCATTAATTTTACAATCTTTTAGATAAAATATAGTTCCCTTTCAGTAGGTCACGTTCGACGTACGTCGGAACTGAACCGACGAATTGGTCTCTGAAGTCAGATCCCAATTCGTCGGTTCTGTTCCGACGTACGTC
The DNA here is from genome assembly GCF_024679245.1 of Pseudorasbora parva. Taxonomy (NCBI): domain Eukaryota; kingdom Metazoa; phylum Chordata; class Actinopteri; order Cypriniformes; family Gobionidae; genus Pseudorasbora; species Pseudorasbora parva. Next base: position 36,443,922 of record NC_090188.1, on the reverse strand, counting down.
TCCATTCCCTTCTTCAGGGAACGAGGGTTACATACGTAACCAAGACGTTTTTTCAATTGATATCTACAAGAAAAGTGACTACATAGCATGCAAAATTTAAATTCAACATGAAACGCTGCTTGCAACCTATATTGTTACTTCCACAATTGTATATATTTTCAAGTGCAAAACACTATATTGTCCTTATTGTGCTATTTACGTATTATTATTATTACTTATATTATTAAAGTAAAGTTTCAGGCCGATCCGTGTAAAAGTGTTAAAAGTGCCTTCTCGCAGTCCAAAATGCTGTCATTACATTTGACAAGCGTACCTGGTAGCATAAGCCTTTTGAACTGCAGAAGCACTTTCAAAATCTGGTCAAAATGCAAATGCATCGATTCGCTTCAGAAGGCCTTTATTATACAGTGCATATATTGAATTTACTATAATAATTATGTACATGCGGAACACGACTGTAAATTAAATTATATTCATTAAAAGATTATCTCTAAGCTATCTAAGTAGTCTAACAACATGATTGTTCAAAGACCTGCATTAAAGTTGCTTTACTGTATTACTTCTTTCACCAGAAAGGTCATTAAATATATCTAGAGTATGACACATCACCCAACCCAAACACATGGTGATGTGTGTGTCTTGAGATGCTAATGACCTTGCACTGGATTGACTGGACCTAGGGGTTAATTTTGGAGGGATTTGGTTACTTTGACTGAAATTAGACTACATTATAACTAATTTATTTCCAAAGAAAAACAACTAATTTGCGTGAAATATGATCAAATATTTGCAGTCTAAAACTGTTTAAACAAATATTTTTTAGGATACTAAATCGAGGAGTGCGGCTATTGAAGCATAGGGTGCAGGCTTGAAAGCAGAGCTGTAGGAGTATCTATCCAAGAGCCACAAACTCAGGCTTTTCTAGTTTTCCTTATAGAGGCAATGGCTTTGTTGTCTCCTTTGAGAGCTTTCAGGCAAGCTTTCATCCAATTTTATAGTTGAACAAAGCCTGCAGAGCTTTGTTCAAAATCTCAAAGCAGCTACACAGCTCTGGAGAGCCACATAAAATATGAGTGGAAAAATGAAAACCGCAGTATAACAGAAAAGCAGACACAAACATAAAGACTTTTTTATATTATGCAAATGCCCCTGAATCCTAGATTGAATTTGCCAGTTGAAACATGAATTTCTTGGATTTCAAACTCTTTTATAATTTTAAACATTCATATTAATGATTGATGGGAAGTATTCTCCATAGAATCAATAGCCTCAATTGGAAATATGGGGAAATATAACAGTATATTATGAATAAATACTAGGCATGATTTTAGGTCATAGGACACAGATCCAAGACATCCGTGTGTCAGTTATATTGATATTTGCAGTAATTTGAAGCATTGCACAATGACATTAACCTGCACCTCAAAGCTCCCACCACTTCCTAAGTGCGATATGCTGAAAGGTATCGCGTAGTCTCATACTCAGATGGAACATCAACAAACCACCTCGGTCCGTTCACTAACCATCTAATGCATGTTGCATGTAAAACTGGAAAGCACTTAAGAAAATTGCAAGTTCAAATCTTGCTTTCCGATTGCAATGCGAATTCCAGGAGTTGAGGTGCCTGGAAACAAAATGATGTTTGAGTGTTAGAGAGGAAAAACTGTATATTCCACTAAATAATCACTGCTTATTACATTTGGATGGACAGAAATGCATCATAAATCCTGCCCACGTTTTCTGCTAATTTCTTTAGGGATTTCCCTTTCCCTATCTGTCCATAAAAAGAAAGCCTATAAGAACTGTTTAGGTTGGTCAACTTTTTTCCAAGTGGGAGGCTTTTGGCGAGAATAAGCTGCAAACCAGACCAGTCCAAAGTTGCTCAATGAGAGACTGCATGGGCCATAGTTAGAGAAGAAGATATGTGGCTATTTCATTTAATTGGTTCCCGTAAACAGGTACACATTAGAAAGCAGCTGTTTATGTTCTTATTAAAAATGTGTTACTTCTCCAGCAGTTCTCCACTAGCCTAGTTTCATTATAGAGTTGTGCAAAACATTTTCTAAATGTTGATATAAACCTATTACGAAATGTTGGCACTCCTTCTTTAAAAAACTTTTACACATGCCAGGTGCCCTGTAAATGGGGAAAAACTGTTTCCATTGCAGTTTTGTGAATAAATATATATATTTTTTTTTTTAAATTACTTGAAAAACCATCTCATGCTAGCGTAAAAATGTACATGGGAGTTTTTGCCAATTTACATATTTTCATTAGATGTATTATCAATTCGCAATTTCAATTTGTGAATTTGAAGGGTAATGGAAACGCAGCTAATGACAAAACATCTCGGTTGCGTATTTAACCCTCATTCCCTGAAGGAGGGAATGGAAAATATTTTTTTTTTCTTTCGTTTAATTTAAAGTACTAAAATAACTAAAACTATATAGACTAATAAAAATACAAAAATACATCACAAAATTACTAAACATTTAAGTAAAATTAAAGTGAAAACAAATGTAATTAAAAATTCAACCAAAAGCTATATATAGTTTCTATAACATAGCAGCAGCATTTACAGTGTGTTTACAGTGATTTTAGTCATGATGCACAGGGACACCATGATAACACAAATTGCATTTGCCTCGCTTTATTAGTAATACTACTATTAGTAATACATGGGGTGGCATTGGCTCAGTGGTTCATTTAGGTTGGTTACAAACCAGACAGGATGGTGCCTTGCATGGCTGACGTCAGTGTATGAATAAGCGAATGAATGAGTGAATGTGAGGCAATATGTGAAGCGCTTTGGTGGCCATGGGTCTGTTGAAAGCACTATGTACACTCACCTAAAGGATTGTTAGGAACACCATACTAATACTGTGTTTGATCCCCTTTCACCTTCAGAACTGCCTTAATTCTACATGGCATTGATTCAACAAGGTGCCGAAAGCATTCTTTAGAAATGTTGGCACATATTGATAGGATAGCATCTTGCAGTTGATGGAGATTTATGGGATGCACATCCAGGGCACGAAGCTCCCGTTCCACCACATCCCAAAGATGCTCTATTGGGTTGAGATCTGGTGATTCTGGGGGTCATTTTAGTACAGTGAACTCATTGTCATTTTCAAGAAACCAATTTGAAATGATTCGAGCTTTGTGACATGGTGCATTATCCGGCTGGAAGTAGCCATCAGAGGATGGGTACATGGTGGTCATAAAGGGATGGACATGGTCAGAAACAATGCACAGGTAGGCTGTGGCATTTAAACGATGCCCAATTGGCACTAAGGTGCCTAAAGTGTGCCAAGAAAACATCCCCCACACCATTACACCACCACCACCAGCCTTCACAGTGGTAACAAGGCATGATGGATCCATGTTCTCATTCTGTTTACACCAAATCCTGACTCTACCATCTGAATGTCTCAACAGAAATCGAGACTCATCAGACCAGGCAACATTTTTCCAGTCTTCGACTATCTAATTTTGGTGAGCTCATGCAAATTGTAGCCTCTTTTTCTTATTTGTAGTGGAGATGAGTGTTACCCGGTGGGGTCTTCTGCTTTTGTAGCCCATCCGCTTCAAGGCTGTGCGTGCTGTGGCTTCACAAATGCTTTGCTGCATACCTTGGTTGTAACGAGTGGTTATTTCAGTCAAAGTTGCTCTTCTATCAGCTTGAATCAATCGGCCCATTCTCCTCTGACCTCTAGCATCAACAAAGCATTTTTTCCCACAGGACTGCCACATGCTGGATGTTTTACCCTTTTTCACACCATTCTTTGTAAACCCTAGAAATTGCTGTGCATGAAAATCCCAGTAACTGAGCAGATTTTGAAATACTCAGACCGGCCCATCTGGCACCAACAACTATGCCACGCTCAAAATTGCTTAAATCACCTTTCTTTCCCATTCTGACATTCAGTTTGGAGTTCAGGAGATTGTCTTGGACATCACCCCTAAATGCATTGAAGCAACTGCCATGTGATTGGTTGATTAGATAATTGCATTAATGGAAAATTAAACAGGTGTTCCTAATAATCCTTTAGGTGAGTGTAACTGCAGTCCATTTACTATAATACCTAGATATTAGTACTTCCTGAAGACTACCACAATATGAATGTGTGTGCATGACATCACTGCTTGAGGACGGGGCCTTGTCTTTTAGTTTGTTTGAGGTGGTGGCAGTTGGTATTTGCGAAGATTTGCAATAAATCACTGACTCTATCTCGGGCAAAAAAATCAAGTACACAGTTTAAAAAGCAGGCATTCATTTGCTGTTATGGCACTCACACATAAACAATGATTGAAATGAGGAAAAAGATCCAGAAGCTTAGTGATCAAGCATTTAATGATGGAATTATTTGGCTTCTGGGATAAGGATTAGGTGATAAATTAAAAACGGATTGGTGAAGTGCATCTAACGCCCCAAGATATATTGGAGTTCTTGTTGAGGTTTTACACCACAAAGAAAAGTAAGTTGTAAACTAGAATAAAGACTAAAACAGTTCTCGATCTGGACACACGCCAAATATCCATAGGGCATTAGCAACCAACTGGTGAACCTCATTAAAAAGTAGAGAAACCTATAACCATTAAAAGCCCATTAAGCAGCATGTAATTTTGTGGAACTAAATAGCAGAGAGTAATCAAAAGCACATGAAACCCAGCTGGGAAACTAAGCAAATTGTTTCGATTAGGGAAGAATTCATCATCAACATCACCAGTCTTTTTTTCTGACATACAATTCGTTCTCTCTCACTCTCTTTCAATTTCCTCACTAATGACATGGATTGATGCAGATAACAGGCAACAGTTTGTGACTTTAACACGTATGATACACTTTGGTTCGCAAATATGAAGATAGCAACTGCATTCTTACAGAACACTGTAGTAAAATGCTCTGACATTGTTTCTGCACGCTCAGTGGCTTCATTGCATCACTATTGAATCAACGGAATTAACAAAATAAATATTTTATAAAGGTTGTTCTGAGGGAAAAAAACAACTGAAAACAACATTTATTTATGTAAAGAGCACATTTAAACACAATATAAGTTGATCCAAAGTGCTGTACAGTGTGCCAAAGCAAGTCTATACAATAAAAACAACATTTACAGGTTTCCAAAAGTATAAAAATATGATTTAAAAAATAGGTTTAAAAATGTCCAAAAAATCAGCAGACCTCACATTAAAGGGGAGACTATTCCAAAGCCTATGCCCAGCCACAGAAAAGGCCTAATCACCCTTTGATTTGAAGCAAGAAAATCATGGCACAGTTAAGAGTAAGTGATTAGAATATCTAAGTTTTCTAGCAGGACAGTATGGCTGAAAGAATTCACTAATATCCCTTGGTGCACTGCCAGACAATGCCTTATACACAAAGGATCTTAAAATCAACCCTGAATTTGACAGGAAGCCAGCGAAAGGGATGCTAAAAATAGGGCAGATATGGAACCTTTTTTCAGACCCATGTGGAAATTATTGTGGCCGCATTTTGCACAATTTTGCAGTCAAGATGACTATTTGAGGGAGACCAGAATTAAAAGAAATTACAACAATCGAATCGTTATGTGACAAGTGCGTGAATCACTACTTCCAAATCTTTACCTGAAAGAAAATGCTTCAACTTTGCAACAGATAACACTTTACTTAAAGCCTTTATGTATAATGCATTATAAATGTATTTTAAAGCATTAACTATGCCTTGTAATGCACCTTAAAATGCATTGTACAGTCTCATTAATAATTGTAACCACATTTATAATACATTATAATACACCTTTAGAAAGTATAATGCATGAAAACATGACAAACTATTATTTATTTATTTTTATGAAAATATGCATTATTAAGTGCATTATGAATACCTTTATAATACATTACACATAAAGGCTTTAAAGTGCCCCTATTATGCTATTTTAAAGTTTCCTAATTTTGTTTTGGAGGTTTTCTCATATTATACATGTGAACCACAGTGTTCAATGATTCTCAAACAACTCATTGGATGAAGCGGTCTCTCTAAATCCCTCCTTACTCTGCTCTGATTAGCCAGATGGCCAAGTCTGTTGTGATTTGTCTTCCGCTTACAGTGCACGTTGGAAACAAACGGCCATTACCACAACTACTTCAGCTCCATGCAGGGGCTTCGAAGCTCAGGAATGAGCTTACAGCAAGATGTCCTGTCCACGCATATGGTAGATAGTCATTATGAAAATGTTGACATGTGAAATTCACAAAAATAGATCCCAACGATACGTCCCATTTTAAAGGGATAGTTCACCCTAAAATTTTAATTCCATCATTTAGTCTCCCTCAAGTTGTTCCAAACCTGTATATATTTCTTTGTTCTGTTGAACACAAAGGAATATATTTGGAAGAATTGTTTTAACCAAGCAGATCTTGGCAGCCATATGGGGGGTGGGGTGTGTGGTATTGACTACTATGGTACTATGGCTACCAAGATTACAAAAAGATTGGTTACAAAAAAATTCATCCTCATTAAGGAATCCTCATTACACTGCAAAAATGTGTCATCCTAAAACATAGGTATCAAGCCTTAATGAAAGGTAAAACTGAGAATAGCAGTGATATAAATTGTATTTCTGAAAAAATGTGGGCCAAAGTAAGCATAAAAAGGGAAAACAAGGAATGCACATCAAAAAAGAAAAAGAAAAAAGGATCAGATAATTAGGCTAAAATCCCCAAATTTACAGGAAAAGTCCTATTCTCGAGGCAGGAAGCAACTGTAGTGCAGTGCCCTGATATCCACCTGTCAGACACAGACGAGGACACAGATGGATTAGTGCAAGTGCAAAGTTATTATCAGAGGTAATGGACACAGGTGATACTTAGATGGGTGGTGACACTCAGATGAAGGACGATGAAGATGATGATGGTGAAGACGAAGAAGATGATGAGGATGAAGATGGTTACAGGTGAGGGCTTCGATGAAAGACAGGTACTCGAGGTTGGATCGGTGCAAGACCAGACAGTGAGTTTGAAGGTGAGCCGGGTTGATATAGTGTGACTGATGATGGTGCCCAGGTGTTCAAAATGCTGGTGATGGGGAACGAGTGGGCATGGCAGTGTCTGATGGCCGTGAGGGTGTGACAGTACCCCCTTCTCCACGTGCGGCTCCTGACGGCTGGGAAGGGGTCTACCACAGACCCTAGGAGCGGGTCGGTCAGGGTGGTCTTGGTGAAACTGAGTGAGAAGATTAGGGTCCAACACATAGTTCCTGGAGATCCAGCTCTGCTCCTCAGGACCGTAGTCCTCCCAATCTACCAGGTATTCCATCCGGGAACCCCGTCGCCGTGGGTCGCTCTCACCCAGTAGATAGATGGGTCCTCCTCGATAGTAGAAGGAGGAGGTACGGCACCATCACCAGAATCTGTGGGTGAAGAAGGAACAGGTTCAGTGAAGGGCTTGAGCAGTGACACCTGAAATGAAGGTGATATTCTGTCGGTGGGAGGAAGGTGAAGGCGGTAGGTGACTTCGTTCAGCTGCCTGTTTACCGTGAACAGTCCAATGTACCGGAACTCAGCTTACCGCACGGCAGCTGGAGACGGACGTCCCTCGTGGAAATCCAGACCTTCTGGCCTGGCTGGTGGGGGTCCGCGTTTGGCATCAGCGTGGAGCTTGAGTCTCCAGACTGCCTGCTGGAGTTGCACGTGCGTTGTGTCCCAGACCCTCTCACTCTGGCGGAACCAGTAATCAGCCACTGGGACCTCCGAGGGCTCACCCGTCCCGGGGAAGAGCGGTGATTGGTAGCCGAGGACACATTGGAACGGGGTAAGCCCTGTGGTGGACTGCTGGAGTGAATTTCTGGGCATATTCGTCCCAGGGCAGATACTGGCTCCAGCTCTCCTGATTCTGGTGGCAGTATACCCTCAGGAATCTCCCGATCTCCTGGATCTTCCGTTCAGTCTGGCCATTGGTCTGAGGATGGTAACCTGATGAGAGGCACACTTTGGAGAGGAATTGGGGTCCGATGTCTTCCGGAAGCCCAAAATTTCGGAAGACTTGGGGGAAGAGTGCCTCCGAGGTTTCCAACGTGGTAGGTAAACCTTTGAAGGGGATGAGTTTGCAGGACTTCGAAAATCGGTCGACAATGACTAGGATACAGGTGAATCCTTGGGATGATGGCAGGTTGGTCATAAAGTCAATCCCCAGATGGCTCCAGGGACGCTCGGGGATCGGAAGAGGGACCAGCTTGCCCTAGTCTCCTAGGGGTGTTGGCAATGGTGCAGACTGAACATCCCTTGACGAATCGGGAGACATCCCGAGGCATGGCGGGCCACCAGTACCAGTGGCGAAGGAGCGAGAGGGTCCTTCTCCTGCCTGGGTGTCCAGAGCCCGGTGAAAAATGAGCCAAGTCCAGAAGGGGCAGGCGATGGCTAGGCGGGACATAGAGGCGCCCTTCTGGACCTTCCGGGCGGAGCAGGCTGTTGGGCGTTCTCCTGTTGGATCTGTTCGTGGAGCGCCCACTAGATCGGGCTGACAACCATGGCTGGAGGGAGGATGGTTTCAAGGTGCTCGTGCTCAGGGTCAGCTTGGTGGAGACGGGAAAGGGCATCCGCCCGGTTGTTCTGGTTCCCTGGACAGTACTTCACCTTTAAATTGAATCTGGTGAAGAAGAGGACACAGTGGGCCTGACGATGATTCAGCCGCTTGGTGTCACGAAGGTATTCAAGGTTACAATGGTCAGTGATGACTTTAAATTGATGTTCTGCTCCCTTCAGCCAGTGTCTCTATTCCTCCAGGTCGAGCTTGTTCGCCAGGAGCTCCCGGTTGCCGATGTCATAGTTCTGCTCCGCCATGGATAGCTTCTTTGAGAAGAAGGTACATGGATGGAGTCGTGAGGGTGTCCCCTGCTGCTGAGACAGAACCGCTCCGACCCCGGTCGATGAGGCATCCACTTCGATGATAAACGGAAGATAAGGATTGGGGTGGACCAGGATCGGAGCGGACTGGAAGGCCTTCTTCAACTGGTGGAAGGCCTCCGTGGCCAATGGAGTCCAGGGCAGAGACTTGGGCCGGTTCTGGAGCAGAGAGGTGAGTGAGGAGCTGAACAGGCTGTAATTCTTTATAAAGCGGCGGAAGAAGTTGGCGAATCCCAGGAAGCACTGCAGCTCTTTGATGGTGGTGGGCTGTGGCCAATGGATGATGGTGTCCACCTTCCTCTGGTCCATCTTGACTCCATGGTTGTCTATGATGTACCCAAGAAACTGGACAGTAGAGATGTGGAACTCGCACTTCTCGAGTTTGAGATAAAGGTGATAGTCTCTGAGCTTTTGCAGGACTTGACAAACATGCTCCTCATGCTCCCTCAGGTCACTAGAATAGATGAGGATATCATCGATATAGAGGATGACCAACTTGTTTAAGATTTCACGAAATACCTCATTCATGTAATTTTGGAAGACAGAGGGTGAGTTGGACAGCCCATATGGCATCACCCGATATTCATAGTGACCTGAGGGAGTGATGAAGGCTGTCTTCCACTCGTCTCCCTTGAGAATGCGAATGAGGTTGTAGGCACTTCTGAGATTGAGCTTGGAGAAGATTGTGGCCCCACAGAGCTGTTCTACGGCAGATGGGACAAGAGGAAGAGGATAACTAAACTTGACGGTCTGAGAATTAAGGTGACGGTAGTCGATACACGGCCGCAAGCCTCCGTCCTTCTTGGTCATGAAGAAAAAGCTCGAAGCGGCAGGGGAGGTCGATGGACGGATGAACCCTTGTTGTAGCGCTTCGTGCACGTACTCCTCCATGGCCTTCTGTTCCAGGATGGACAGAGGATAGACGCGGCCCTTAGGTAGAGTATAGCCCCAGGCAGGAGGTCGATGGCGCAATCCCATGGCCGATGGGGTGGTAGTTTGGTAGCCAACCACTTACTGAAGACATTCTGGAACGCCCGGTAAGCTGGGGAAATGGCCATGTTGACTTGAGTTTCGGGACTCTCTACTGAGGTGGGCTGGACAGGTAATAATGAAGGAACTGACGATGATGATGGACCTTTTCGGCGATGACGATGAATACAACGATCAAAGGAGTTCTCACCCCATTGCAGGATCTCTCCAGTGGACCAGTGAATATGCGGCTGGTGTAATGTAAGCCAGGGGCGTCCCAGGATGATGTCCGCGGTTGACTCCTCCAGCACTATGAACGTGATGGTTTCCTCATGCAGATGACCAACGCGTAGTGTAAGTGTGGGGGAGAAATGGCGGACACAACCTTGGCCCAGCGGTTTTCCCTGAATGGTGGTGATTTTGAGGTCGACGGGACAATGTTGACGTTGGCCGGTTAGCTTTTCGAGGGTTTGCTGGCAGATGAAGTTTCCCACCGACCCAGAGTCAATGAGGGCTTGTGCTGCAATTAGATGAGTGAGAATTACAAACGAATACTGGCATCTTGGTAAGGTTTGACGTAAAAGGAGGTAATTGAATGGTAATTGATAATTGGTAATAGGTAATTGAATGGCCGAGTGGGTCGCACGGGGCAGGTTGTAATGCCATGTCCATCTCCCCCACAATACAGGCACAGTGTTGAATGTTGTACAGTCTGACATTAATGCAAACTCAGATCTTAAAGTGTGACATGGCTTACAGACAGGATCCTATTCGTACAGTCTGGCAAGCAAGTGTTAGTGCGGGGCATAACATATCCCCTAAAATAAGCAAAATTAAGATTTAAAAAATTCCAATAAAAATTTGTAAAAACCATCGAGCAGCACCAGTCAAACCCAACCTATGGTGAAATTAAGCAAAGGCCTATTCATAAATGTGTTTAAAGTGCCAGGGTTTTGAGGCTCATAAAGAGAATTGTCAAACCACAGAGGATAGACATACCTCAGTGTTAAACGTGGCCGGGACCAGGATTATTATGTGTAAAATGGTGTTACATGCGTCAAGAGGCATATATATCTCATCCAGATTCTGAAGCTCAAGATTTTCGAAACTACATTAGAATCTGTGAATAATTTAGAAGTTCCATCTCCATGCAGAAAACACTTTTTTTTCAATACCTTTTGCATATGCGCATATTTCTGCTCAATGGGTGAATTTACGGAAAGATCATAAAAGTGGCAATGAAAACAATAAACTAAACTGAGATTGGAGATGTAAGATCATTCGGTTAAACATGATGACCTGTTGCCAAACGTCTCCACAATTTCTGCATGTTAAGATTTCTTTTCATAAGAGCTGAAATATTTTGCTATGCTAAAGAACTATTTTGCTGATGCCAAACAATCAAATTGTCACCTCTAGCTAAAGAATCAGGTTTAGATTAAGATTGGGGGTTATATTTTGGTATGCAACCATGTATATGAATGATTGTGTTGTGCTGAAGACTGAATAAGGGGAAGAAGCATCATATTTAAAGGACTGTAGCTCATTTCTCAATACTGCTGAGATCAAGAGGCTGAGAGTAAATCCACCAACAGTGGTAAAGCACTTTGTGTGCAAGGTACTGATCCTGAAGCGAATTCCCCCGTTTTCCTCCCAGCAGACTCCTCTTTCTCTGTGGATGTCAAATGACAATGGGACTGATTAAAGGCCCTTTAAAAAATCACATTGTGAAACCTTCTATGGGCTGCAAACATACAGAAAATTCACAGGTATTGTAGCCAAATAAAACTCACACAAAGCTCTTTCCATCAAAGCAAAGCTTATTGTCATGGCTAAACTCTTGTAACCAGACTTTGAATTATATCATTTATTCAAACATGAAACATTATATCTGATGATGATGCCTTTGAAGGGTAATATAAACATATTAGTGCTCTACCTAATGTGAACCAGCTGAACTGACCCCATTGTGACCGTTTCAGTCTGTGGTTTTTATAGTGTAAGCGATGGGGGTTTCTTCATGGATGTATTTCTGCCCAGTAGCAAAATTTACGAGAGGACATACCCTCTATTTTGCTGATTAATAAAAGAGGCCCTGGAAACAATAAGGCAGGGGGATTGGTTTACTTATCAAGAAGAAGTTGTGCTCTATTTGAGAGAAGCTGAGAACTGTAGTTCAACTCCTGAATTTGAATTGCGGTAAACATGATGCAAAATGGCAGTTCCATTTTGAATTTAAGGAAGTAGAATTGAAATGGAATAGAACTTAAATAATGTTAGAATTACACTTATCAGTACAACAAAAACATCCCAGAATTAACTAAAAAAAATGTTTTATTATTCTGATGAATATGAAAATAATAATAATAGTTAGATAAAATTGTAGACAAATAATTTGAATAATCAACGGAAAAGTTTCAAAATACACAAAGTTGAAATTAATTAAATATTTAAATATAATTTATTTTAAAAAAATTATAAGAAAAAAATTATTAACATCAAAATTTGATATAAATGAAATATACTGTACATATATACAACATATATATATATATATATATATATATATATATATATATATATATATATATATATATATATATATATATATATATATATATATATATATATATATATAATGTATATATACATATATCAGGCATAACATTATAACTTAATATTATCTTGGTCCCTCTTTTGCTGCCAAAACAGCTCTGACCAGTCGAGGCATGGACTCCACCTGAAGATGTGCTGTGGTATTTGGCACCAATATGTTAGCAGCAGATCCTTTAGTCCTGTAAGTTGCAAACTGGGGTCTCCATGGATCGGACTTGTTTGTTCAGCACATCCCACAGATGCTCAATTGGATTGAAATCTGAGGAATTTGGATGCCAAATTTGGACCTCAAACTCATTGTTGTAGCTTGTCTGTTTGATCAGACTACATGGCCAGCCTTTGCTTTTCATCAGTGAGCCTTGGCCGTCCATGACCATGTGGCCGGTTCACTACTGTTCCTTCCTTGGAGCACTTTTGATAGATACTGACCACTGCAGACCGGGAACACTCCACAAGAGCTGCAGTTTTGGAGATGATCTGACCCAGTCGTCTAGCCATCACAATTTGGCCCTTGTCAAACTCTCTCAAATCCTTACGCTTGCCCGATTTTCCTGCTTCTAACACATCAACTTTGAGGACAAAATGTTCACTTTCTGCTTAATATATCACACCCACTAAAAGGTGTCGTGATGAAGAGATAAACTGTTTTTTTTTCACTTCATCTTGACAATCATTGTGAGTTGCTTATTTCCAACTTTCCTAGTTAGAAATCTGACTTCAAGTGCCATTCTATTGCACTTTTCCAAATAGGAAATTAAAATTGGATTGATTGGATCACACATACTTACTATCCAATCACCAGGAAATTGGGAGGAATGTGTCAATATTGATCACTCTCTGACCTGCATTAACTGTGATGTCATGGGTGGGTCGGTGCAGTGTCACATTGTTCCTATTGCATTGTGTTCTATGGCATTGTTAAACACTCAGCTCTGATTGGTAAATGACTTGCCATTGTGATGTGAACTGTGTAGTTTCACCTCCTCTGGATGCTTCATTTACTGTGAGACAGCACTCACCTCTGACACCTGACACCGGGGGAGAGCATGGAGGGGCTTCCGGCAGGCATCGCTTTCACCAGAACCACTCATGGGCATCCTACCATAGCATGCTGGTCATGGGTGGGTGTCAGGGTCACCTGACTTCAAATTCGTTCCTTTAGAGGTTGTGTAGATCTGAAAATAACAACTGATAAGTCTGTAACAAAAATCTTTCAACTGGTCCGCCTCATCTGTTTTAATTAACCCGCTGACTCAACTTTGTTTGTACTTTCTGATGCTATACCATTGAAACACACACACTAAGGCACTCATTAGATGATATTGCCTTGTGAAGAACTCCAGCAGAGCATAACATTAGAATTCTGCTACTAAATATCAAACCCTGCACTAAACAAGCTACATTTGTCCAAATACATTCTGGAATCCTCATTAAAAACACTCATCTCTACAGAGTAGGAGGCCTTAGCACTCTCAGACTCCATTTGATGTGAAGGAAAGATGTCGTGGTGGGTAAGCTTAAGGGTAAAGTTAGGGACAGGTGTGGTGGTGTGGGTGAGATTAAGGGTAAAGTTAGGGTCAGGTGTGGTGGTGTGGGTGAGATTAAGGGTAAAGTTAGGGACAGGTGTGGTGGTGTGGGTGAGATTAAGGGTAAAGTTAGGGACAGGTGTGGTGGTGTGGGTGAGTTTAAGGGTAAAGTTAGAGAAAGGTGTGGTGGTGTGGGTGAGTTTAAGGGTAAAGATAGGACAGGTGTGGTGGTATGGGTGAGTTTAAGGGTAAAGTTAGGGTCAGGTGTGGTGGTATGGGTGAGTTTAAGGGTAAAGTTATGGACAGGTGTGGTGGTATGGGTGAGTTTAAGGGTAAAGTTAAGGACAGGTGTGGTGGTATGGGTGAGTTTAAGGGTAAAGATAGGACAGGTGTGGTGGTATGGGTGAGTTTAAGGGTAAAGTTAGGGTCAGGTGTGGTGGTATGGGTGAGTTTAAGGGTAAAGTTAGGGACAGGTGTGGTGGTATGGGTGAGTTTAAGGGTAAAGTTAAGGACAGGTGTGGTGGTATGGGTGAGTTTAAGGGTAAAGTTAGGGACAGGTGTGGTGGTATGGGTGAGTTTAAGGGTAAAGTTAGGGTCAGGTGTGGTGGTATGGGTGAGTTTAAGGGTAAAGTTATGGACAGGTGTGGTGGTATGGGTGAGTTTAAGGGTAAAGTTAAGGACAGGTGTGGTGGTATGGGTGAGTTTAAGGGTAAAGATAGGACAGGTGTGGTGGTATGGGTGAGTTTAAGGGTAAAGTTAGGGTCAGGTGTGGTGGTATGGGTGAGTTTAAGGGTAAAGTTAAGGACAGGTGTGGTGGTTTGGGTGAGTTTATGGGTAAAGTTAGGGACAGGTGTGGTGGTATGGGTGAGTTTATGAGTAAAGTTAGGGACAGGTGTGGTGGTATGGGTGAGTTTAAGGGTAAAGTTAGGGACAGGTGTGGTGGTATGGGTGAGTTTAAGGGTAAAGTTAAGGACAGGTGTGGTGGTTTGGGTGAGTTTAAGGGTAAAGTTAAGGACAGGTGTGGTGGTATGGGTGAGTTTAAGGGTAAAGTTAGGGACAGGTGTGGTGGTATGGGTGAGTTTAAGGGTAAAGTTAAGGACAGGTGTGGTGGTTTGGGTGAGTTTAAGGGTAAAGTTAGGGACAGGTGTGGTGGTATGGGTGAGTTTATGAGTAAAGTTAGGGACAGGTGTGGTGGTATGGGTGAGTTTAAGGGTAAAGTTAGGGACAGGTGTGGTGGTAAGGGTAGGGTTAGGTGTAAGGGAAGAGTCAACAGTGTAATTATAAAGAAATTAATTACAGATGTTATTAAATGCAGGTAATAAAAAAATGTACAATGTAAAAACTTTTATGTACACAATAAGTGCATTGTATCAAGTTATTAATAAAAAAAAATGAAGGCCACCTAATATAAAGTGGGTTGAAAGTTTTCCATGATTATTTACAGATGGTGTCTTGTAAATGGCCCCTTAAGAGAACTTTCTACTGACTCTGAAAAACACCAGAAGAAAGATGCCCAGGGTCCCTGAGCACTTGCGCGAACACACTACACTGTAAAAACTAAAAAATCCAACTTGTTTAGTATGACAATTTCAGCTTTTAAAGTTTATTCAACTATTTAACATGAAAAAAGTTGAGATAACTCAAACAAAGTGTGTACAACTATTGACCCTAAGTTGAGAAAACTCAGAAATGTTCTGCAGCTGGTTGCCTTAAACCTTTAAAGGTAAGGTGGGTAGGAATGATCTAAAACACTTTTGTGCAAAAATGTTTTAACTTTCTGTATTTATCAATACATAATTAAAATGTAAGTACTCTGAAAAAGAGAGTATAAAAATCAAGTAACTCTAGACTGTTTAATCTGCACTAAACACTGCTCATTTTTTTTCATTCGGGACGAAAAAAATGATTGGCTTGGGCGACTGTCACTCTCTCTCGCAACCATGGCAACCACTGCTTTCACTACAGGTTCTGTCCAACTTAGCTCAACTTGATCGCTGTCGTGTTGAATTGCGCAAAATTAACTTTAGATAACAAAATGCATGAGTAAAATCTAGTACACCACATCCAGGAACTTTCTTTTTACAACTAAGTTAGTTTTAGCTACTACTAATCAACAATGCTTTCATCATGGAAAGTCTTACATGCAAAACACAGTATATGTTAAGGGGGGGGGGGGGGATGCTGTTTCATGCATACTGAGCTTTTTACACTGTTAAAGACTTGGATTCCCATCCTAAACATAGACAAAGTTTCAAAAACTAATGTTGGACGTTTGATGGAGTATTTCTGTGTTAAAAATACTCCTTCCGGTTTCTCACAAGTTTCGGAGAGTTTTTTTCGAGTATGGCTCGGGTTGACGTTAATAGATCCGAAGGTCCTTGTATGGGCCGTACGGGCTCTTCTCCCGGTAGGGTGCGCGCGGGCGCGTGACTAGAGCGAGAGAGGAAATGCACGCCCATAAACACTCTCTCAGGTGCAGATCCAGTCGATCCAGGCGCCGCGCTCCACTTTATTCCTATGGGTGACTTCAATGCTTCAGCACAGCATTCCGGGAAGGCATTTGACCCGATTTGAACGCAGAAATGACGGGAGGCTTCACAACATCGCTTCAATCGCGTCGCAAAAGTGGATCTCCACCGCTCACTGCTATCAGGACTTTACCAAATCATACCAAAGTGTGTTTTTGACGGAGCGGTCCCAGCGATAATGGTTCGGTCCTGCTTTGGAAGCAGCCGGTGAGTAAAACTGCTTCAAATGTCTATGCTGTTGGCTCGTCGCGTGAGTAAACAACAGTAAACGGCCACGATGCGTGCTTCGTCATTCAAATGCGCTAACGGACTCCATTGTTTGTATAACGTTACACTAGTCTGACGTGCAAAACCGTTTTGCTTGCTACTGCTATGGTTTAGTCGCATACAATAGTCCATAAACCGAATCATGTCCTCATAAACTGTGAGTAAAGACACACAAATGTTGACAGGCCTCTAAATACAGTACATACCACAGAGACGGACGTCCTGCTGCTGCTGTTTCTCCTGTTCAATTTATTTCAGCCTCCGAATGATTCTGGATCATTATCTGCATTAGCTGAGTTCGATAGCCATGGGTTTCTCCACGCTTGAGGACGTCACCACTTTGCGCGCTTGTCATTCTTTAGCTCCGCCCACACGATACGCCTTTTTCCGGAAAGACTCAGTACAGCCTATATTTCTTTTATAAATATAATAAAACTAAAGACTTTTCGGAGATATGAAGGATGCAATACTACTCTATAGGTACTCAAGATTGACATGAGATTGACTGAAACTGAGTGTTTCACCCCCCCCTTTAAGAATCTTACACGAAATTAATCTTTATCACAGTATAACTGACGTTATTGGGGGGAAAAAATTATCAATGCTACCCGTTTTTAGCTTTGCCTTATAAATATAACTAGCTCGTTACAGAATTAAACAAAAATATATTTTTAACTTTACCAGTATCTGTATTCTAGCTTGATAGTGAGTACTAAAAGACATCTTATTTGTTTATATGCATACTGATAAAGTTAGATTTTTTATTACATGTGATTCTGACATGATGTGACTACATGCACACTGCTCGTCTGAGGTAAATAATGCGTCTTCCAGCTGAGCGGTCGGTGAGGCGCGTTTATGTGCTTTGGGGGCGTGGCTTTGGAAAGAGCCCAGAAGGGAGAAGGTGGAGTGAATGGAAATAATGAGCTGTCTTTAAAACACTCAAATTTTATACTTTCTTTTTTAGAGTACTTACATTTTAATTATGTATTGATATATAAAGAATGTTTAAACAAATTTGGAAAAAAAAATTAAACAATTCTTACCTATCCTACCTTTAAGTTTTCTCAACTTATTTTTTTGTTTTGTTTTACAGTGTATAGTCCTGCTGCAGGAGGCATGAAGACTAAAAAGGCCAGAACAATAAACTGCAAAGACAACAGGGAAACAGGAAGGACAGCTGATTGTCCTTGCAGAGCCAAACCATATGCAGCTTGGTGGAAGAGTGGTGTAACATCTCAGAGTAAGAACCTGCAAATCTGGTGCAGTCCATAAGGATAAGATGCAATGTAGTCTTTAAAGCATGACTCACTAAATACCTCATGTTTCAAATATTTAAAAAAAAAACTGAGTGAAACATTATCGGTGAAACATTATCGGTTCATCTCTTCATTAGAGGGGCAGTCAAGTGAATCTGCCTTCAGCCCAAAGAAATGTGCCCACACCCTTAACATAATGCTTTTATAATGGCATACATGGCTACTGAAAGACTGAGAATCATCCTGCTTCATGTCGGCTTTCATCACTTTATTTTTTCAACAAATTAACTTGGAGCTCTGAGTTCCTGAAAGGATTACAATAATAGTCCTTATGAAACTGGATCAGATACTTTTGGACATTTCGTACAAGCTGTTGATTTTTCCAGACTATTTTTCCTCCTGCAGTGCTGTTTCAGCTCTTGGGTCAGTGCAACTCCCTAGCTCCTCCACCCTCTTCTCCGATCATTGGTTGGCTTGGAACCTGATCTTGAAAGTTTCTTCCACTATTACTCATTTTTAGCTCTGGCCCCAGCCTTAGGATTAATCTCCAATATCAGCCCAGTGGCGGAGGGTGATGTATTCCTTATACACCTCAAACTTATACATTAGTCTGGCTCCCTCTTAATCCAGAGTGACTCCCAATCACCCTAACCCCCACCCCACCCCCAAGAGAGCTTTCACAGATGGCTTTGATTTTGGTGCTTCCCAGGTGCAGAGTTTCAGCAAGTGAAGAGAAAAGCCACATGTATAATGAAAATATCCTTAAAAGATTTTGAGATCACAGCACCACCAAATGCTCTTCAGTACATGATATCATGATCTCATTCTGAACCCACCGAGAAAAGAGAAGAAAAAAACAAAACAAAAAATTCACAACATCTCTTTGACATCTCAAATGTTTCGCCTAGTCAGCAAATGGAGACTTCTGCATAAGGCCCCTGGTAATCTCACATAATGTCTCCCCTAAAGCAAATCAGTTGTTTCTCCTATGAGATTAAACTGAGACCAAATGGAGATTGTTGATTACCTCTCCTGTTGCACAGATTTTTTTTAATTTTCTTCTGAGCAAAATACCCCAGATTTCTTATAACTGACTCTTCTAAATGTTGAGATCTCAACAAATTGTGCTCAGATTTTCCAAGATATCCATTTGTAGGGGTTGTAAAATCTCTTTAATATATCTCAGTTATAATAGCTTCTCCTATATTAGTGATACTAAATAACAAGTAAATAGAGACTTTTGCTTGAGTATGTGTTTTTCAGATTTTTTGTCCTAAGATTTTTGATCTCAACAATGACACAAATTTAGGTTTAAAATTTCCAAAATTTCAAAGTGGGGAATTAAAAGTCAGAAATCTCGACATGAACTCAAACATTTTTCATAAAATTCACCAAATTTGAGCAATCCACATAGCTTCAGTCATTTTACTGTCTCAATTTTATATATTTTTATATCTTAAGAAATTTAGGAGAAACCACTAAGACAAAGTTATTTGAATGAAACATAACTGAGAAATTCCCTATTCTTCAAAACCATGGAAAAGTTAACTGTGAGCAAAAAAATAAATAAATCCTCTAAGATCACCTGTTCTTACTGTCAGTGACAGCCATTATTTCTGCCTTCTTCATCACTTGTAAATTCACCTCATTATAAGTTCATTGCTTCCCTAATTTGGTAAAAGGATATAATGTCTCAGTTCATGCATCGACTCATCCACACACTCACTCAGAGAGGGAAACCTGATCGTGGAGGTTTTCCTGCTTTCCCTAAATCTCCATTCCTGCACTAAAACTGATGTCCTGGAAAGAGAGTATGAATAGCTCATTGGCTACTCTAAGAAAGAAGAGGCTGATGGTACCCAGAGACACACTTTTGGCCCGTTCTTTCTATGCATCAACAAGTTCCCACAAGTTCCCACAAGCCCCTGTAGCTATCTGACACCATAGCTATAGAATAGTTGTGATTCTAAAGTCGTTAGGGAGGCTGCATATTCAACATGACACCCAATACCCCCACAGAGCACCCCAAACATGCTCTGCATGCTAGACTAGCAGCACGTGGTCATCTGGATGTTGAGCTTGCACTCGAAAAAATCTTTGGTTATTTTTTTTCTACAAAAATCCTGGGTTGAGCCTTTTGGGTTGTTATTTTTTACAGTGTTTGGGTAATTTTTGTGTTACCCAGATCCTGGGTCAGATGTAACAACCCAGTGTTAGGGTAGTTTCTGTGTAACCCAAATCCTGCATCAGACATAACAACCCAGTGTTTGGGTAGTTCCCTTTCAAGGGAACTTGTGCTGCGTCACTGCTGTGGGAACGCCTGTGCATGATTGTGTCCTGAAGCACGAATGTAACCAGTCTAATGAAATGACGGAACATCATAGGCGGGTGACGTAATAGACCCGGAAACTAGCCTAGAAATCTAGACGCACCCTAGCGGCAGCAAATCTAATCTGCTGCGAGTATCGTCTAGAAACTCTCAATACCTTATGAGCTGTAAAAAAAAAAAAAACTCTGGTCAGGCCAATCACATCATGTATAGAGTCGGTGGGCAGGGCTTAACATGATGACGGCAGAGTTGCGCTTGCATGCTACTATTAAACACAAAAGCTGGTGAATGGCGGTCTTTCGAATCAGCTTTAAAAAAAATATATATATATATGAGGTCTCGCCACTTTGTTTCCCTGCCAGTGAGGAGCTTATGGATGTGTTGAGCAGAGCGGTAGCCAGGCTCAGTCTAGACTGGCCACATGAAAGTCAGAACATGAAAGTCAAATCAGTAAAAAACAGATTAAACAGATTTGCCATCCTCCATCAAAGCCCCGATATTGTCCACCAAGCCATTGAGAGATACATCAGCACTGGTGGCCAAAGCATACTCACCAGCAGGTCAGGCTGCGGCATGCTTGTACACAATGGCTATAGTGCAGGCAAACCAAGCTGACCTGCTAAAAGATCTGGGGGAAAGTGAGGAGATCAGAGCCGATGTTGTACGGGAGCTCTGATCATCAGGGGATTTAGCTCTTAGTGCCACTAAGGAGACGGCCAGATCTGTTGGCCATTATATGCTAGCCCTGGTGGCCACTGAGAGGCATTTGTGCTTACATACAAAGAGATCATGTCACAGATCAGGTCCGAGGACTAGTTTTTCACGATAGATCTAAAAGATGCGTACTTTTATGAATCCCTCCTTCCACAGCACAGGAAGTTCCTGTGGTTCGTTTTCAGGGGAGAAGCATACCATTATTGGGTTCTTACATTCGGTCTAGGTTTATCACCTCGCAACTTCATGAAATGTGTAGACGCAGCTCTGGTTCCCCCACACATGCAGGGGATCCGAATTCTCAATTATATCGGTGATTGGTTTGCACAGTCAGCGCAGATGGCGGTCCAACATTGAGATGTTTGTTATGGCTCAAATGAGAAAGCTGGGGCTGAGGCTGAACTCCAAAGAAAAGTGTGCTTTTCGCAAAGAATAATCTTGGGGTTGTTTGGGATTCGACCACCATGCGGGCTCGACTATCAGAGCATTGGGTGGGGTCGATTCTCTCAGCAGTAAAAGGGGTGAAACTAGATCCATCGCTCACTGTCAATCAGTAACAGCGACTGTTAGGTCTGATGACAGCAGCGTCCAAAATGATTCCTTGTAGCCTGTTGTACATTAGACTGTTGCAGTGGTGGCTCAGGACCACGTTGCTTTCTCTGAGGGGAAATCCATCTTGCATTATCAAGGTCACGTTGCCTTCATGCGTTGGTGATGTGGAAGCAGCCTTGGTTCTTGGTTCATGGCCCAGTGTTGGGAGCTCCTTGTTGTTGAGTCAATCTAATGACCCTCATAGGGTGGGGAGCAATAATGAGAGGTCGCTTGCCCAGGGCAAGTGGCAGGACCATCACCGTTCTTGCCATATAAATTGTCTAGAGATTTTGGCAGTGTTTCAGGCTCTGAAACACTTCCTGTCAGAGCTCAGAAGGCATCATGTGTTAGTCCACACAGAAAACACATCGGTGGTTTTCTACATCAACCATCAAGGATTTTTGAGATCGCACCCGTTATACAAGCTGGCTCGACAGCTCCTCCTGTGGGCCTGCAGACAGAAGCAGACAGCCAGTCGAGAAAAAGGCAGAGGACCAGTGAATGGAGACTCCACACAGAGGTGGTGGAGCTCCTGTGGGAGAACCTCGGCAGGGCACAAGCAGATCTATTCACTTTGTCAGAGATGGCTCACTGTCATCTGTGGTTCACCCTAACGCCTCCAGCTCCTTTGGGACTGGATGGCATGATATAGGAATGGCCGAGGCTGCCTCTGTATGCATTTCACCTGATTGCTCTGCTTCCAGGAGTTTTGGAGAGAGTGCGTAGGGATGGGGCCCATCTACAATTAGTAGCCCAGTTCTGGCCGGACTTAGTATGGTTCTCAGACTTAGTGTCTCTCCTCGATGGCTCTCCCATGGAGAGTCCGATCAGGAGGAACCTACTCTCTCAGGTAATTGGCACCATCCTGCACCCTCACCCAGTGCTGTGGAAATTGTTAATAAGTTCCCTGTGGGTGTAGTGCTGGACTTCCCGCAGGAAAGATTCTGCACAGGATTAGCTCCCTCCACATTGAAGGTGTATGTGGCGGTCTCAGCAGCTTACCACACTCCTTTGGATGGTGTTTCATTGGGGTGACGTCTGCTTATCACTCATTTTTTTGTAGTACCTTGAGACTTAGGCAACCAGTTCGCACTAGGGGACAAAAGGAGGAACCTACTCTCTCAGGTGAGGGGCACCATCCTGCACCCTCACCCAGTGCTATGGAAACTGTGGGCTTGCCCTCTTATGGGGCCCAGCTCATAAGTTCCCTGTGGGTGTAGTGCTGGACTTCCTGCAGGAACGATTCTCCACAGGATTAGCTCCCTCCACATTGAAGGTGTATGTGGCAGTCTCAGCAGCTTACCACACTCCTTTGGATGGTGTTTCATTGGGGTGACGTCTGCTTATCACTCTTTTTTTTGTAGTAACTTAAGACATAGGCAACCGGTTCGCACTAGGGTGCAGGCATGGGACTTGGCCATTGTGTTACGGCCTGTCAGTGGCACCATTTAAGCCAATTGAAGAAGTTCCTAAGAAATGTCTCACTCTAACAGCTATATTTCATCTCTTAAAAGAATTTGAGACATTCAAGATTTATCTGTGGCACCCTTGTGTTTGGAATTTGCACCCGGTATGGTTAAGCCTTTTTTATATCCTAGGACAGGTTCCATTGCTAAGGCTCCTACCAATGTTGTAGGACCAGTGATACTGCAGGCCTTTTGTCCTCCTCCCTTTCGGACGTCAGACCAGGAAACACTCAATCTGCTCTACCCAGTTTGGGCTCTAGATGCTTATGTCCAGAGAGCTGCCCTGTGGAGAAAATCTGAACAGCTGTTCATTTTTTTTGGGCCACCCTCTAAAGGCCACCGTCTTGTAATAGACAATAGGGGATGGGCATCTGGCTCATTTGGGGATGTGGGTATTGTCGTTCCCACAGTGGTGACCCAGCATGAGTTCCCTTAAAAGGGAATGTCTTAGTTACATATGTAACCTTAGTTTCCTAAATAGGGAACGAGATGCTGCGTTACCCGGCCATTCTCCCTGCATGCCCATGAGTGCCTACCTGTATGTTTGTGTTCACGGGTGCTTTATAGTTTCCGGGTCTATGATGTCACCTGCCTAAGACATGCCGTCATTTCATTGGACTGGTTACATACATGCTTCAGGATGCAATCACACAGAGGGGTTCCCACAGCGTTGATGCAGTATCTCGTTCCCTATTCAAGGAACTAAGGTTACATATGTAACCGAACCATTTTTCTTTTACCAGATCCTGTGTCAGACATAAAAACCCAGTGTTTGGGTAGTTTTTGTGTAACCCAAATCCTGTTTCAGATGTAACAACCCAGTGTTTGGGTAGTTTTTGTGTAACCCAAATCCTGTTTCAGATGTTACAACCCAGTGTTTGGGTAGTTTTGTGTAACCCAGATCCTGTGTTAGATGTAACATCCCATGGGTTGATTTATTTATTGTGGGATTTTTGCAACCTCTTCAGGAGAGAGCAGTGCAGCTCTGTCAAATTAGTGCAAAAAGTTTAGAGGATTTAAGTTAGTCTGTAAGCATTCATTGTAAACCTAAACATCACCTATGAAGTAAAATAAACTAGTTTTATAGTAAAAGAGAATCAACGCATTAGGCTGGGCTTAATCAACCTAAATTAACCCAATAAGCTGGGTTAAAATAACAACCCAAATTGGGTAAAATAATCCCAACCTGTTTTCTGTTCTATATTTACCCAGCACTTGTGTTAAAAGCAACCCAATTTGGGTTGTTTTTAACCCAGTGTTTTTAGAGAGTGTGTATTAGAACTGGCTCATACTCAACATCATTTGATGTGTTGGTAAATGTTAAGAAATATCATCCTTCTTTCACTGCTGAGTGATACTTCAATGTGGGCTACATTTTAATAGGTCAAGGTGAAGGATGAGGAATCAAATACACCAGCCTCAACCCATCCAAAGTCCATTCAGTCACCATCTGGTGCAAGTTTTACAGGAACACAAAACTGACAAGCGATGCTCATGACAAAAGTTGCCATGACATAACATAAGTGCTTATTGATATAATGACCATATTTAAAGAGAAACAAATCACTTACTCTACTGATTGGTCAATAGCGGCATTCAAGTCTAATATTTATCAACCCTCACCCCTCAGGGCTTTATCACCGCTATAAAATGCTGCAAAACAACTGAAAACATAATTTCATGTTAATTGTGTCACTCCGCATACATCATTTTCATACAAATTTCAGTGATCATTTAAATATGGTCTTGAAGGACTCCAGTTTTACTTTTATGGTGACCAGAAAACTTTTGATAGATATTAAAAGCTCAGATTAGACTGGCTAAATCGTATTTCTCTTCTTAGCGGAAGATAATTTACAGTTAGGGAAATATAATTGTTTCAACTCAGATTAATATTCCATGCCCACACATGTATTTATTTAGAAAATAGCTGTGTTATAATTAGGGTTGGGCATCGAGAACCGGTTCTAACTTGGAACCGTTTACAAAATAACGATTCCAGTGGAATCGTTTAGAAAATTTATTTTCGGTTCCGATCTTCGGTTCCAAGCGCGCAAGTTTGGGTTTCCATGGCCACCTGATTTCCGGTGCTTGCGCGCCCGCTTGTTCTTTTAGTCATGGAAGCCCGGTAAGCGGCTCTGAAGTGTGGATTTATTTCACTTTTAAAAGCCTGGGTCGGCACAGTGCAACTAGTGTTGTCAAAAATATCGATACTGAAATATCTGAAAAGATACAATAGCCTGCTCAGCCTACACAATCAATCCCAGCTGCTCTCCTCTCCTCTCCTTCTCTGACCGACAGCGAGTTGACGCGCAGCCGCATATTCTCACTCAGCCGGTTAACCTCTGAACACGACGGACGCGCGTTCTGCTGGACTTTTCCTTACGACAGCGTGTTAGTGTTAGTGTGTGTGATCGGTCTGAATTTGCACATAATTCTACGAATCCCCGCAGATTTCAAGCTCACATCTGAAGCGCACACACACATAGCCTACCGTAATAAAGCCGCCCCTGACATACAAGTGCAAATATTCCCTTCTTTTTACAGCTTATTATTGGTCAAATACACTCAAACAAATTCTCAGTGCACATTTTGAACAGTATGTAAACACAGTCTTAAACAATTCAGGAAGAAATGAAGAATGAGTAACAGGAACAGTGTTCAGGATCCATGAGTGCGGCAGTTCTTAAAGGGACAGCAGTCATTTGTTATTCAAAGTCAAACTACAAAAACACAAATGATCACACTGCTCTTGACTGATCAACTTGTCTAACTTTAATGGTTTTATATGAAACTGGATAATGTTTTTGCAAAAAATTAAATAATGTTATTTTAAATTTATTTAGCCACTTTGCGTTTTTTTTATTCAGTTTCTTACCTGAATGTTAGACCTACCTGAAAAAATAAAGCAGTCTGTTTCATTTATATCTTTTATTCTATTGTATTTATTTGTGCTATTTTTTGTAATATGTATCTTTGTTTATTCAATTTACCATTCAAAATCAAGCTTACGTGTGCTGTGTGTAAACTATTGCAACACAATTACCCCGTTGTAAAAAATACATTGAGTTAACAAATATTTTTGAGATAATTTTAATAGTAATTGATCAATGTTTATATATGAGAAAAAGCTTAAAAGCTTTATCATATAAAGTGATCTCTTCAGAAGAAATGTTTGATTGCTTAGACTTTCAAAAGACAGACAAAAAAAATGTATATAAAAAATATCTAATTGACAGTATATGCACCATTTTCCCCCCATTGTATTGAAAATAGCATTGAATATCGATGTTGCATGTTTTGACTCCACCCCTCAAAGAATCGGAATCGAGAATCGGAAAGAACCGGAATCGAAAGTAAGAATCGGAATCGGAATCAGAATCGTTCAAATGAAAACAATGCCCAACCCTAGTTATAATAAGATACAATAAGACCTATTTGAGTAGTACTTTTGCACAAACCAAAATTTTCAACTACATTTTATGTAATCTCTAATCGTTTTTTTTATACATTTCCTTTACACCAGTCTATGTTTAAAACTTTGCATTAACATAGCCTATAAGTAATGTTAACTGTGGTAAGTCGTGTCACATGCCAATTCTACACGCTAATCCTGTTTACTACACTACAACAATTTATATAAATGAGTGAAGACACTAATCTTTGATGTAATAAATACAGGCTTTTACAAAAGGCCTTCAGGTTTATATATAGCACTGCTGACTACTCCCACCTGTCTGTTTAAGGCTTGATTTATTTCTTACACATGACAGGAGCAACTTTTGTTTTGACTGATCTTCTTGGAGCTGCTGGGGTCAGTATTAAAAAAAACAACTCCCCGCTCCCCAGTTACCCTCCAAAACTCCAAACATTTGTGGATGAATTTCAGTTGTCCTCGTATCACAAACGACTTTAAATTAAAGCAAGGCCTCGGCAGCCTTGACCATGTCTCCCCCTCCCCCTCGAAAGGACCCCCCACTGTTGTTTATTTCTTCTGGATTTTTTATTTATATCACCACATACTACAGGAGGTGAAGCTGACAGGGCAGAAGATATCCCGCACATACTGGTAAACAGCTGCACCGCGAACACAGAGCCACATGTGCCCTCCGTGAAGCGCAGCCGTCATTGAGCGATCACAGTGATCAAACATGACGTCAAAGAGCAGGTGCTAATGGAAGCCAGTTATTGGGGTAAGTGGCAGATTGTGAAGTGATCGAGGTGATGATGGCACAGCAAGCATGCGGCCCTGTGAATAACTCTCAGTGTAATTAATGAGGGGAGGCTGGCATCCCCTTACAAACTGGTAGCTTGAACCACATTCCAACACCTACTCCCTCTCACATCTCTCCTGCACACTTCTGTCTAATAGTATCTACATTTTGTTTTAAATAGTTTTATTAACCCTGTGAAGCCTGAGTTTGTTTTTTTATTTTTTTTATTGGTTTATTGAACCCTTAGAAAAAAATATGTATTAGTATGATTATTATATTTAATACTTTATGCTTTTTTATGGCTCATATAGTATAAATGTGGCGTTCATACTTGAGGAGAAAAAAGGCTTTTATCCAGAGGCCAAAACTGAGCAGAAAAATGTCCAGGCCTGGTCCTCTCTCATCCTTCACAGGTTTTGCTTGTCTTCATGAAGGGTCTCAAAACTGGTGTGCCTCGCAGGTAATGCTCAGTCTTGCTCGCTCCTCCCATGTCTCTCGCACGCCCACCTCGCCACATACCCACTCATCGCCACTCACAGGCCAGGGAGCACACCCGAGATGGCACCTACTCGGAATGGACAGATGAGACAAGAGAAACGGGAGATGGGGACACAAAAAGCAACCAGATGAGAGATTGGTCCGGTTCCCTGACACACTACCACTCGGTCCTCAGTCAGCCAAGAGGCTCTTCCTCGGGCTCCCATGTGATGGTACTGGACGTTTGGTGGATGAGGGCGACTCCTCCGGTCCCTCTCGGACGGCTGCCACCCCACCTTGACCCAGGGGCATGGCAGCGAGCTATCCTTCCCACCGGTCTTTACTCGCTCCAGCACCATCTTCTTGGGCAGCTAATCGCGGCCTTCTCTCATCCGCTCTGCCCAAATGAGAAGCTGCAGCTTTCCTGTCATGAAACAAGAATGCCTATTGAGCATTCCTGGTAGCGTCTCATCGACCAAACGCAATGAGTTTCTCAAGGCACACATACCGATGTCATTTCCCCTTCCATATGCAGGATTTTTTCCCCAAACCAGTTCAGCGGAAATGCCTTGCATTTTCATTAGCCATGTCAATCACGGTAACAAATGCTTACACCCAACCCTGATCCCTAAACCTACCCATCACAAGAAACATTCTGCATTTTTACATAAAAATTAAAAAAAACATAATTTATTATGTTTATAAATCCATTTACATTGTGGGGACACAAACACATAATGGTTTGTTTTGGCATAGACATACATGCAGAATCACATGGTGTAGACATACATGCGGATAGCTCAAAATGCGTACAGATAACACTCCATTTGGCTTTAGAAAGTGGCATGTATGTTTACGCAAAGTCATGATGTCATGTTGCAAGATGCTAGATCTTATTATTTTGAAGCTTCTGTTTGAGAAAAACAAATTAGCAAATGTTGAACCCACTAATCCGGATTGTGACAGCTATCAGTTTAGCAGAAGAGGCAAGGAAGAAGAAAAAGTGAAACGTGAAAACGTCTGTGGTAACCCCCACCACCACGATAACACCCATTTGTGGCTGCAGTTGGATGAAATCGGCCCGAACTCCTCAGCACTGCGATCCCCCTCAGCAGCAATGGCTCTCCAACAGCATGTCCCTCCTTTCTCCCTGGTTTTGGCACAGTGTAATACAGTTTGTTGTTCAGGGAAGAAGGAGGCGGGAAACGGTGAACGTTAACAAGACTTTAATCAAATAAATAAACAAAGCAAAAGTAATGCGGGCAGCCCCTCACAGACGACTGCCATGCACACACATTATAAATCATAAATAAAACATAAAATAAAGTCCAGGCCTGGTCCTCTCTCGTCCTTCACTGGTGTCGCTTGTCCTTAAATGCCTCTGAGCTCCCTCATGAGAGGATTGGAGATTCCTCCCTCGTCTCTCGCTCGACTACCTTGCCCCACCGGGGTTGTACATGTACATGTACACATGGTCCATGGTGCTGAGAGCAACTCTAAAATGAAAATTGAAAAGTGTGCTGTGCGCTTTCCTCTCAAAAACGAAATAAACACTCAAAAAATGACAAACTGCTAGCACTACTGACACCAATGTTGAATAAATTGTAAATAATAATTGTTCTACTAGGTTAGGTAGTTAATTATCAAAATCTATCAAACACATTTGTAACATCTGGTCTAATCTTGAGGTTGCTAGGCAACGTGGGGGAGAGGACGCTGGCATCTGTTCGCCGCTTCTCCACCCACAAATCATGTTAATGTACTTTTAGATTTAGATTTTATTTTATTTCCTTATGTTTGTGACTAGTCTAACAGTCAGAGCTACAATTGGGACTGTTGCTGACTGTTGCCGGCAGCCACTGAGAGGACGTTGTTCGTCATTTTGCCGTTTTCAACCGCTTCTCTAATGTTTATGTTTGAATTGCTGCGGTTGGTTCTGGTTTGGAGGACATTTGATGTTTCTCGCCGCGGCTGCTCACTGGTGGTCTCCCTTGGGCTTAAGCTGCATGGTGGCTGAAGTTGGCACCGGGCTAGTGTCATCCGGGCCATCGTCATCGGTGTCCGGCATGATGTTGGGATGTTCCACCCTCATCCGTCCTGCATTGCGGCCGTGGAGCGGCTTGGACTTCTGCACCGACCCCGGTGTGTCCAAAGAAGTGCCCGGAAAAATGTTCTGCCTCCTGCATGGTGCTGCGGCGATCCCCATCGTTTGAATCGTCATGAAGACCCATCATCTGGTCTTCAGCTGTCGTGCCTCAACGATGTCATCGGGACACACTGCCGCTGGGGGAAATCTGAAACATGGAGTGGACCACAGTGTGCTGCGGAGCTAACAGAGACTTCCACCATCAGCTGTTTTCTGTTCACCATCAGCTCTGTTTCTGCTCACCATCAGCTCTGTTTCTGTTCTGTTTTCTGTGTTGGTTGATTGTTTGTAGTATTCTATATTTTTACATGTTATTCATTTTTTTGTTATTTTTTCCCCCCTTTGTTGCACTTTGAGATTCTTCAGAATGAAGAGTGCATTATAAATAAAATCTATTATTATTATTATTATTATTAATCGAATGTGTGTGGAAATTTTACTTTGAGCACGGCTCATCCAATCAGATTTTAGAGCTAGAACAATCAAATTTTCAGTATATATATTTTTTTATTATACAGTCTCAGTTTCAAGTCACGGGTGCTAAAATGTCACACACTTTAAATGTCTTGAATGGATGAGCTACAGGAGGAAGGGTATGGAAAGAGCTGTTATAGTTGGACCTTGCTTATTACATGGGATAATAATAGATTGTTACATTTTCAAAGTCTCATGCTTAAGTAGTTTCCTGTTTTTGGTACTAAGACCAGCCTAGGCCATTTCATCTGAATAAATTTCTGGTTCAAACCCAGTTTTTGCCTCACCAGTCCAAAAAAAAAAAAAAGGCCTTCTCTTTTGTAGTTACAGCTGCCAAAATCACTGGCGAGGTTTCTGTTTGCTTGAGTTTGTCATGCGTTGTTCATTAGGACATGAGTCTCGGAACCAATCTTATTTTACAGCACAATTCAGGTCGGCGGGACACGCTCCGTAACATATTGCTCCCAGAAGGTCCTTCTCCTTTGACATCTAGCCCAAATGTAATCCCGCAAGTGTCTTTTTTAATTTCTCATTGATGACATATCTCTCTGATGACATATGCATCCACTTTTAGATTGCATTCGTCATTATGGTACTAAATAAAAACCAAATGTCTCGGAGACTGCGATAAAATCTATTTTCATGACTCCAGGAGAGTGTTGTATTACATGTTTTTTTTTTTTTCCCTGCTTGCTTGCTCCCTAGTCTTCCCTCTCTCTTTGGATATAGTAATGGGATCATTTATACAAATACAGTTTGCTATTAAGCGGCTGGCGGATCAAAGGTAATTACGTGACAGCGCTGGGCCCCAAATGCAGCAGGGCCCAGTCCATTCAGCCTCACGTTCCCACGCATTCCTAGCAGAAATGTTGAGTTTATTTGTGAAATGTGGTCAGTGCCTCTGTCAGATGCATTATTTAATCAGGCGGCTGTTTGATTCAGTGATAATTGATTCTATGTTTTCTTACTCGGTTTAGGATAGAGGCATTCAGACAATAAACAGAGTTTTAAAAAAGCTAATATTTTGCAAATCGGGTATTTATTTAAAAAGGCAAATCCTGCCAAGTGCTTGATTATTTGTATGATCAAAAAGCCATTTTACCACATTGCTTCATTCACCAGGCTTTCATGATGGGCCACATTTAAATAAATATGAAAAAAGGGCCCGAAAATAAAAATCACAAACAGATGGGCTGCTCCAGTGAAAATCACACTCTTTAAAACGCCCATGTGCTGGCCAGCACAATATGGATGTGATTTTTAATTGCTAGTGACTGGGACTCGTGGTTTCCTCTCTAGGTGATCTCAATTAAGGCTGTTCAGGAAACAGTGAGAAATTGTGGAAGGAAAAGAGTTTGACTGGTTGGTGGGTGCTCTATGCACGATTACTGCTGGAGCAACAAATGTCATTTTGTATATCTGATTGCAGATTTCTGTTTCTTTTTTTCAAGTCCCCCACTGCTACAAACAATCAGTCCAGAGATTGAAATCAAATCCCTCGCTTTGGAAAAGTTCAAACACTGGTCTGCAAGCAAGTCCAGCATAATCAGAGCTCTATGGGAGCAAGTTTTTGGTTTCAAGGAGCATTGGCATATTTGTGACGCTGAACGTCCACACTTACAGTAAATAAGAAGAACTTAGCATTGTCTGTTGAGGGAGCATACAAATTAAGTGTTACCAAACCTTTACTCTCCTTAACCTTAACCAAACCTTAAAGGGATTGTTCAGCCCAAAATTAGCCCATGATTTAGTCACCCTCAGGTAATCCTAGGTGTATATGACATTCTTTTTTCAGACGAATAAAAGTCGAGTTATATTAAAAGAGCCCTGGCTAAAATGGTAGGAATTGCTGTTCTGTTTTTGATGGACAGATGCATTTTATGGATCTGAACGATTTGCATTTAGATTTGTGAAGGCCTTTATTAACCTCCCAGAGCCATGTGAGGTTAATAAAGGCCTTCACAAATCTAAACTCAAATCGTTGCGTTTGTGTAAGAAAAATATCCACATTTAAAACGTTCTGAATTAAAGTTCTGGCCGATTGATGTCTTTGTAAAAGTGTTGAAAGTGCCTTCTCAGAGTTCAAGATGCTTACGCGACGTCGGACAAGCGTTCCTGGTCACGTAAGCCTTTGAACTGCAGAGGCACATTCAACACTTTTTTTTTATAAAATGAATATGGAAGGCGATCAGCTGAAACTTTACTTAATTAAGTTTTAAATATGCATCTTTTTCTTACACAAACACATCAATTTACTTCCAAAGGCATTAATTAACCTCCCAGAGCCGTGTGGAGCACGTTATTTGATGGACAGATGCACTTTTATGGACTTCTAAAACAGAACAACAATCCCAGCCATTTTAAAGCTTGGATTAGCCAGGACTTTTTTTAATACAACTCAACTTTTATTCGTCTGAAAGAAGAATGTCATATTCACCTAGGATGACTTGAGAGCATAGCCGTAATTTGCAGGTGGGACATGTCCCCACCACTTTGGGAAAAATCTTGCTGCACGGATGAACCTAACTAATACAAACAAAATATCTCTTGTTAAAGGTGGGGTAAGTGTTATTTCAAAACCGTTTAGAAAGAAAAAGGACTCGGGCCAAGAGAATAACAAACTTGTAACCAATCAGCAGGTAAGGGGTGTGTCTATGGTGAGACGAGAGGCTCAGTGCGCATCATTATTTAAAACACACGAGTCACACAGGACGGACATTAGCCAAGAAAGAATTAATATATGCTGGCTTTTGCTTTAATATGCTTGTGTGTCATTTTCACTTGTTTGTCCATTTGCAATCGTATTGTCGCTCGCTTCAGTGATGATAAAGACCCATTCATTTCCACACAGTATGGAGCATCTAAATCTCCTCAGTGTTTCAAGCGTCAGCTCACAAAATGTGTCCGACAGGTAAGATACTATACTCCTAATATATGTTTGTTTCCTCTTTTCATCATAATTGTAATATGTTGTTAGCTGGACTATCGAGCTTGTGTTCTATCGAGTTGTTCATGAGAACTGTTTGTGTTTTGTGATCGCTATAACTAAAATCTTGTCATAATTTAAATATGTCCTTAGCTGGACTGCAGGCTTGTGTTCTATTGAGTTGTTCATGAGAACGGTTTGTGTTTTTGTGATGGTAGGGTTGACTTTTTCATTGATATTCGACCTGGATTAGTTAAACACAGATTCCACCATAGTCGTTGCCTGGGTTACGTATGTGTGGGGCGGAGCTATCAAAATAGGTCGGAGACCGTTTTTGGGGGTAGGGGCGTGTTTGTTTTGGTGATTTGAAATATCAACAACGGTTACCAGAAAGCACTTACCCCACCTTTAACTAGAAGAGCATAATTGCATTGGACCCACTTTATATTAGGTGGCCTTAACTATGATGTACTAACATTTGAATTAATCATTTGATACAATGTACACTTTGTGCACATACATGTTTTTACATTGTACTTACATTTTTAAAATACCTGCATGTAATTAGGTCTGTAATTAATTTTTGTAGTTACATTTATAATTACACAGTTGGCACTTCCCTAACCCTACCCTTAAACTGACCCATACCACCACACCTGTCCCTAACTTTACCCGTATCCACCTCAATATCAACAAAGGTGTTTTGCAATACAATTTGAACACAATAAGTACATTGTACTTATTTTTTGATGTAAGTACTTAAGGCCACCTAATATAAAGTGGGGCCATTGCATTCGTTTGTTAAATTATTCTCTTGTGGCTCATGCTGTTCAGTCTTCACACAGACGAGCGCTTTAATCTAATGCTTTACGCCGTTGAAGAGACTTTCTATTTGTTCCAGTAAAATCACAAAACAAAATGCACAAAAACTGTCCTTGCTCTTGATGTACAACCACTGATGATATTCGGTTTGGATTAGAAAAAAAAAAAATTCGAGGGCAGATTAGAAACGAGAACTTCTGACAAGTTTAACAAAGGACCTTTAGGGATTACAAGGAACGTGTGCGAATCTATGCCTTTATTCGTGTGAAAAATCTAGTCACCAACGCAGATGCAAGAATTAAACCTCTATATCAATAAATGAACTATTGAATTGATTTCTGGACATCTTAATATATATTTGTTTTAATATATTGTGCAATTGTTATTGTACATCTGATATAACCTCTTGAAATAATGAAGAGAAAGGGACATTTTAATTTTTCAGAGGAACCAAGTTGGCAAGTTTTACTTTTATTTAACATTCATAATTGTTCAGCAAACATATCCACCCTGTCACATTAAAATAAACAGATAAAGAGGAGAAAACTGTACCTTATTAAAGTAACTTTAACCATCTTTGGTACAGTAATGGAATAAACCAATAATATGCCATTATTAGCCACATGACTTTTGATTTTCATTTCAAGACTGGAGTCAGTCAGAGAAGACATGCTGAATGCTCCTCAAATTGTACATTTCTTCTACAAATTGTTTAGCCTGTATATGTACATTTGTTCACAGATCAGTTTTTATCTTACATAGTTTTACAGTAAAATAAAGTTTACAGAAAAAAATGTAAACATCATAATATAGCATTTGTGTACCACAAATAATTAAATATATTTTCTCACAGATAATTTGACAGTAGTTAGTGGCACCAATTATATTACTGCACTTGTTTATTTAAAAAAAAATATATATATATATATATATATATATATATATATATATATATATATATATATATATATATATATATATATTATATATATATATATATATATATATATATATATATATATATATATATATACATATAAATATATATATATATATATATATATAGTAATATAATTGTGCTAATCCCTAAATAACACAATTATGATTTATGTATTGTGTGTTCAGAAACTGTTATACTCTACAGCAAGGCCAAGAAGAGTGCATAATTGACCATGAAAGCGAAGATGAGCTCAGCTTTTCTGAGCAACATTAAGGAACAAATGATAATGATTCACATAAACCAATAAAAAAGACTCACTGCAAGTCACAGCATTCTGCATGTTTTAATACAACTCCAGATGGAAACAGTTCATCGATGTCTTTGCAGTCCTCCCTTAAGCATAACTTAATCAATCCCTCCACTGCTAGGACCCATGAGAGCGAAAGACTGCATACTAACATGCTCTCCAACAACACTCACTGCACGTTCCCATAGTCTGCGTAAAACAGAGCACTTCTGTGTTAACAGCGCATGCTCGAGCCATGTTCCCGATGGCACCACATTAATTCACTTTCATGGTTATTTACAGGTCAGGGATGACGTGTAAACGAGCTAGAGTGTGTCTTTAGTCGTGAGGCTGAACTCCAGGCCTGGCTGCATGGTAAATAATGAGCTCCCATGGGTCATAGCTGTGCTGCCCTGGAGTCCATGTCCCCAAACTGCGGGCTCCTCATTACCTCACCAACAACCAATTCAACAACTTGCCTGGTGCGATTGTTGAGGTAAGCCGAGGCTTAGCAGCTCTGAGGGTAAAGGCTCTTAATCCAGCACTGAGAGCTGACGGTAGACGTGACGGTTTCTGGCATTTTAAAATTTCATTGTGTTACCGTCGCACTGAGGTAAAATATATACTGTCTAACAGCATAATTGCCTAATTCCCCCATAGCCTATTTGTAAATGGGCTGACAGCTTTGCTTGGATGAAAACATAAAATTTGACAACTGCGACAATTTTCCCCAAACAGTTTATTGCATGTATTGCTACAAATTCAAATAAACTTGCAATAAAGTAAACATTTCATATACAAATCTAACTCTCAACACTGAATATATATGTAACTTACATCAGTGGTTCTCAACTAGTAGCCTCAATAAACATCTGCAAAATTTAATTTTAAATAAACGTTATATCTGGTGTATTGTCCACCAGATATAAAGTGTTGAGTACACTACATGACTTATAAACTGAAATGATTTCAAAACACTTAATTTGCCGATTTTGTAAATGGTAACAGAGAAAACCTCTGTATCATGCACTAAACGACCACTTGGGATCACACATTACTATAAAACCAGAAGTCCAATCATACAGAAACATGTACGTCATTGCTAGGACTCTGTCTGTGCCCTTCATACACTGTAGGGCTTTTTACACTGTCTGCACTTAACCCTGGTTGGGGTCATTGTTCTAAACCTTACTTATAATTTAGAACCCGTGTTAGCCACGCTTTTTACCAGAGGTGTAAAGAGTAACCAAACACCATATTTGAGTAAAAGTACAGACACCTTACAGCAAAAATGACTCCAATATAATCTACAAGTCACCAGTTCTAATCCAACTTGAGTAAAAGTCTTAGGCCTGGTTTCACAAACTGGGCTTAGATTAAGCCAGGATTAGGCCTTAGTTCAATTAGGACATAAACAGGCTTTAGAAAAAACATTACTTGTGTGCATCTTGAGACAAAACAATGACACTGACTTATTTTAAGATATGTCAGTGCAAGCTCAAACAAGCACTTTAGTCAGGGACTAGTCTTAAGCCTCGTCTTTGAAACCAGGCATTAAATTATCTGATTTTAACAGTACCTAAATATTTTACTCGTACTAAACGTATCCTATAAGATGGAATACTCCTCAATGCCTACTGTAAAAGACATGCTAGTAAAAAAAACAAGAAACAGCTGATCTGAGAGGAGAGCAATTGCATTTATTTTCTAAACTTAAAATAAAACTGAACACCATAATATTGCAATAAATCAAGGTTGACAGCCTCTTAACCGGCTGCAAACACTCAAGTCTCGGTTAAGCCAAAAAGGCCATATCAAAGTTGTTCAGAAGGTCTCTTCAATATAACAGATAAATTAAATAATGTTAAATTTCTGTTCACTTCACCGACTGCAGCAATGTCCTCATCTTGTCTTGTTGACAAGTTTCCCTGAGTGAGGGCAAAATGCACATGTAGAGTAACTGACTATCACTGCATCTTACCTGGGGTTATGAAACCCTGCATTACGCTTCCAAACTTGTACAGTGTAAAACAATGCAGAGTTAGAATTTCACAACTAGATGCTTAATGCAACTGGCAACCAATAACTTGCCACATATTAACGTGTTTTGGACAGTCACAGAGACACTGCTTGTTGTTTAAACAGTACTTTCAGTGTTTAAGGGGGGGGGGGGGGGGGTTTTAAAATGGTGACCAAAAAGATGAGAATTGGAGTCAAGAAGAGATAATTTCATTCTTACCTTTATAGTTAAAAAAAGTCCATCCACTATCAACTTGATAATACAGTCAGCAATATATAATATTAGGATGGGCCTTGGGCAACGCTAAAGCCCTATATGTAAACATACTACACGGCAACTGCAAATATCCAAATAAGAACATTAACACACAGTTAAGGAATGTACTGTGTAAAACGCCATCAAATGAATATCCAGAATTAATTTTTAACCCAGGGAAATTGTAAGCAATGTGACACATGAAGCAAGATAACCCTGAACTCTGTTTACCCAGGGTTTAGAATGACTCAGGTTAACTACAGTTAGAAGTCTGATCACTTAGAGAAGCAATAGCATAACTTTCCTCAACAACAACAAAAAAAAAAAAAACACAATCATTTATTGTATCATTCACATTACACATAAATAGTATGGGACAGGTTACCCATAAACCAAGTAGAATTTTTTTGCATTACAGGTTTGTTCAACTCATTAACCTTGAAGGGATATTTCTTCCAAAAACACAAATTCTGTCATTATTTATGACTTTCTGCAAAACACAGAAGACATTTTGAAGAATGTTGGTAACCAAACAGTTTTGTGGTAAGTAACTACTGACATATTTTTTGTTGTGAGAGAAACTACACTTTAGGATTTAACACTAGTGATGCTTGCCTTAGCAAATCCCAACTGCTTAATTACAGTGGGGCAAAAAAGTATTCAGTTAGCCACCAATTGTGCAAGTTCTCCCTCTTAAAAAGATGAGAGTGGCCTGAAAAAAATCTGATTTTTAAAGATTTTATTTGCAAATTATGGTGAAAAATAAGTATTTGATTACCTACAAAAAAGCGAGAGTTCTGGCTCTCACAGACCTGTAACTTCTTTAAGAGGCTCCTCTGTCCTCCACTCATTACCTGTATTAATAGCACCTGTTTGAACTCATTATCATTATAAAAGACACCCGTCCACAACCTCTAAACATTCAGTCTCCAAACTCCACTATGGCCAAGACCAAGGAGCTGTCAAAGGACACCAGAAACAAAATTGCAAACCTGCACTAGGCTGGGAAGACTGAATCTGCAATAGGTAAGCAGTCGGGTGTGAAGAAATCAACTGTGGGAGCAATTATTAGAAAATGGAAGACATACAAGACCACTGATAATCTCCCTCGATCTGGGGCTCCACGCAAGATCTCACTCCATGGGGTCAAAATGACCACAAGAACGGTAAGCAAAAATCCCAGAACCACACAGGGGGACCTAGTGAATGACCTGCAGAAAGCTGGGACCAAAGTAAAAAAGGTTACCATCAGTAATACACTACACCACCAGGGACTCAAATCCTAAAGTGCCAGACGTGTCCCCCTGCTTAAGCCAGTACATGTCTGAGTCCATCTGAAGTTTGCTAAAGAGCATTTGGATGATCCAGAAGAGGATTTGGAGAATTTCATATTGTCAGATGAAACCAAAATAGAAATTTTTGGTAAAAACTCAACTTGTCGTGTTTGGGGGAAAAGGAATGCTGAGTTGCACCATACCTACTGTGAAGCATTGGGGTGAAAACATCATGCTTTGGGGCGGTTTTTCTGCAAATAGACCAGGACGAGTGATTTTATGTAAAGGAAGGAATGAATTGGGCCTTGTATGCTGAGATTTTGAGTAAAAACCTCTTTCCATCAGCAAGGGCATTGAAGATGAAACGTGGCTGGGTCTTTCAGCATGACAATGATCCTCAACACACCGCCTGGGCAACAAAGGAGTGGCTTCATAAGATGCATTTCAAGGTCTTGAAGTGGCCTAGCCAGTCTCCAGATCTCAACCCCATGGAAAATCTTTGGAGGGAGATGAAAATCTGTTTTCAAGTGACAGCCCCAAAACATCACTGCTCTAGAGTAGATATGCATGAACGAATGGGCCGGACTACCAGCAACAGTGTGTTAAAATCTTGTGGCGACTTGCAGACAACGTTTGACCTTTGTCATTGCCAACAAAGGGTATATAACAAAGTATTGAGATTAACTTTAGTTTTTGACCAAATACTCATTTTCCACCATAATTTGCAAATAAATTCTTAAAAAATCTGACAATGTGATTTTCTGGATTTATTTTCCTTCTTATTCTGTCTTTCATAGTTTAAGTGTACCTATGATGAAAATTACAGGCCTCTCCCATCTTTAAGTGGGAGAACATGCACAATGTGTGGCTGACTAAATACTTTTTGCCTCCACTGTATATTGTTTATATTGGCGCAAAATGTAAACTATTTTATCACCCGGTGATATGTTAAAAGTGGATATACTGAATATCAAACTTTATTTACATACATATACAGGTCCTTCTCAAAACATTAGCATATTGTGATGAAGTTCATTATTTTCCATTATGTAATGACACAAATTAAACTTTCATACATTTTAGATTCATTGCACACCAACTGAAATATTTCAGGTCTTTTATGGTTTTATTACTGATGATTTTTGCATACAGCTCATGAAAACCCAAAATTCATATCTCAAAAAATTAGCATATCATGAAAAGGTTCTCTAAACAAGCTATTAACCTAACCATCTGAATCAACTAATTAACTCTAAACACCTGCAAAATATTTCTGAGGCTTTTAAAAACTCCCAGCCTAGTTCATTTCTCAAAACCACAATCATGGGTAAGACTGCCGACCTGACTGCTGTCCAGAAGGCCATTATTGACACCCTCAAGCGAGAGGGTAAGACACAGAAAGAAATGTCTGAACAAATAGGCTGTTCCCAGAGTGCTGTATCAAGGCACCTCAGTGGGAAGTCTGTGGGAAGGAAAAAGTGTGGCAAAATAAACGCTGCACAACGAGAAGAGGTGACCGGGCCCTGAGGAAGATTGTAGAGAAGGACCGATTCCAGACCTTGGCGGACCTGTGGAAGCAGTGGACTGAGTCTGGAGTAGAAACATCCAGAGCCACGGTGCACAGACGTGTGCAGGAAATGGGCTACAGGTGCCGCATTCCCCAGGTCAAGCCACTTTTGGGCTACAGAGAAGCAGCACTGGACTGTTGCTCAGTGTTCCAAAGTACTTTTTTCGGATGAAAGCAAATTTTGCATGTCATATGGAAATCAAGGTGCCAGAGTCTGGAGGAAGACTGGGGAGAAGGAAATGCCAAAATGCCTGAAGTCCAGTGTCAAGTACCCACTGTTAGTGATGGTGGGGTGCCATGTCAGCTGCTGGTGTTGGTCCACTATGTTTTATCAAGGGCAGGGTCAATGCAGCTAGCTATCAGGAGATTTTAGAGCACTTCATGCTTCCATCTGCTGAAAATCTTTATGGAGATGAAGATTTGGTTTTTCAGCACGACCTGGCACCTGCTCACAGTGCCAAAACCACTGGTAAATGGTTTACTGACCATGGTATTACTGTGCTCAATTGGTCTGCCATCTCTCCTGACCTGAACCCCATAGAGAATCTGTGGGATATTGTGAAGAGAAAGTTGAGAGATGCAAGACCCAACACTCTGGATGAGCTTAAGGCCACCATCGAAGCTTCCTGGGCCTCCATAACACCTCAGCAGTGCCACAGGCTGATCGCCTCCATGCCACGCCACATTGAAGCAGTCATTTCTGCAAAATTCCCGACAAAGTATTGAGTGCATAACTGAACATAATTATTTGAAGGTTGACTTTTTTTGTATTAAAAACACTTTTCTTTTATTGGTCGGATGGAAAATGCTAATTTTTGGGGTTTTCATGAGCTGTATGCCAAAATCATCAGTATTACAACAATAAAAGACCTGAAATATTTCAGTTGGTGTGCAATGAATCTAAAATATATGAAAGTTTATTTTTTATCATTACATTATGGAAAATAATGAACCATCACAATATGCTAATTTTTTTAGAAGGACCTGTAGTACGCTCACACAGAGTGATGTAGTAAATATTCTACTTTGCATAGCTGCTTGATTGCTTGTGCCATTGTAAAATGTTAACTATATGATTGCCCAGCTCTAATCTGTTAAATGTATGAAGATATTAAGATATCGTATACATTAACATAATGGTTGCTTCTTTGAAACTGTGCAAAGCACTATACAACTAAGTTTAGTTTGTGTGTGTGTGTGTGTGTGTGTGTGTGTGTGTGTGTGTATTCACTCACATGTGTTTAATTAAATGTACAGTGTTTACAGTATAAAATGATTTCTATGGAAAGTCCCCATAAAACATGAAAACAGTGTGTGTGTGTGTGTGTGTGTGTGTGTGTGTGTGTGTGTGTGTGTGTGTGTGTGTGTGTGTGTGTGTTGTGTGTGTGTAAGACAGTTCAGGATGCATTTGTTTTGCTGCCAAAGCATTCCCGGTCCTTGTGAGAAGGGAAAAAAAACGTGGGTCTGCAACACCTGAATGCAATTCCTCAGATTGCAGATGATATAAGCAGAACATTTTCATGCCAGTGGAAATGTGAGCTCTCACCAGCTGGCTTGGCCAGACCTTTGCCTCCAAATTCTATCCATCTGTTAGCTGACTCCCATGCCGCACTTCAAGGGCTCCTTCTGGTGAGTGTGGGACACTGTGAAGAGCAGGAGAGAGGCCGGCCTGATCTGGTTTTGATCTGGACTGAAGGAAAAGAGAGAGCCTAACTTTGGCATTGCACAGCCTCATCGCAACATGCATGCAGCCTGAAGTCATATCAGAATTATAGTATTTATATGATGAGCACACATGAACCCCACCACAATGCCGTAATTACACTGCTTTCAAGTCCTCCTGGGAAGTTCCTACTAACAAGTTCGGAAATTGTAATTATGATGTGTTTTAAGTTCAAGTGATTTGAGTTGGAATACAATGGATTTGCTGAGCTATTTCATTTTTCTTTCTTTCCTTTTTAATTCATCACAAACACATGGAGTTTCAAATGCTGTATGCAATAAAATGAAGAGCAAATAATTCACTGATGTGTTTAATCCCACTATGGGATTAATCCCACTCTGGGATTAAATAAACTGACTAGCTGAGTTGTGTCTGGTAAACCTTCTCTTCACCAACAAAAATAAGAATGTTAAAATATTGTATCATGTCAAAAACCTAATGACCATCCTTTGTTCTTCGTATTATTGCACCATCAGTAAGTGAAAAAGAAATAAAGAAAGAAAGAAATTACCCAACATTTTATTTCACTATAAATCACTTTGTATTGTAATATTTACAATACTTTCTATTGTAATAATACCCCTAAAACGATAATCAAGAGTTTCCCAGTATTAATAAACATTTTGCTCTATGTTTCCTTCACCTTGAGAGGCCATGGCAGGTGTAGAGAAGGTCAGCAGACCTCTGGTTCACCACAGAAGAAGACATTTTTTCTGCGGCAGCTGCAGGAAGAATGTGCAGATGTTCGAACACACAGAATAAAGTGAACAAACAGGGGTTGCACCTTCCTGACGAATGTGTTTCGAACATAATTTCTGTATGCTACTACTATGAAAGATTCCAGTAGTGTGGCAGTGCAATGATACTTTGATTTATAACATTACACTGAATTATTGACATGTACCCAATGATTTATAATGCTTTGCACGTAGGTGATGAAATGCCCAAATCAGAAGTATATGTATGTACACCACTAGTCAAAAGTTTGCAAACATCACTATTTTCAATGTTTTTAAAAAAGAAGACTCTTTTGCTCATCAAGCATGCATTTATTTGATCCAAAATACAGCAAAAACAGTATTATTGTAAAATATTTGGACAATTTAAAACTTAACTTTTTTTCTATTTGAATATATTTTAAAATGCAATTTATTTCTGTGATGCTAAGCTGAATTTTAAATTTTTTTTTTTTTTAGGATTATTTAATGAATAAGTTTAAAATAACAGCATTTATCTGAAATAAAAAGCTTTTGGAACATTATACATTTCTACACTGTCACATGATCAATTTAATGAATCCTTGCTAAATAAATGTATTAATTTCTTTAAGTTTTCTCTTTTTTTATTATTATTATTTCCAACCCAAAACTTTTGAACGGTATAGTACAATTTAACAAACGCTATTTGTTATATATTTCAGATAAATGCTGAACTTTGAACTTATTCATTAAATAATCCTGAAAAAAAAAATACACAACTGTTTTCAACATTGATGTGCATTTGTGTGTGTGTGTGTTCCTTGTTTGGCAATACTTGTGAGGACACAAATGTCCTCACTTATATAGTAAAATATGAAAATGACTCACTAGTGAGGACATTGGACTGGTCCTCACTAGTTAAAAAGGCTTAAAATGTTTTATTTATTTAAATCTATTGTTCTGCACATGTTTCTCTGATGAGTAGGTTTAGGGATAGGGGTTAGGTTACGGGATAGAAAGTATCATTAACCTGATATAAAATCAATGGAAGTCTATGTAATGTCCTCACTAATATAATGAAACAAACCTGTGTGTGTGTGTGTGTGTATTTATTTAAATAAAATTAATTTATTTATTTATTTAAATAATGCCATGAATGTCATTTTGGAATTAGGCTACAATTACATTTCCAATATACAATTGCATAGACATTTTAAACATTACACATTTTGCTACATTATTGTGTCACATGACCTCATACTTTGAATGTTTAAGTAATAGATTAGTTATATTATTATCATATTTGATAGAATTAGATTAATTAAAAATATCTATGGCATTCAAAAGTTTCAGGTCAGTATGATTTTTATTATTAAGAAATTAACTATTCTGCAAGGATGAATTAAACAGATTTAAAAAAAGGACAGTAAAGACTTTTACATTGTTACAAAAATATACATTTCATTTGAATAAATGCTGTTATTTTTATTTATCTATCATAGAATGGTGAATAAATATAAAAGTACATTTGTATTAAAAAAATTATATTGTATATATTTTCATATT
The DNA here is from genome assembly GCF_024679245.1 of Pseudorasbora parva. Lineage (NCBI taxonomy): Eukaryota > Metazoa > Chordata > Actinopteri > Cypriniformes > Gobionidae > Pseudorasbora > Pseudorasbora parva. The sequence goes on along the minus strand of NC_090188.1, from coordinate 36,399,381 downwards.
TAACACAAAAATATTAAGCAGCACAACCATTTACAACTGTAATAATTATACAAAATACTCCAAAAAAAATGATACTCTTCAGTTTATTTAAAAAGTAATGTTCCTTTAACACTATTGTATAAGGTTTCTTATTCAAACAAAACTGCCTTGAGTTAAACTGACTTAAAGTTGCGTTTTAGCTCAACTCTTTTTGAAAGAACATGTTTCAGTTAGGCTGAAAATAACATGGTGCTTGTCCAATTTACTTAAGTAAATTAAGTTAATCCAACACAATTCTTTTCGACCACATTACTTAATCCATTTGAGTAACGACTTTGGCATGCGGTTCACGTATTCCACACACCACCCCGCGGGTATACATACGGAAGTGAAATACTGCATCATTGCTTTTCAACTGAGGAGCTGAGACTAGTGACTCAGCTTTCACAGCATCTGACGACGGGATGTACGTCTCTGTTCTCTCCTTCGGGGAAGGAGGGTTACATAAGTTTCCTTTCAGTCAGTCACGTTCAATGTATCAATCAATCAATTTTTTTATATATAGCGCTTTTACAATGATGACTGTTTCAAATAAGCTTCACAGTGTCAAACAGGAAAATACTGCAACAAAATTTTATTTGGCTGTACAGTCGTTCTAGAGAACACAGTTTTGTTTTCCACTTTTTTAAATTTATCATATAGTTAAAATGTTGGCAGATCAGTATTATAGTTTATAGAATTAAATAAGACCTAATTAATTTATTATTTTTATTTGTATATTTAGTTGAATAACTTATCATTTCAGTGTCCCCAACTGAGCAAGCCAAGCCAAAGGCGACAATGGCAAGGAACCTAAACTCCATCAGGGTATGATGGAGAGAAAAAAATCTTTGGGAGAAATCAGGCTCAGTCGGGGTGCCAGTTCTCCTCTGGCCTATTAACAAACAGTGTATGATTATTATTCTGGCAACCTTACAGGACAGAAATCATATTAGATCGGAACATTAAATTTCTGGGTATCCAGCAAGAGAAGGGAATATAGTATGACTATTGAATAATGCTGGGAAAGTGAGCCTGTCTCAGGGAGATGGTATGCTGCGGAGCCACAACCTTCAATAGAAGGAGAGATGGCGAATACACATGAGGACTAACCTGTTGGGGTAGTGCTACCTATGCTAGTTTATGGGGTGGAGTTAACCTGGTCCCAGGGGGGAAATAACACCTCCAGAGATCTAAACAAATGTGTTAGGTGTTGCCCAGCTCTACATAGAGCTCTGGAAAAAATTAAGAGACCACTGCAATTTTTTATTAAATCAGCATCTCTACAAGTATGGAAGCCATTCCATTCCAATGCCTGTTGAATTCCAACACAGGTACAGCTCATTCTACTGAATGAGGTGCTGATTATCCAAATCCAATTTAATAAGGAAAAGTATTTTTTTTAAAAATTATGTGGTCATCATTGTCCTCTTGAAGTATAACCAGCTGGATGGCAAAAAAAACAGTGCTAGTATTGCCTCAAAAGTAATTGGAATAAAATAAAATAAAAACTATTGACCATGCCAAAAATAGTAGGAAAGGAAAGTTGAGTGATGAAAAAAAAATTGATTCTGGCTTTGCTGGCAGAGGGATACAGTGAGCATCGGGTTGCTTCCATCCTTAACATTTCAAAGACGGCGGTTCACAAGAACAAGGTCAAGCAGCAGACATTGGGAAAAACAAAGCTACAGACCGGCAGAGGGCAAAAACGACTCTCCATTGACCAGAATGACCGCCAACACATTTGAATGTCACTCAACAACCATAGGATGACATCAAGTGACCTACAAAAATAATTTATTTGGATTTTTGGAAAAATATTGTTAGTAGTTTAAAGAATAAAACAAAAATGTTAATTTTACCCAAAATAGTATACCTATAAATAGTAATACCAGAGAAACTGATAATTTTGCAGCGGTCCCTTGCAAAGTGCGTGCAGGTCCCCTACCCTATTGATTGAGGCCAATGCAGTCAAGAGCACGGTCTTCATGGACAGGATGTTTAGTTCTACAGACTGCAAAGGCTCAAAAAGAAGGCCCTGAAGGGCTCTGAGCACGGTCCCAGGAGGGTAATGAGGTTGGACGAGGAGGATTCAGTCTCCTTGCACCTCTAATGAACCGGATGGTTAAGTTGTGCTTCCCTAAGGATCTACCTTATACTGCATCGCGATACACCGCTATTGCTGCAACGCACACTTTGAGGGTGGAGGGAGACCGCCTTCACTACAGCCCATCTTGCAGAAAAGAAAGAACAACATTAAATTAACACACCTGCGGGGGTCTTCCCAACGGGAAGAGCACTACTCAACAAACCGATTCTAAAAAAGCGTACTTCAAAGCGTATTTCAAAGTGTAGTGGCACCTCGTAGAGGGGGCTCTAGCAGAAGTGATTGTGTCTACCACTGCCTGTGGCAGGCCACCTAGAACCTCAGTGTCCCATCCAGGGACCAGACATGGATTTTACAGAGGTCTGGATGTCGGTGCCATAGAGTGCCACACGTTTGAGAAAGCAGGTCTTTCCTCAGGGGTATCGGCTGTCGTGAGGAGTGTGAGTTCAAAGAACCAAATCCGTTTGGGCCAGTAGGGCGCAACTAGCAACACCTTCTCCTCGTCCTCCCTGACCTTGTACAGTGTATATGGGAGAAGGCTCACTTGGGGAAATGCATATTTACATAGGTCCTGGGCTAAGCTGTGCACCAGTGCATCCATGCCGAAGATGCCCCCGGTCAGGGAATAGCACAACTGGCAATAGGTTGAGTCTGGAGAGGTGAACAGGTCTACCTGCGCAGCTCCGAAGAGGTCCCATATCAGCTGGACCAGGTGGAGTTGCCACTCTCCCGGAGGTGTCGACTGAAGAGAGAGCTTGTCAGCTGTCCTGAAACGCATCTGACTCCACAGGAGATGGCAGGCAAGCCGGAATGGGAGTGTAGACCACCCTAACGGTTGACGTACGCAACGGCCGCAGTGCTATACTTGCTTGCCCTTGCTTTTTGTGGCGACCCAGGGTGAGACGTACTGCCAGTAACTCTAGGCAATTGATATGCCAATGCAGTTGGAAATGCCAATGCAATGAAGCAGTCTCATATGAAGCAATCCGAGTGGCGTTGCTGCAGCTGCAGATGCCATATGCCCAGGAGCCTCTAAAAAAATTCAGTGGGGCCGCTGTCCTGCCTTTGAACATATTCAACACAGACCGCTCCTCTGTGAGGCACGTAGTCTGGTTGACCGAATCCAGCTCCATACTGAGATAAGAGACCCTCTGATTGGGACAGATTTTCTTTTCTGTTGGTTGACCCAGAAGGCCCAACAGGATGAGGTGACGGAGAACCAGGTCCCTGTGTTCACAAAACCGATCCCGGGACTGAGCCAGTATAAGCCAATCGTTAAGATAGTTAAGAATCCGAACACCGCATTTTCTGAGCAGAACAACGGCTGCCTCCGTGACTTTCGTGAAGACGCGAGGTGACAGGGACAGCCCGAAGGACAAGACTTTGTACTGATGTGCCCTCCCCTCGAACGCAAAGCAATGGTTAATGGTCTGAGTTGAGGAAGAATGGAGACATGAAAGTACATATCCTTCAGGTCAATCGATGTGAACCAATCTCAGGGACAGATGCATTCGAAAATGCATTTCTGCATTAACATTTTGAAAGGGGAGCTTGTGAAGGGCCGGATTTAGAATGCTCAGGTCCAAAATTGGCCTTAACCCACCACCTTTCTTGGGTACAATGAAGAAGGGGCTGTAGAACTCTGACTTCATACGAGATTGGGTTCACGAGAACGAGACAAGACAAGATTTTTACATCATATTTTTAAGAAATCCTTAATGTTGAAAAACATGATAAAAACTATTTTTTGCAGGTGCATTTGAAATGTTTTAACTCATCATCTTGTAATGACATTGTCATTTCAGTAATGCCATTTCAGTTATGCAATTTCAGTTTTAATTTCTGAGTATGAACTATCATATACCATAGAAGACAACAATACTCAAGCACTGTAAAAGGTTTTGCACAAACTCAGCTGACTGATCTTGATTGTCTGTTCAGACCTTAGAACTGCACAGGAGTTATGAGCTTCCACAACTTTTGACCTCCTAACTGAACACCTTTCTACAAATTGATCATAGATCAAGTGCAAACTACACTTACCTAAAGATTATTAGGAACACATACTAATACTGTGTTTGACCCCCTTCAGAACTGCCTTAATTCTACGTGGCTTTGATTCAACAAGGTGCTGAAAGCATTCGTTAGAAATGTTGGCCCATATTGATAAGATAGCATCTTGCATTTGATGGAGATTTGTGGGATGCACATCCAGGGCACGAAGCTCCCGTTCCACCACATCCCAAAGATGCTCTATTGGGTTGAGATCTGGTGACTGTGGGGGCCATTTTAGTACAGTGAACTCATTGTCATGTTCAAGAAACCAATTTGAAATGATTTGAGCTTTGTGAAATGGTGCATTATCCTGCTAGAAGTAGCCATCAGAGGATGGGTATATGTGATCTTAAGGGATGGACATGGTCAAAACAATGCTCAGGTAGGCCATGGCATTTAAATGATGCCCAATTGGCACTAAGGGGCCAAAAGTGCGCCAAGAAAACATCCCCTACACCATTACACCACCACCACCAGCCTGCACAGTGGTAAAAAGGCATGATGGATCCATGTTCTCATTCTGTTTATGCCAAATTCTGACTCTACCATCTGAATGTCTCAACAGAAATTGAGACTCATCAGACCAGGCAACATTTTTCCAATCTTTAACGGTCCAATTTTAGTGAGCTTGTGCAAATTGTCGCCTCTTTTTCCTATTTGTAGTGGAGATGAGTGGTACCCAGTGGGATCTTCTGCTGTTGTAACCCATCCGCCTCAAGGTTGTGCGTGTTGTGGCTTTGCTATGCTATGGCTATTTGATCAAAAATGCTGCATACCTCAGTTGTAACGCGTGGTTATTTCAGTCAAAGTTGCTATTCTATCAGCTTGAATCAGTTGGCCCATTCTCCTCTAACCTCTAGCAGCAACAAGGCATTTTAGTCCACCCGACTGCCGCATACTAGATGTTTTTCCCTTTTCACACCATTCTTTGTAAACCCTAGAAATGGTTGTGCGTGAAAATCCCAGTAACGGAGCAGATTGTGAAATACACAATCAAATAGCTTTCATATTGGGAAATATTCTCATGTCTCAGGGAGTCGCTTTTAAACAGCAGTAATGTAGGCCTATTGAAATTGCATTTAAATGTGCGCTCACGTTTACATTCACTTGAAATTTCGCAATCATGCATACTCTGCGAAAAAGATAGAGGTGGTGCTGAACGCGTGTTTTAAAATAGAAATTTGTCTGACACTTCTGTTGCGCAACGAATCCTCAGCAGCTCTTTGATTCGATTAGAACTACAAACTAAATAAAAAGTGTTATCCGAATTGTGAACTTTAACTTTTAAATGCATCATTATATTTAAACTGCAAACACGTGAGGAGAGTCTCTGCATTAAAGACCCATGAATGGCAGATCAAACTTGCTACTACAGTACATTTCTCTCTGATACAAAGGATTTTAACTGACAATGATTGATGGGGTAGTTTAAATGGTGACGGGATGCACACAACTAAGCAACAGAGTAGTTCAAGATGACGAAGCAGTATGTCCTTGCATAGCCTACTCTTCTGCTACACACTTGAAAATATATGTAATTTTTCTTCACAAAAATACTTTTAGGTCATAGTATAAGGCGAATTGGGATGCAGTTAGTTATCCAACTTCATTCTCACACTCTGTCATGACAATATGACGCAACACACCTTTTCACCTCGACAAGAAATCTAGTCACATTTTACTCTCGCGAGATATCGTGGCACGAGATCTCGACACACCCCTAAATGCACAGCTATTAGAAATTCCATATATTCACATATAACTATTCCACATATTATATATGTTTCAATTATATATGTGACATGTCATAGAGTCTTTTATGTAGAGATATTATGTATAAAACAAATTACATTTAAAAAAATATATATTTGTAATGTTACTTATTGTCTGGTGAGGCAAAGGATGAAGGACTCAAGGATGCAGCTGTTAATGGGCTTTTTATTAGACTTAAAAAATAAACAAATCAAAACCCTTCATGCTTGTAACTGGCTTGCTTTAGTTTATTTATACTATACGAAAGCCTCAAAAAGGGTCATTCTTTTTTTCCAATAGTTTGTGTTCAAAGTAACTTTAAGAGTCTCAATGAGGAAGTGAAAATAAATTGCACAGACAAAATCCAAGACAGCATTGTGAATAACAAAGCTAAATACTAAAAGTAAACCAATAAACATTGCATCAAACTCAAACACAAAATACTAAAGTGATGCACAAATAAATATAAAAACCAACACACACACACACACACATATATATATGTATATATATATATATATATATATATATATATATATATATATATATATATATATATATATATATATATATATATATATATAGAAGGTGTACCAAACAATTCAAAATCCCATAGATTGAAAAGAATATACAATCTGCAATGCAAGTCTTTTATCAAAGTGTTGTAGAAGACCCAGTCCCAGCCCCAGCAGGCAATGAAGATGTACACTCCTAAATCCTACATAAGGCACTGGCACAATCCAACACAGGTAAGAAGTAGGTATCAGCGCACTCAAGCCCCATAATAAAGTCCTCTTTAACCGTCTCTGCAAACTTCCAAACATTATGAATTAACATTTTTATGGGTACATAAAAATGTGCATTTGAATGAGATTGTAAAGCATCTGAATGTTCAATTCACTTAACTCTCAAACACAATGTGAATCCAGGCATTTTCAGCCATTCTCTATTGCCATGCCTCTCATATGCTACTCAGAACCTTAACCAAACTTTCCCACAGCATAAGCAGGCTCGAGTAACCCCACTGCTTAAGAAACTCTCTCTGAAACCGGCAATTTTAGAAAACTACAGACCGGTATCCCTTCTTCCTTTCATTGCAAAGACACTTGATTGAATTGTTTTTAACCAACTCTGTAAGTTTCTTGAACAAAACAACCTCCTGGATAACAACCAATCAGGCTTCAAAAGTGGCCACTCAACTGAGACTGCCCTGCTCTTGGTTACTAAAGCACTGAGACTTGCAAAAGCAGCTTCCAAATCCTCAGTACTCATCTTGCTGGAACTGTCTGCTGCTTTTGACACAGTTAACCAGCAGATCCTCCTGTCAACACTCATGAAGATGGGCATCTCAGGAACTGCACTCCAGTGGTTCAGGTCTTACCTCTCACGTATGTCCTTTAGGGTGTCATGGAGAGGTGAAGTGTCACATCATCTGTCTACTGGGGATCCTCAGGGCTCAGCGCTTGGACCACTTCTGTCTACGTCATCCATAGGACCTGGAATTTAGAAACACGCCTTTTCCTATCATTGCTTGCTGATGACATTCAGCTCTACATCTCATTTCAACCAAATGATTCAACAGTTAATGTTTGTATCACTACTCCCCCGTATCTATGGTTAGGAAAGTAACCATGTGAGTGTGAGGAAGAAGGGGTGGTGGAGGGATGCTGAAAATTTGTCAATGAACATTGGTAAGTTGGCCGGGTATTATATAGTCCTTCACTTGTGCTGACTGGGTAGACATGTTGATTTCTGACTGCTGACAGCTGGTTAGAATGAGATAATGATTGGATAGATCAATTGCTGATTGCTGACAGCTGGTTTTGAAGGACATGATGATTTGGATAGATCATTTGAACGTGTTCCTCTCGAAGTTTGTTAATAAAATATTTAGTTGCTTCTATTGCTCTCCCCATTTGTAAGTCATTTTGGAGAAAAGCGTCTGCTAAATTATTAAATGTACATATAAATCCAACATAACCCAGTTACATGGAACCTGTTGCTATCAAAGAAATACATTTATATATATATATATATATATATATATATATATATATATATATATATATATATATATATATATATATATATATATATATATATATATATATATATATATATATATATATATATATACATAATATTACAATATTTGTGATCAAATAAATTTGAGTATGAGATGCATTTTTAAAAAATATAATAAAATCTTACCAATTTTAGTTTGAAAAGGCATGCAATTAACAGTCTGGTCAAATAATAGTCAGGAAGATATATTAATCACAACTGAATAAAAAAATATTAAAATCCTTTCAGTTCATTCACACATCAAGTGGAAGATCAGGCAAGTCAAGCTCATTGCATTGTGGGATCCAGTACTATGCGCAGTGTGCTCTGCTATTCTGCATATTTTGACAAACACAGCAAGCCAAATGGGTATGCATTAATACAATTTGCATACTCTCCCTATACAAAATAGTACGAATAGCAAAACATATAGCCACTGTTTGGTGAAACAAATCTAAACGTACAGTAGCTACTCAAACTGGTGCGAGACAGAGAACAGGAAATGTTATGTGAGGACATGAAGACGTTCCATTCATCCATTCTGATTTACAGTCATAAAATAATAATGCTCTCTCTCTTTCGCTCGCGAATGTAATCTCATTTGTGGCGTCTGGCTGTTCCTACGTGTCAGGCCACAACAAAGCTCACTGTTTCCTATAGATTTATGACAGAAGGAGAATTTGCCATGAAAGAGCATTCATTTCTTTCCTGACCTGGTGCTGGGAGTCAGTAAATGATGAAGCCCATGTGTGTTGGGTTGTATAGTTTTGTGTTTTTTTTTTTTTCAGTATTGAGCAGCAGCAGAAGTTCTCCACACAAGCCAACAGTATGAACTGTGTGCACTACTTGACTTTGCTGTGGAGGCGTGACGGTGGAGGAAATGTCAATGCATTCATGACCCTGCAGCGCACACACGCACACAGACACCACACCACCTGTGTGGGACGCACTGTGCACTTGGCTCCAAATCGTCATAGAAAGTAATTTATCTTGACACTGTTACATGGATTAAGTGTAACCTAATATGGAAAATTATGCTCATGGAACAGGGATCAACAAATAAAACATTGTATTCAGACCCGACGCTTTCAGATTGTTCTGTCCTCACTGAAAAGCAACACAATCACAGCCAATCAGAACATATTTAATGTTTAATGCATATATTTATAGAGGAGGAATTTAAATCATATCACATTTTATTTAAATAATTTTATAAATGATTTATCCATGCACATTTTTTTAATGCACTATTGTAATCTTTAATAAAAATAACTTCCCCTCCTTTTTGCATCGACATCTATTTTCTGATTAAGTGTTTACTGGTGAAAGGCCTATATTTTGTCTGAGAAGCCATTACTCAGATATACGTCACAATACACATACTATTTCTTGCGAATTTAATGTTGAAAAATTAATGAATTATGAAATTAATTAATCTTTAGAAGATAATACTGTAATTATTCAGCTCAAGTCAGTTCAATGTAGTTTCAAAGGCATTGTCAATTTTGCAAAGTTATAGTCATTATACAGCTGCAGACAGTTTTTGTTCTTGTCCGTGCAGTTAAATCAGTAACATAATATAACATTTATTGCCTTTTAAATCCTTTTAAAGCTTTATACTGTGGCTCCTGGTTACAAGCAGTGGTAGACACAGCATATATAATAATCGAACAATAGGTACATTTTACGAAAAATCCCCTTGCCTGGTCACATTACACAACAAAGTTAAAAGCAAGAAATTATATTTTACATTAAGAAAATAAAGTCTATATTTAGGGCATTTAAGTATAAATAAGATGTAGATTACTTTTTTACATTGCAGTGATGAGAATGAAAAATTTTTCCATTATAGTAATGAGTATTGCTTGGGGAAATGTGTTTAATTATCATGAAAATAAAAGTAATAAGATATAATTTAAATTATTTATACTGAAATAGAGATCCCCCCCCCCCCCCCCCCCGTCCTTTATATATACAGTGGGCCCGGAAAGTATTCAGACCCCCTTACATTTTTTACTCTTTGTTATATTGTAGCCATTTGCTAAAAAAAAAAAAAAAAATCTCATTAATGTACACACAGCACCCCATATTGACAGAAAAACATAGAATTGTTCACATTTTTGCAGATTTATTAAAAAAGAAACACTGAAATATCACATGTTCCTAAGTATTCAGACCCTTTGCTCAGTATTTAGTACAATCACCCTTTTGATCTAATACAGCCATATTTTTTACTCCTGGATTTGGGGATCCTCTGCCATTCCTCCTGCAGATCCTCTTCAGTTCTGTCAGGTTGGATGTTAAAGATTGGTGGACAGATATTTTCAGGTCTCTCCAGAGATGCTCAATTGAGTTTAAGTCAGGGCTCTGCCTAGGCCATTCAAGAACAGCCACAGAGTTGTTGTGAAGCCACTCCTTCGTTATTTTAGCTGTGTGCTTAGGGTTATTGCTGAAAGGTGTTGGAAGGTGAACCTTCGGTCCAGTCTAGAGAAGTCTTGGGCACTCTAGAGAAGGTTTTCGGCCAGGATATCCCTGTACTTACCCATATTCATCTTTCCCTTGATTGCAACCAGTCGTCCTGTCTCTGCAGATGAAAAACACCCCCACAGCATGATGCTGCCACCACCATGCTTCACTGTTGTGACTGTATTGGACAGGTGATGAGCAGTGCCTGGGTTTCTCCGCACATACCATTTAGAATTAAGTCAAAAATCATGGTCTCATCAGATCAGAGAATCTTATTTCTCACCATCTTGGAGTCCTTCAGGTGTTTTTTAGCAAACTCTATGCAGGCTTTCATGTGTCTTACACTGAGGAGAGGCTTCCGTCAGGCCACTCTGCCATAAATCCCTGACTGGTGGAATACTGCAAAAATACTACATAGTGCACCTTTAACAGGGGTGTGCACTTTGATATGCACTGTAGATGTAGTAAGAGTCTGGGTTGGTTTTAGATGTGAATATTATACATTTTCACAGAAATTTGTTCTGCCGTGTTACATAAATGAGGTCCATTATTTTTACAATTCGGCATGACGCCGCTACAATTACACACTTCACCTTTAACGTAACAACTGCAACATGTTTTGCTTTTTACAGTGTTTCTAGACTTAATCACAAACAATAATCGATGTAAAGTGTGGTGAACACAGTGCAGATACACTATCCTGCCTCAGTTTCTGTGTGTGTGTGTGTGTGTGTGTGTGTGTGTGTGTGTGTGTGTGTGTGTGTGTGTGTGTGTGTGTGTGTGTGTGTGTGTGTGTGTGTGTGTGTGTGTGTGTGTGTGTGTGTCTGTGTGTGTGTGTGTGTGTGTGTGTGTGTGTGTGTGTGTGTGTGTGTGTGTGTGTGTGTGAGTGGACAGTGGCAGTGTGAGGTGGATTCCAGTGCACTCAGGGGAGCAGTTAGAGCAGTCACGCTCTCTCACAGCACCGCTGAAGCGCTCCCACTGTCTGTTTCACATTAAAGTTTACTCACATAGGACCAGAAGGCACTGCTTTATGAAGGTATAAATTACCCACATAATTACACCATATGTAGCCCTCCCAAAACAACGACAGCCTCAGATGAATATTAAACACCCTTCCAGCCTACTGAAAGATAGATACACTGTCTGCGCACGTGTTCATTATATCCAAGGCCACATATATGTGCGTCATAAACAATGCATCATTGGTTCTGCTGTATAATATCTTATCTTAATTTACTACTTTCATGAATCGGTAGGCTTTCATGTAAACATTACAAAGGGTGGAACAAAGGCCACCCTTCTGCTGGGCTGATATAAACAATATGATTTAAAGTACACATTAGGAGTGACGAGTGATTGAGGTTCCAGTTTAATATAGAATCCACAAGAATCACTCAACAGAGTTCAAGCTTTAGCTTGTTCGTGTTTGGATTGAGATTCTGAATCCAAATTTCCCAGCCAATGGAATAACAATGTTTTTTAAACAGTGTAATATTGAGGAAATAACACAGCCTTTTAGATGAAAAGTGGAGCTATAAATAATGTGATGTAAGGAACAGGAAACCCACCGGTGGGCAGAATCAGAGACATGTAGGAGAAATATGAATGGGAGAATGGTAATATTAATATGGCCGCATGTCCTGACTTTCGGTTAAAAAAACGGCAACTGCCTTTTTGGACCAGGGCAAAAAAAATAAAGAGCTAAAGAGCAACATGTACTTTAAGAGGAAAAGGCTATTGTTGTCAGATTTTTGTAAAAATTGAAATGATTTTACATGCTTTTCGTTTATTTTAAAAAAAAATAACCTCATACAATTATTAAACTTATATTTATGGAGTAAAAATACATTTGTCAAAAATTCACAAGCATTTAGCTTTAAGGATGTTCAGATATTCCCACTGGAATTATAGACTAAATATTTTGCATTTCGTCAGTATATTCCTCTCATCTCTCGCTCACACACACACACACACACACACACACACACACACACACACACACACACACACACTTGAGATGCATTTGAGATGGCCTGCTGGTAGGGTCATTAGTTAACATCAAAGAGGCGGATGACGGCCTCCTGTGAGGTGCAGAAAAAGAGCAGAGATTGATTACAGCCACAATTAGCATGAGCAGCACCTTTAAAGGAGCTCAGCCAGGCAAGAGGAGCAGAAGCTAAAGCTAAACTCGTTCACTTTAGCAGAAGCCATTTGCAGCAGGCAGAAGTTGCTGCACAATGCCCACTGATCTTAGACGACTTTGACAAAATTATTTTAATATTGCCAAAAAAAATTCCTTCACCAATTCATCTTGTGGAGCTTTTTAATAATGAATGTGGCCCAAACAAATGTTTGTAAAGTTGACTTTTCGAAAAAATAAAAAAATGATATAAAAATTATATTGCCTCATGGTAAAAATTTGCGAGTAATTGTATGTTATATTTATTCACTTTGTGGATAAAATAAACCCTATTAAAATACACCTTTCATATATATTTTTTCAACCTGTTTAAGTAAGTTTAGCATTTTTAAAAGCAGCATTTGGATTAAAATGACTCCTTTATGTAATATTTGCTATGGTCTAATATTTCATGACTCAAAATATATCTCAAGTTCATGAATGATATTGTCATTTCACACTTTTGTATCCAAGTTTCATCACAGTTTTTAACGTTTAGTTAGTTCATGGTATTTTAAAAAAGTTAAAAAATTTAAGTAATAAGTTCATGGCATTTTTACAAGGTCTGTGTCAGTTACAAGGGTAAAACTATAACATTCTCTCTCTCTCTCTCTCTCTCTCTCTCTCTCTCTCTCTCTCTCTCTCTCTGTATATATATATATATATATATATATATATATATATATATTTCATGCTACCAATAAAAGAAAAGTCTTTTTAATACAAAAATAGTCAACCTTCAAATAATTATGTTCAGTTATGCACTCAATACTTGGTAGGGAATCCTTTTGCAGAAATGACTGCTTCAATGCGGCGTGGCATGGAGGCGATCAGCCTGTGGCACTGCTGAGGTGTTATGGAGGCCCAGGATGCTTCGATAGCGGCCTTAAGCTCATCCAGAGTGTTGGGTCTTGCGTCTCTCAACTTTCTCTTCACAATATCCCACAGATTCTCTATGGGGTTCAGGTCAGGAGAGTTGGCAGGCCAATTGAGCACAGTAATGACGCAAGACCCAACACTTGGTATAACGCATAGTATAAGGGTTCTTTGTCACAACATTATTAGTAGTAGTAGTACTCTTTTTTCGTGTAGTTCTATTACTGTGCAACCTATTTTAGATCAAACTAAAATGGCTCTTAAAAACGGAACAAACAGTGATTGGTCTTTAAATGTCAGTCAGAGGATCCCTTCCTGTACACAGTAAGTGGGTGGCTGTTGGTGGTTCTGGTCCAAGCTGCAATGTGCACCAGACTTCATGCCGCTAGTCAAAGGTCTGACAAGCGAGACTAAGAAAAGACCAACAAAGCAAGCAAGTCAGGATTGTTTTGGAGAAAAACATTAACTTGGAAACTGGACAAATGCACACATACACTTTCCTCGTCTCCTTCAATCAGTACATTTCCGCTCTCTCTCAGCAGACCAGCGGCATGTCTCTGTGCTGACTCAACCTCTGACATTTCCACCACAGGATCCTGTGTGGTGGCCAAAACATGGGCTGAACAGCAGTGTCTGAATGTTTTGACTCCTCTTTGTTGTTTGTAATGGCACAAAGACACGCACACGCGTTCCACCGCTCCGAACCTGAGCTGAGATTTGTTATGGCACCTGCTTCTACTGTCTACTGTTTCATTCATTGTTGCGTGCTTTTCAGTAAGAGAGAGAAATTAAAGACAGCTAGTAATTACAGCATAATACAGTGATCAGATGGTAGCACCATGGCACTTTGAGAGACTACAATATTCATATCATACTGGAATATTTAGGGGTGAGCGGGACTATACCTTATGTGGAGTTAATAATTGTAATACACATGGTTTAAAACTTTTCACACATTCCATCGTGAAAAAAAAAATTTATTTAATGTTACCATATCTATACTTTATGTAGAGAAAAAAATGCACCAAAATTAAAAAAACAAATGTTTTGGAAGATATTGCTGAACATTTGTAGCCTGACAAGCCAGACCCACATCACCCACATGGTCTGGAAACTCACCATTGACAGCTCAATCCGAGGGGCGGGATAAACGGTTGTCTTTCAAACTCCCTCTGCACGCGATAGGATAGCGCTACCACCAACCAGAGCAACGAAGGTGAAACAGAGCTCGTTGATAGATTAAACATTCGCCGTATCCGGTCGGCAAAACTCGGAACACATCTTCCCTTTTTAAGAATGACTTCAGTGCCGCTCTTTGTTCTTTTCTCAGAGAAAAGCTTAACTCCAAGTCTTCCAGAGTCGTGGTCAAAGCTGATTCGAAAGACCGCCGTTCGCCAGTTTCTGTGTTTACTAGAAGCACGCAAACGCAACTCGGCCGTCAGTTGGTTGATATGACAATATTACATATGGGGTTATTACATAATGTTGTCACATTTCACTTTCATTCTTTCAGGTTAAATCAAGAAAAAAGTATACAATGTATTAATGAAACAAAACCAAATAATTATACTAGACATGTGAAATGAATGTGGGAAAAAATAAATACTCTGAACCCCAAGTGGATTTTCTGAGAAAGTCAAAAGCATTAGGTTGTGCCCCGCTCTCCCCTACATGGCACTCCAAACTTTTTAAAATAATACTGAATTACTATATCCTAGTAATGTCTAAAAATCCTGGTATCCCCCCCCCCCCCCCACACACACACACACACACGCACACACCCACACACGCTACCGCATGTGTTGCCTGATACATCTGCGCCCAAGTAGCAGTGCTTCGCCTGTGCTTCCCCATAATATAGTCCCAAATCAATATCTGCCTAGAAAATCACCTAGTCTTAATCTTCATCGCTATTTGTACTCGTTGTGAATACACAGGCCACAAGAGGTAATTAGATGGGGGGGGGGGTTATCACTTTTACTCGGGACATGCTAGCTGGCAACATAGGATCCCATTCATTATGCAAAACTAAGCTGGCGACGACCCTGCTAAACTAAAACAAAAATGCATTTCCCCACATATCTAAATCTAGGAAAGAAGTTGAATAAGCCCTATTTCTAAAAACAGTGGAGTGTTTCTTTAAATAAGTGTATCCATGGTGTTTTTTTTTAAGTAAGGGATAATGTACACCCAGCCAGTTATTATCGCAGAATAAACCCAGACAGAGGGATCGGGATTATGCATAACTCTTTTTATTCTGCAATAACAACCGGCTGGGTATACATTATCCCGCTTATTACAAGACTAACAGTTACTTGTCTCAAGTAAATTAGACAATTGTATTGTCTTGAGGTAGGGCTGAAGTCGTGCAAGTCATAAATGAGAAGCAATGAGAAGCAAAGAAGAGCCAGGCTTCGGTTTGCAAGAGACCATAATGATTGTACTGTAGAGGACTGGAGTAAGGTCATCTTCTCTGATGAGTCCTATTTTCAGCTTTGTCCACCAACTGGTCGTCTAATGGTTAGATCGAGGCCTGGAGAGGCCTATAAGCCACAGTGTCTCACACCCACTGTGAAATTTGGTGGAGGATCGGTGATGATCTGGGGGTGCTTCAGCAAGGCTGGAATCGGGCAGATTTGTCTTTGTGAAGGACGCATAAATCAAACCATGTACAAGGTTGTCCTGGAAGAAAGCTTCCTTCTGCTCTGACAATGTTCCCCAACTCTGAGGACTGTTTTTTTTTTTTTCAGTAGGACAATGCTCAATGCCACACAGCCAGGTCAATCAAGGTGTGGATGGAGGAACACCAGAGCAAGACCCTGTCATGGCCAGCCCAATCTCCAGACCTGAACCCCATTGAAAACCTCTGGAATGTGATCAAGAGGAAGATGGATGGTCACAAGCCATCAAACTAATCTGAGCTACGTGAATTTTTTCACCAGGAGGGGTATAAAGCCACCAAACATCAATGTGAAAGACTGCTGGAGACGCATGAAAGCTGTGATTCAAAATCAGGGTTATTCCACCAAATATTGATTTCTGAACTTTTCCTAAGTTAAAACATTAGTATTGTGTTGTTTAAAAATGAATGTGAACTTTTTTTTCTTTTCATTCGGCAAATAAATGCTCTAAATTACAATATTTGTATTTGGAATTACGGAAAAATGTTGTCAGTAGTTTAGAGAATAAAACAAAAATGTTAATTTTACCCAAACACATATACCTTCAAATAGTAAAACCAGAGAAACTGATAATTTTGCAGTAGTCTCTTAATTTTTTCCAGAGCTGTATATATTGGCATGATTTTTCACTTGTTTAAAAGAAAAAAGAAAGAAAAAATGTGATTCAATAATTCATGCATGAAAGGGTTAATCATAAGTGCACCGTTTCTCTTACTTCATCCTCCATCTTGGATTGAGCTCATGCATATTCATTCGCCTATGGTTTTTGGAACAGCCTTTACATCTGGCGTATGCCTGTGATGCCTTAAAATGCTGACTAAATGCAGCTCACTAGTTCCTTTAACATAGCCATCAAAACTGATTGCTGGTGACAACATATTAATAAATGTCCTTTCCTTCTCCTATTAACCTTTGTCAGTGTATTTAATTTAATATGAAGGTTTGCTTTTAGAAATGTTAGCTTCCTTTATAGTAACTGTGATCCATCTGTTGGTCGACACAAGCTGACAAATTGAAGGACTTCCTTCTTCTGTATGCATTATTAATAGCAGTGATGGCAGTAGCTGCTTACTGGAAATGTTAAGAGCTGAAAACACTCTGCGGTGTTAGCCTAAGAACTAATGTTTACACCACTTTACATTGGCACACTCAGACACGAGGAGCGGACTGCTACTGTGGGGAGTGAAACCTGAGTGCCTTGGCCTCTGTGAGGGTAACAGTGATGGGGTAACACCTCCATCTGCTGAGCAACACCATAGACCCACTGCATCGTGCTAATGGGGTGAGGCATTATCTGTCTTAGCAATGTGACTATACAGCACCCATTTTATCACTGGGTCTTGATTGAAAGTGATTTTGGTACAAATCCTGTTTTTTTGAGTTCTGAGTTCGTTTACACTTTATTTTGATAGTCCACTTTAGACATTCTACTAACTATAAGTAACTTTGCAACTACATGTCAGCTAACTCTCCTTAGAGTATTAGTAGACTGTCAGTAGACTGGTAGGTTATGGTTAGGTTTTAGGGTTCGGGTTAGAAGAACAATTTGAATTGTAGCAGCCAATTTGCTTATAGTCAGTAGAATGTCTGTTGGGGGACCGACAAAATAAAGTTTTAGTAAATATTATTCAGACAGTCTACTAATACTCTAATGACAGTTAGTTGACATGTAGTTGCAAAGTTACTTATAGTTAGTAGAATGTCTAAAGTGAACTATCAAAATAATAAAGTGTTACTCTGAGTTCTGATATAATATAATACAAAAATGAAATGTGATATATTTGAACACATAAAATCATTAATTTCAGCATGTCCCACCTCACATGTTTGGACCTTCACAGCTGTATTGATTACATGTTTATTGTAATTAAAAACTACCCATTTTAACTACCCAAATGCGATAGCTTTAATTGCTACAAAAATCCCACAAATCAGTGTTGTAAACTTAATTTAGACATTCAGTTTTGGAAACAGGGTTCATAAAAAAACCTCATAAAAAAATAAAAACATAAACACTAAAATATTTAGTTTAACTCCTGAAGGTTAAGCACCTCTTTTCACTGACCATTTGTTAGAAAATAAAAAGTACTTAACTTTTTTTGTGTCAGTCTCTTACATTTTCTTTCGCCTTTAAAGGGGAAAACTTTGTATTTTACAATCATAACTAGTAGTATGTACATGATTAGCTAGGTTTATAGTTCATTTCAAACTAAGGTCCTAGAAACTAATATCTAATAGATAGTCAGTCACGGAAAGTAGGGACACAAGTCGGTTCTGGGGCATTTTGAGTTATTCACAGATTCTGAAAGCATAGTCTCCAAGCTTTCTAACGATGTGTAACACATGGAAATCTGATAATATTTGGAGAAGTTGTGGCCATCTGAATGTAGGCCTTTAGAAAAGTGTGAACGAGAGAAAACAGCCTCTAAAGTTTTGCTGTTCTCACTTGTTCTCACCGGCTGGGTAAATGAGCCCTATTGTCACTAATAGGGCTCATTTACATCTCATTTAGATAAGCCATACCCTCTATAAAGGTGCATGGTTGCTAGTAACGACAGACGCAACGAGAAAAATCGGACCACATACTATTCATAATAAAGGATAGCAAAAGCTAACATTATCTAAAAGCCCATTATAGTAATGGGGTTTTTTGGCAAGTGATATGATGCTAACGATTACAATTAAAACGACAGTTAAGAACAATAGGTAGGTATGGGAAGGTCTAAACATGAGATAACGTGTGTGTGTTCTTAGAATGAACACAAAACGACAAACTTTGGTGTTTATGGAAACACACCCCATAAGAAACAAAAAAGTATTCTTGCAAATCTCGTTGCCTCAAATTAAATAAGTCGTTCGGGCACACTTTCTGTTTGCCGGGCTCTTCTTAGTGGATGTACTTTACGTCTGTTCAAAGGGGATAAAGACAGAGAAATGGGTAAAGTCCGTAACCATGGTTATAGTGTAGGGGTAAGACGCATGTCATTAAGTTTTGACGCAAATCGCTCAGAGGTTCGAATCCGCCTTTTGCCACACTCTCTAACCGAGAAACACTTATTATTAAACATAATATTTTTAATATTGCCTGAAAATAAATGCCTTTCCGATCTGATATGTAATGGGAAAAGGGAGTAGAGAGAGTGTGGCAATAGGCAGATTCGAACCTCTGATCGACTTGCATCAAAACTTAATGACATGCGCCTTACCCCTACACCATAGCCACAGTCACAGATGTTACCCATTTTTCTGTCTTTATCCCCGTCAAATGTTACTATCGATATAGCCTCTGATTTCTTACGGTACAACTCGTCTGACGCCAGTCTGATACATTCTTCCTTTTCTTCATCTTCACTCAGTTGTAGATTAGGGTATTATTCAGTCTTATTATGCCGCTTTCATCGTCGCTCAGATCATCTCTACAGCCGGAGATCAAAAGACATTTTAAAGATAAAGAAAATACAATATGACAATCAAACAGACAATTGATATTTAGACAAACCCCATTTGACTCAGCAATTATAAGCCTTTTCAAAGAGATGAACTGCATGAAAAGTCCCAGCAGAGGCATTTATCAGCTGGAAAGTGCAGTTGAAATGTGTGAAGGTCCTAAAACTAACTGATTATACATTTACAACATTATTAAAGGCAAGTAAACAGTCAGTAATTAAATAAGAACAGATAATCACATTAATAAACAAGCAAAAGCACAAATAAATAGAATATAAGAAATAGAAATTAAAAAAGTGCTTTTCAGGTCTAACAGTAGTTTTGAGGTATAGTAAGCAAATTTAAAATAACTGCACTTCACTGTCTTTACTGTAATTAAACATCATTATTAAAATTACAAAAGTTATTCAGTCTTTCTTTGTCCTTTATTGTTTGATTTCTTTGTCCTTTATTGGTTGAAGATAGCAGTAGGATTATTAGGCAGCTGTCACTTTACGAGCAAATGCACGAATCTAATATACTGATACTGTACACATGCATTTATGTACACTTTACAGCAAACCCAGCTATATTTACAAAGATACTTACTAATTTGTCCGCTTAAGCACAAAAAGACGTGAAAGCGAGTGTTGTATGACACGTGGTTTCCAGGCACGCTTCGTATGTAGTCGCACACAGCGCGCAAGTATTGAAATAAGCTCCCTTTCGCATCTTGCATCTCGCATCGCTGGCTACCAGCAGCCATATTACCCTGTAGCTCAAGACTGGTTTCCCACTGAAGCTAAGCAGGGCAGAGCCTGGTCAGTACCTGGATGGGAGACCAACTGGGAAAACCAGGTAGCTGCTGGTAGAGGTGTTAGTGAGGCCAGCAGGGGGTGCTCACCCTGTGGTCTGTGTGGGTCCTAACGCCCCAGTATAGTGATGGGGACACTATACTGTCAAAGAGCACCGTCCTTGGAATGATACGTTAAACCGGGGTACTGACTCTCTGTGGTCGATAAAAATGTCCTTCGATAAAGAGTAGGGGTATAACCCCGGCATCCTGGCCAAATTTGCCCACTGGCCTCTGTCCATCATGGCCTCCTAATCTTCCCCATATCCTGATTGGCTTCATCACTTGGTCTTCTCTCCACCAATCAGCTGGTGTGTGGTGAGCGTTCTGGCGCAATATGGCTGCCGTCGCATCATCCAAGTGGATGCTGCACACTGGTGGTGGTTGAGGAGATTCCCCCCTTCTATGTAAAGCGCTTTGAGTGCCTAGAAAAAGCGCTATATAAATGTAATGAATTAATTGAATTAATCTTGCGCTTGAATATTTATCTATTTTGAATATTTATTTTGAATATATATTTATTAAGTTATTTATTTTCAAGGCCAATTAACTTTCATCACCGTCGACTGTACCGAGTGTTATTCACATTTATTAACAATCATGCATAGTTAGAATTCATAAAAATGTTACCGGCCAACTGGCAGGCAAGTGGCACCATTAATTTTTACTCGTGACTGCCGCTTAGAAAGTGTTACTTTTAGGCCCTGATTGTATGCATAGGTTGGTTTTGGTACAAAACATAGAGGTACGTATTTCCAGTCAGCCTATGTTGCAACTGTAACACACAACCTCTCATAGATTTTTGCTTCACATATCATTTACTGCAATAACTATGCCAACCATGGTTCAGCGATAGTATAAAACAATGCTATTTTGTTATACCATAGTACTATTTGGTTACCATATTCAAATACATTAGTACTAAAATTGGTGTAATTATCAAAGAATACTAATTAACATCATGGTAGCTCCCAGATTTGTCTTATTTTCACAAAATTCTGAGAATCCTGCTGTTTGTCAATCCACATCCTGAATCAACAGGAGTTATCAGTGCACACAGGAGCTCATTACTACTAGTATATCCTCTACAGGTTGAATTTCCTTTGCATTCACCCTCAGACACTGCCCCTGTCCTGACATCTGCACCTGCTGCTCACCTGAGACCCAAGGTTGGTTCCAGAGGTTGTAACCTGGGAGTAGATAATGTAAACAAGCGTCTGAAGGTATCTTCACACATCTTGCTCAAATAGCTATTGTTGATTCTCTCAGACTGAAAAAGGGACAGAGAGACTATCGTAGACTTAGGGGAGGGCCTGCGGGTAACTTTACCTTTTGAGGTTATAATATCTCTTCTGGATGAAATTCAATAAGACAAACTTCTTTGAATTGAAGAGCTGGAGCAAAGCCAGGTCGATAACAATACAGTCGCTAAGCCAGAGAGAGAGAGAGAGAGAGAGAGAGAGAGAGAGAGAGAGAGAGAGAGAGAGAGAGAGAGAGAGAGAGAGAGAGAGAGAGAGAGAGAGAGAGAGAGAGAGAGAGAGAGAGAGAGAGAGAGAGAGAGAGAGAGAGAGAGAGAGAGAGAGAGAGAGAGAGAGAGAGAGAGAGAGATGAAGCTATTAGACTTAACCCTGAGCTTATAACCTACTTCCATAGTTGACACATTTCCACCCTCGATACCTGAGGCACAAGTACTATGAGGATTAGTGAAGTAGCCAATGCAGTGCAGTGGATCAACACACATAAGGAGGCTGTGACGGAAGCCGACAGCTGACCTTTGCCGAATAAAGCCGTGACAGATATTAAAACTAATATCTCAAGGTTCCTAAAGGATGAAAAATGAAATCCTAGTCGCGTAATGCCAGCCAGACCGGTTCAATTACCTGTTTTTATGTGTTCCTCAATACAGACCTTTGGGACTTGGGGCGGAAAAAGGAGAGAGCTGCTTCTCAAGACATGATCATGTTTTCAAAAAGTGTCATCTAAGCTGGCAATCCCCTGTCTATTATTCCGTCGGAGCAATATAGTCTGCTTAGTAAATATCCCGGCTGATCAGGGTTTGAAAGGAGCAGGTGAAACGTCAATGAAACTTGAATATGTTTTGTGTGTGTGTGTATGTGTGTGTGTGTGAGAGAGAGGGGGTCTAGTTATAATTACTAAGCAGATTTGTGCTCCATAAGTAAACTGCAGTTTGCACATGTGCTGGTAAACCTGTACTGTGGGTATTTTTGTATGAATTTCCAGCAAACTTCCAAAACATTCTTACAATAAGACAGTCTGTAATAACAATAATATAAAATCATATATAATATATATATATATATATATATATATATATATATATATATATATATATATATATATATATATATATATATATATATATATATATATATATATATTATTTTATAAACCCAAATAAATGAGAGAATTTGCAACTTAATTATGAAAATAATATCACAATGTACATTTTTAAATAGATATGCAGAAGAAAAAAAAAATGATTTACATCTTGGGGAGGTTGTGTTTGGAAGAGAGTCCAGCTGTTTGTCTTGTAATGTGTGGGTGGTCCCAGAAACGCATGCATACATCACTACCACCACCAACACATGATTGATGTACATTAAATCAGGCACAGATCCATGAAACGGGTGTCTAATAGGTTGGCTATGCTTTGCTTTATCACATAAGACCTAATCTCAAAATAAAATGTGCCTGCCAATGCGAAACTAATCCCATACCAGAACACTGTAGGGAATACCCTTGTGAGAAAAAAAAAAAGTACACTTAATTGTATTTTTAAAAAATTGTGATTATTATAGAAATAATTTACTTTAAATGAATACTTAAGTACACATTTAGTACAAATAAAATCAAATTGTGTCTACTTTAAAGCATGGCAAAAGATTATTAAAACACAACATTTTTAAAAGTAATTTAAGATAAAACTTTACATTTGGCATTTGTGAACACTAAAAGATTCAAAATGACAAATACCATGAAGATTAATATATTTAAAAGCGATCCCTGGTGTTAAGACGTGTATGGCTTAATATAACATAAATTCTCTAAAGAAGTTAGACTTCTAAAGAAGTCTCTTTTTGTAATATGTAGTAGAAAATCCACAAAAAATCTACGTTATTTAAAAAAATCTATTTTATATTTGGACCATGGGCGGCGCCATTTTGTTTGCATTCTAGGGTGATGATGTAGGCCCTGTCACAAATGGCATCCTAAACCCTCACGGTCTTCCTCTGAGTCCGCACTTTCCCGACGTAATGCCGCTTTGACTGCCGGGAAGAAGTCCTCTGCGTATAGCTCACAAACTTGCGGGCTCAGCTGAAGTGCGCATCGAGGGCGCATAGCAGCCACAAAAGGGGTGCTTACGAGTAGGGATGTCCCGATCAGGTTTTTTTTAATTTTGATTTTGAGTATCTGCCGATACAGAGTCCCGATCCGATACTTATATAATACATAAAAAAAGAATAAAGAAGAGCGAAAAAACAAACCAGGATGTTTCTTATTTTTTATTTTATGCACCTTATTTTAACATTAAACAACTCTAACAAACAGAGCACCTCTGTGAGGTAGCTTGAACAATCAGGTAATAAATAACATAAATTCTTCACTTTTGGATTTTAGTGCAACAGTAAATATAAAAAAGTCCGGGACCGGAGTTGCGCAGAGCAGGAAGTACAATGGCGATATCAAAAACACACCCATACTCTCATAGATGCAGAACGATTAATTATGTTGGTGTGAAATAAACAGTTATGGAAATTAAATTAAATTAAATTAAATAATCTGCTCCCAAAAATCCTGAAAAAATCTTAGTGCCTCAGTGACAACTTCACTCAGAGAAGACGTCGATCTCAGCTCTCAATCATGACGTCACACAGCCGTTTTTATAGCATCAAATAACTAACTAAAACTAAACTTATTTAAAAAACAAACACTTGAAATGAAATCATCGTGATGATAACTGCCTACAATGACATAAATTAACTTTGGGGAAAAAATATTTGAAGTGTAATTTGACTGAAGTGTAATTAACAATGCTTTTCAGGTTTTTATAGGTCTAACATTAGTTTGAAGTTCATTAGTTAAAATGAATAAAGTAGGCTAATGAAATGTAAAATAGCTGCATATTTAACTGTTTAAATTAAAGACTAATCCTTACAAAAGCTATTCAATCAAGAGCAGTGAGTGATTCCTTATCTTTTGTTTGACATTAAACAGACAGCAGTAAAGGCTAGTGCCCCTTTAAGACCTAATGGAAGGCTCTGCGTCGTCTTTCTCGGCTGTATAAAGTCCTCTTAAGGCATATTCAGACTATGTCTGCTTGGATACTCATCAAGATGGACATGCTGACGTACTTCTTGTGTGAATTGGTCCGTTTAAGCGCAAGACTTGAAAGAGAACTCAATATTTGCGCGCTGTCAGACAAGTGAGCGCTTTCGGATGATGCACATAGACAGATCAGCGCGCGCGTTCTCATTCGCGTCTTCTGGCGAATATACACAGGTGATATTAGCGCTGTTGTAATGTATCACCGAGGAGCCAGCACGTGTATCCATCTACAGAAACATACATAAAGCATTATTTTCAAGTTACAACCCATATTATTGATGCGTCATCATGCTCACCTCACCCCAGAATATACATTATATCCGAGTCCTGATCGGGATGTAACGTCCGATTCCGATCGAGTCTCAAATCACGTGATCGGATCGGGACAAACCTACTTACGAGCATCCTTCTTTAAGCTTAAATGACGAATGGGACACCCTAAGGTCTTGTGGACTTAACGGACACGCGCACGCAATGGCCATTGTAAGTCCACAAGATCGAAAGTGCTCATGAAGTGTGCCATTTGGGACAGGGCCGTAGAACGGTTGCACTCCGCAATCAGCTGGCGTTACCCGTTGCTATATTTTACCACAACACAACTCGAAAAATTTTCAGAGTTAAACAAAACCAATGAATTGCTTTGTAATTGTACTTAAAACACACTCAAACATGTGCACACAAACGCTCTCTCACAGTCACAGACTCACACACACACCCCAAAATATCGGCACGCAAACACACACACACACACACACACACACACACACACACACACACACACACACACACACACACACACACACACACACACACACACACACACACACAACAGCTGTAGTGTTATACATGAGGGCTAATTTGTCACCTGGTTCCGATTCAGAAGGCCAGCATTCTCCATGGCTAAATCTGAAATCACCCTCATTATGCAATGGATTAACTGTAATACCTAATATGACCAGCAGAGGGAACTATCTAGGTATAGGACCATGGGATAGGGGGACATGAGGAAGAGCAGGCTGGATATTGTGGTGATGATGTTGGCTGCATCCGAAAACCTTGTTGCCTCACTGCCTTATGAGACAATCCCTGCGTCCCAATTCGCATACTATCCATAGTAAATAGTATTCGAAAATAGAATTTGTATGTCTCAAATCGTAGTATGTTGAAAAGAGTATTCCAAAGATACCCGGATGGTTTACTATTTCCGGTCAGAATTCGAAGTATAGATCGATGGGCACTCTAATGGCTGATATTGCCCACAACCCATTGCGAGTTGGACGAGGATTCGATTAGAACTACAAATGCGGATAAAAATCGTTAAAAAACTACAAACATGAAGGATGTGCGAGTCCGATGGTTAAGTAGAGAAGTTTAGATAAAGGGGTTTGAGTGACCAACTATCAATATTTAACCTGACAAAAATATATTTATTCAGTGTTGTCCACATTATATTTCACCTGGAGCAGCATTGTGAACTTTTGTAATGACATGTTTGGCCATTAACTTTTAAATGCATCATTATATTTAAACTGCAAACACATGAGGAGAGTCTCTGAATTAAAGAGCAACAAATGGCAGATCAACGAGCGGCAACATTTCTCTCCGATACGGTAGGAGATTAATCTGAATGTGGAGGATTTGAACTGTGACGAAGCTGACAATGATTGGCAGGGCAGTTAAACGGTGACGGGATGCACGTAACTACGCGACAGAGTCCGTTAAAGATGGCGAAGTAGTATGTCCCAAAGCTTGCATACTTTTCTGCTACACACTCAAAAGTATGTACTTTTTCTTCACAAAAAGAGGATGCAGCATATGACTTGTGCACGAAGGCACCTCGCAAAACAATTCTGGGCATACTTCTAAGGCAGCGTAGCAGTTTAATTATATACAGCAAAATGGAGAGAGCTTTAGTGAGAACTAAACACATATTTAGTTACTACATTAATCATTTCTTGCTAGAAAAAACATGCATTTACACACACTCACTGAATGGAAAGCACAGGATTGTGGGATATCAAAG
Source organism: Pseudorasbora parva (assembly GCF_024679245.1). NCBI lineage: Eukaryota > Metazoa > Chordata > Actinopteri > Cypriniformes > Gobionidae > Pseudorasbora > Pseudorasbora parva. The sequence goes on along the minus strand of NC_090188.1, from coordinate 36,372,534 downwards.
GCAGCAAAGGATACATGTATGCTGCCTTCAAAAATCGATCAGATGAAGGTATCTCAGGAGACAGGAAGTGAAGAAAACGTCTCGGTTACGTATGTAACCCTAGTTCCCTGAGGGAACGAGACGCTGCGTCGAAACGCTGTGAGAACGCCTCTGCGCTAATGCGTCGTGAAGCGCGTGTAGAACCATTCCATCGGAAGATCGATCGATCGTCGGCGTGATGACGTCATCGACCGGAAGCTATAACGCGTCCGTGAAAACAAACAGGAACTAGCTTCTGATAAAGCCTGAAGTAAGTGATCACGGGCACGCCGGGAGTATGGCCGGGCGACGCGGCGTCTCTTTCCCTCAGGGAACTAGGGTTACATACGTAACCGAGACGTTCCCTTTCTGGGAAATCGAGCTGCGTCGAAACGCTGTGAGAACACTTATACCCACATCGCCATAGGACCAAGTGCCTCGTATGTGTGAAGCCGTAGCGCACACAACTACGAAAGCACCTGCGCCCCAACAGTAGATGCCAAATGTAACTCGTAGAATCTGACGAAGGTCAGCGGCGAAGACCAGCCTGCCGCATTGCAAATATCTTGGAGGGAAGCCCCCGACAAAAGTGCTTTAGAAGCAGCCATACCCCTGGTAGAGTGCGCCCAGACAGCCAGTGGAGACGGCTGCCCAGCCGCCTCATAAGCAAGTGAGATGGCCTCGACCACCCACTTGCTCATTCTCTGCTTAGACACTGGAGCCCCCTTCTTCGGGGCTCCGAAACAGACGAAAAGTTGATCAGTCTTTCTCCACAGGGCAGCTCTGTGGACGTATGCGTCTAACGCCCTAACCGGGCACAGCAGATTTAATCTTTCCTGGTCTGACGTCAAGAATGGCGGAGAACAGAAGGCTTGTAGAGTAATGGGACCCCACGGGCTCGTAGGAACCTTGGGGATGTAACCTGGTCTAGGATGCAGGAAAGCCTTTACCATACCAGGCGCAAACTCTAAACATGAGGGCCCTACCGACAAGGACTGAATATCTCCTATTCTTTATAGAGATGAAATGGCCAAAAGAAAGATGGTTTTTAAGGTGAGGAACTTCTCTGAGACCTCCTCTAAGGGTTCGAATGGAGGCCCAGACAAGCCCCATAAAACAATGGCCAAGTCCCTCTGGCGTTTTCTGCACCATGCTGAGAAAAGTTTCCATTTCAAAGCGTACAGCTTCCTCGTGGACGGAGCTCTGGAGTGAAGGATGGTCTCTACGACCTCGGCCGAGAGACCCTCCTCTATGAGCCTGGCCCCCACAGTTTCCACAACTCTGGGCGCGGATGCAGGAATCTCCCGCCCGCCTGAGAGAGCAGATCCCTCCTGGTCGGAATCTCCATCGGAGAGCCTTCCAGGAGAGATATCAGGTCCGAAAACCATACTCTGGTCGGCCAGTACGGAGCCACTAGAAGTACCTGGGCCCCGTCCTGGCGTACCCTCTCCAGAACTCCTGGAAGCAGGACAATCGGGGAAAAAGCGTACAGGGGCAGCCTCGGCCACTCCTATACCATGGCATCCAGCCCCAGCGGCAGGATGTCCGCTTCCTGATTTAGGACCCTTGGGATGTAAACTGCTCTGATGTACAGCAGTTTCCCTTGGACCCACAGGAGGATCTGACGTGCCAGTTTGTATAAGGGACGGGACCTCAGACCCCCCTGGTGATTTATATAGGCGACCACCGATGTGTTGTCTGTCCTGACTAATACATGATGGCCCCTGAGGTCGGGCAGAAACTGTTTCAATGCAAGAAACACAGCGAGCATCTCTAGCCGATTTATGTGCCATAGCCGCTGGTGTTCCTGCCATAGACCCTGGGATGAACGGCCACTCATGGTCGCTCCCCACCCCGTGAGGGAAGCGTCTGTCGTTAGCATTACGCGACGAACATGATTTCGGAGGGCGATTTCGGATTCAGCCATGGAGCGATGTCATGGAGACTGATTAGAGCAGCCCATATCACCTCGATGAAAGAGCAGTCTGTCAGATGTGTGTGCGCAATCTGTTTGTGACTTTGTGTGGGTGAGTTTGTGTGCACATGTATGTTTGAGTGTTTTAAAGGTCCCGTTCTTCGCGATTCCATCTTTCAAACTTTAGTTGTGTAATGTTGCTGTTAGAGCATAAATAATACCTGTAAAATTATTAAGCTCAAAGTTCAATGCCAAGCGAGATATTTTATTTAATAGAAGTTCCCTTTCAAAGCCTACAGCGAACGGTCGGTTTGGACTACACCCCTGCACTTCCTTGCACAATGACGTCACTAGAACCGTTTGTTGACTAACCCTCCGCCCACAAGATCACGCAGTGAAATAGGGGGCGTGGTCTTGTTGCTCTCCCATGTGGAGAAGAGCGCGCATTCAGCGTTTGCCTCTCCCCGTTATGGTAAGAGGCGGGACCTTTCCGGGCAAAGTGCGCTAAGCTGCTGTCCAATCACAACACGGGGAAGCGCTGGCCCAATCAGAACTCGTTACGTGTTTCTGAAGGAGGGACTTCATAGAACAAGGAAATCATCAGGCCGTTTTTAGGACAGAGAAAACAGCGCTGTTCAGATAAGTAAATTGTGTGAAAAATACTGTTTTTTTACACGTGAAACATGACCTCATGTTATATTGCACACTGTAAACATAATCAAAGTTTTGAAAACACGCGAAGAACAGGACCTTTAAGTACAATTACAAAGCAATTAATTGGTTTTGTTTAACTCTGAATAAATTTTCGCGTTGTGTCGGCAAAAATAGCTACGTTGTCGAGTGCAACCATGCTACGTCATCACCCTAGAACACAAACAAAATGGCGACTACCAAATATAAAATAGATTTTTTAAATAACGTAGATCTTTCATGGGTTTTGTACTACATATTTCAGTAAGAGACATAATTTATGTTATATTAAGCCATACAAGTCTTAACACCAGGGGATCCCTTTAAATCATGTATTTAACAGTTTTGTTTCTATCCACAACTTTCCCGAACTCTGACCTTTCCCATGATCGCTATGGCAACATGGACAAAGCCACTAACGAACTTCCAGTTTACGTTAGTCTGCAGTGCTATTAGCTAAACTCTTGGTTGTATTATCAGGACTCAGGAGTAGACTTTTACAACAACGCTTCAGGCAAAATGATCACATCTCCCAGGTGGTCGCATGGATCTGACTTTCTTACAAGAACTTACTAATATCTGTAGCACTAAGCGATTCACCAGAGTTATGCGGTGCAGACATTGCCACTGTGTGGTAGGCTTGGCTGTTCCTATGATCAACACGAGAGTTACCTTCAGTCCATGCGCCTGTAAATTGATTGTATTTTATTATACATAAAGGTTTATTTGTTTCTATTTATTTTATTTTGTTAGATATTTCCACTTTGTGGGAGTCCCGCAAAATAATATTATTTTGCCGCAACCCGCACACAATAATATATTGCCGCCCGCATCCGCATTCACCCATCAAATATTATCCTGTGCCACACTTGGTCCCGCGGGAGTGCAGGTCTCTTTGGAAGGTAACGCTAGGCTGTTAGAGCGGTCTTGCTACACATTAAATCTGTGAATTATCAATTATGTATATTATATAGACAGTATCAATTTACAGCAATGAAACATTAATTTGTGGTATATGGTAAATGGACTGCATTTATATAGCGCTTTTAACAGACCCTATGGCCATCCAAAGCGCTTTACATCTTGCCTCACATTCACCCATTCATACACCGACGGCGATGTCAGCCATGTAAGGCACCATCCAGCTCGTCGGAAGCAGCTGGGGTTGGGTGTCTTGCTCATGGATACTTCGACACTTGGTCAGGTGGAACCGGGGATTGAACCACCAACCTTGTAGACAACCTACATGAACCACTGAGCCACTGCCGCCCCATTACAATGCACTTAAATTCATTGAAGTTCATGCATCTATTTTCATGTTGATTAAAAAAACTGACAATGTCTGACATGAACAACATTTCAACAATTCGAATATTAAAATACAAATATTACTTCTACATCACAATTCTTAAGTTTATTTGAAGCTCGTTGGGCATTGAATGGAGTGCGTAGGGTGCTAAGCAACATGTCAAACAGGTCCACTCCGTTTAAGTTGCATGGTTTATGGAAGCAGGTCCAAGCAGGTTTCGGATGTGTGAGACCCAGGCGCTCAGCGGCGCTCAGTGGAGCTCATCAACGCCGGCGAGAGCAGCCTTAACTCGGCTAGTCCTTCTGACGACTGCCGCTGCCTGGCAGAAGCCCCTCCCATGACGCGAATTTGCATCTGTTGTGCAGTGAATGTCACAGTGAATGGATTAAAAATGTTCACGCGTCCAACTTCGTGCAAATAGCGCTATTTATTTGCGTCATTTTTTCGCCCAGTCGTCAGAAGCATAACTGTTATTTGTGCTAAACCGGAACTTAGATACCGTCAACCGGAAGTATCGAGTGTCATGGCGACGCCCGATAAGACTTGCAGGAAAGCATGTGGAGTGCCGCTATGTTACCAAGACAACACATCACACAACAGATTATATTATTCACAAACAACCAGATTCCAAAAACAGGTCAAACGTGACTTTTGAGTAAACAAACATACCGGGCGACAGTTAGAAAGAAATGTCGATGATTGGGTTTGGACTGCTTTTTACAGAAAATTTGCTGGGGGAAAAAGAGAGAAGGTTTTGATTAAGCCACGTTTTGTTCCGCGTGACAATCTAGAGTGCATGCGAGTTTGTCCTCAGGGTTCCCCCCAGGCCTGGTTTCAGAATCAAATGACTGAGGGTGCTTCTGAAATTACTGTGGGTGCTCTAGCAAAGTGCAGATAGTCTAAGCAACGGCTCCACAATAGCAGAGAGACATTTAAGATTATTTAAGTCATCACTTTTACCAATAATTGGAATAGAATTTCAAAACTATTTTGCTACAGTTATTATTCTTTTAATCTATTAATCTGCCTTTACATTACTTTAATGGGTTACTTTTTTAACATGTCATTTTGGTCCAGAGGAGAGTGAATCCAGTATATATATATAGATGTCACTTCCGAAATTTTACAGCATGCAATTGGCCGTCAGTCCTCTTAGCAACAAGAAAAACAAGAGTTTTATTCAAAGGTTTGTATAGGCTGTTGCCTCTTTGTCAGTCCATCGTGATCTCAAAAAGTTCTGTTAAAATCAGCCTTCCAACAATGCACAATAAATCTCTTACATTTTTCTAAAATTTGCTTTTTAATGAACTCAACATTTAATAAAAAGTCTGTGAGTGAGTGGATTCTGATTAACTTAAAGAGATAAACAAATTAAAGAGATAAACAACTATGTCTGTGATTGGCTACACTGCTCATTGCTGCAAAAACACGTTGAAATAGATGCTCAAACACAAATATGCTCTGGAGGATTTGCCAAATCTGCTTCGCCAATATTATTACAGTATCAACCGAGGGCACCCCCATAGAACCAATCCTGGTTTCCCCCCCACACAACACAATAAAAAATTAACATGTTGTATATTCACCATCTGAGATCACTGCGGCCCAACGTTCTTCCAGGCAGATTTAATCATAGCACACCACAGGAAATTCTGATAAGATAATCTGTAGAACAATCAAGAGGAACTTTACCTAGGTGGGCCGATTATCTTGCAGTGTGTGGGTGCCTTGGCCTTTATTTAAAGGTGCAGTGTGTAGTATTTATGAGGATCAATTGACAGAAATGCAATATAATATACAACTATGTTTTCAGTGTTGTATAAAGACCTCACATACTGTGTTATGTTTTCATTACCTTTGATATGAGCCATTTGTATCTACACACACCACGGGTCCCCTTACAGTGAAGTCACCATTTTGCGTCGTCATGTTTCTACAGTAAACCTAAAGTCACAAACTGCTCTACAGAGCGCTAGCTACTCTCTGCTGTCTCAGACGACGACATCTTTGTCCTGTGTTCTACAGCCGTCGATTCTCTATGTGCTTTGAAAAGAAGGGGTGAGCAGTGGACTGTTGGAATTCACAACCTCAACGCTAGAGTGCACGTTCAATACAATTAAGTGCACTTCTTTTTCACAATGGTACAATGCAGCCATTCTAATGTCCTACAATGTTATTTTGCTAAAAGTTTTTGAGTAGACACAAACTGATAATGAGCAGAGTGACCTTCAGAATAGTATTTCACTAGGAGTAACAGCTGTTTCCATGGGCCGGAACCTCACCACACGACGGAAACACAATGAGAAGGGAAATGGCGCTGAGAGGACACCTGTTCTTGATAGGGAAACAAGCAGAATTTTTTTTTTTTAAGTCAACCAGGGTGGACACAAAATATTAAAAAATAAATAAAGTGATTTGAAATAAAGTAATACTGAATTCAAAAAAGGAATTTGAGGAACTTCTTGGGGAATATCTTAAACATATTCTCTCATTCTCACAAACAAATTTAATCAAAAGTTCAAATTAGTACTTCTTAATGATTTCTGCTGTTCTTATTAAAATTACATTTTGGTATTAATAATGTGATTTTATTCAGTCTTTTTTTTGGGGGGTGGGGGGGGGGGGATTTTCCTTTTGATAACTTCCTGAAAATGTCTGCCAGACACTACAGAAACACTCACATTCTCTTGGAAGCTTTTAGAGCATTTGGAGTCGGTTAGACAAGAGTGTATGGTTGTTGTTGGCATTGACATGGTATTCTAGACTTGGTGGATAGCATTGAAACACAACCAAGTTTTCTTGAAGTATTGATATTGATAATTCTTTGTTTGAAAGCTGATAACCAACATATTGGCCTATAAATGTTAAATTTGTATAACTTTTTTGAGAGCTTGATTACAATTTTATGTAGCCTACAGATTTGCGCTGCATGCATATATTGCACTTAACTGCATTTCCCTTTTTGAAATGATTTCAATCATATGTCAAGCTATTTAAAACCATCATGGTGAGTGTACATCTGAAGTGTCTCAGCTAAAGGAAATAATCCATTAGTTATTAGCTTTATCTAACGAGTATGCTTAGTTTTGTCCTTTGACCTAGGCTGAATCGAAATCGCCACCCCCAAACCCTCAGTCACTATTCCCTACATTAGTCCTATAATACAGTTCACTTGGAGGAGTGAAAGAAAATGAGTGAATGAATTCGGGCAGCCATTGAGTGTAAATCGGCTGTACATTATTGCGGTGCAATGTGGGATAGAATGAGTGCACTCGATTATGTCCACAATGGTTTCAGACACAACTACAAATGGACATCGCTGTTCCGAGACGGACTTGATAATAGCGTGTAATTTAAACCACTGCCATCTGCTGCTGCTTCTGCTTTTAGAGGGAAAAGCTGCCCATAACTGCTTGTCTAGGACATGTAATCCTCTGTAAGAATTCATAATAATAGCATATTATTAGTGAAAAGGAGCTAGCAAAGATCCAGTGTGTATCTGTATTTGCACTTGTCTAATGATTACATTTCCATGTGTTTTCGCTTCGGTGAGTAATTTAGCCAATCACAGACATGTTTGTAGATATCTACAATGCAGTTGACCAATCACAGGTGTTGAATTTGGAATCCCCTCACTCCTCGAGTGTTTTTCCAGGTGCTGAGTTCAGTTAACATGTGCATCTCTGTAAGTGCAGACATTGTGAAAATAAGAGATTCATTGTATACCAGCTTCACTGATTAATATAGCGGAACTTTGTGAGATTGTGTTTTTTGAATGAGTGACAGCTTCTAGTGTTTTTAAAGTGCATTACCACATACACTTACCTAAAGGATTATTAGGAACACCTGTTCAATTTCTCATTAATGCTAATATCTAATCAATCAATCACATGGCAGTTGCTTGAATGTATTTAGGGGTGTGGTCCTGGTCAAGACAGTCTCCTGAACTCCAAACTGAATGTCAGAATGGGAAAGAAAGGTGATTTAAGCAATTTTGTGCATGGCATGGTTGTTGGTGCCAGACAGGCCGGTCTGAGTATATTACAATCTGCTCAGCTACTGGGATTTTCACTCACAACCATTTCTAGGGTTTACAAAGAATGGTGTGAAAAGGGAAAAACATCCAGTATGCGGCAGTCCTGTGGGTGAAAATGCCTTGTTGATGATAGAGGTCAGAAGAGAATGGCCTGACTCAAGCTGATAGAAGAGCAACTTTGACTGAAATAACCACTTGTTACAACCGGGGTATGCAGCAAAGCATTTGTGAAGCCACAACATGCACAACCTTGAGGCTGATGGGCTACAAGAGCAGAAGAACCCACGGGGTATCACTCATCTGCACTACAAATAGGAAAAAGAGGCTACAATTTGCACAAGCTCAATAAAATTGGAAAGTTGAAGACTGGAAAAATTTTACCTGGTCTGATGAGTCTCTATTTCTGTTGAGACATTCAGATGGTAGAGTCAGACTTTGGTATAAACAGAACATGGATCCATCATGCCTTGTTACCACTGTGCAGGCTGGTGGGGGTGGTGTAATGGTGTGGGGGATATTTTCTTGGCACTCATTAGGCACCTTAGTGCCAATTGGGCATCGTTTATATGCCACAGCCTACCTGAGCATCGTTTCTGACCATGTCCATCTCTTTATGACCACCATGTACCCATACTCTGGTGGCTACTTCCAGCTGGATAATGCACCATGTCACAAAGCTTGAATCATTTCAAATTGGTTTCTTGAACATGACAATGAGTTCACTGTACTAAAATGGCCCCCACAGTCACCAGATCTCAACCGAATAGAGCATCTTTGGGATGTGGGGGAACGGGAGCTTCGTGCCCTGGATGTGCATCCCACAAATCTCCATTAACTGCAAGGTGCTATCCTATCAATATGGGCCAACATTTCTAAAGAATGCTTTCAGCACCTTGTTGAATCAATGCCACGTAGAATTAAGGCAGTTCTGAAGGCGAAAGGGGGTCAAACACAGTATTAGTATGGTATTCCTAATAATCCTTTAGGTGAGTGTACACGCTTCAATACACTGAACCATCCGCATATAACGTTACATGCGGGATTCACTCGAAAAATTTGATGGCTTACGGTTATAAATATTCATGTCCAAATCATGTCATTATCCATGGATCACTGAATCTTTGGTAAGTTGTAAGGACCACTATATTGAGGCCAACCTTTAGGTTAAACTGATAATTGTTTGCTCTACTCGTGCTTTCCTCTATTAACTCCAGCTCTTCTGCTACCCAGCCCTGGCTGAGGGGGGTGTGTTCCGGCGAGAAAAGTGACACACAAACATTACACACAAACATCATTCCTGATTACATACACCTGTGTCTCATTTACCTTGTTATCTCACCTCATATAAGCCTGGTTATCTCATTCATTCATTTCTAAGTCTTATTTGTTGTATAACGGCATTTCTGAGCATTTTCCATGGTTTCTTGTCTCTTTGTTTTGGATTGCTTGCCTGTTCTGTGAATTACCCTTTTGACTGTCTCCCCTGTCTTGTTTGGGCTGCTTGCCTGTGTATGACCTTCTGCATTTTTTGACTATGATTATGGATTACCTCTCAATAGAGCTTCGTTTGGATCCTCTACCTGTGTCTCTTGGAGCAGTATGTTAAAGAAGACTTAACCATACACAGATTCAGCAGCCAAGTGAACGTCTGTCCACCCATGAATCCAGCAGCAAGAATCCTGTGTCTGCGTCAAGGAGATTGTCCTATTGAGGAGTATCTGAGGGACATTGTTGAACTGGCTCATTTGTCAAAAATTGGTGAAATCTATCTGGGCCACTCAGCTCAATCATGCCATTGCACAACCCTAATTGGACTCTGGAATTTTATATTAATCTGGTACTGCAGCTGAGTGTTTCTGCATTCACTGTGTGATTTGCAGAAGAGGAACACTGCACTTCCCCACCAATCCAAAGGGTCCAGCGACATATCCAAGTCAATGTCCAGAGTCCAGTGACATCCCCAGCCAGAGCCCAGTGACATTCCCCGTCACCATCCCTATCTAGAGCCCAGTGACATCCCCATCTCCATCCCCGTCCAGAGCCCAGTGACGTCTCCATCTCCATCCCCGTCCAGAGCCCAGTGACGTCCCCCGTCTTCATCCCAGTCCAGTGCCCAGTGAAGTCCCCCGTCTTCATCCTTGTCCAGAGCCAGCCCAGTGACGTCCTCCGTCTTCATCCTCGTCCAGATCCCAGTGATGTCCCTCGTCTTCATCCCCGTCCAGAGCCCAGTGACGTCCCCGTCTTCATCCTCGTCCAGAGCCCAGTGATGCCCCCGTCTCCATCCAGAGCCCAGTGACATCCCCATCTTCATCCCCATCCAGAGCCCAGTGATGTCCCCCGTCTCCATCCAGAGCCCAGTGACGCCCCCCATTTCCGTCCAGAGCCCAGTGACGTTCCCCGTCTCCGTCCAGAGAATCAGTGACATCCCCTGTCTCCATCCCCATCCAGAGCCCAGTGACGTCCCCATCTCCGTCCAGAGCCCATTGATGTTCCCTGTCTCCATCCCCATCCAGAGTGCAGTGACATCCCGTCTCCATCCATCCCGAGCCCAGTGATGGCCCTGTCTCCGTCTTTATCCAGAGCCCAGTGACCCCGTCTCCATCCAGAGCACAGTTACGTCCTCCGTCTCCATCCCCACCCAGATCCCAGTGACGTCCCCCATCTCCATCCAGAGCCCAGTGACACCCCCGTCTCCATCCAGAGCCCAGTGACGTCCCCCGTCTCCGTCCAGAGCCCAGAGACATCCCCCGTCTCCATTTGCATCCAGAGCCCAGTGATGTTCCCTGTTTCCTTCCAGAGCCTAGTGACTCTCCCCATCCCCGTCCAGAGCCCAGTGATGTCCCCCGTTTCCTTCCAGAGCCCAGTGATGTCCCCCGTTTCCTTCCAGAGCCCAGTGATGTCCCTTGTCTCCGTTTAGATCCCAGTGATGTCCCCTGTCACCGTCCAGAGCCCAGTAATGTCCCCCATTTCCGTCCAGAGTCCAGTGATATCCCCTGTCTCGGTTTAGAGCCTAGTGATATCCCCCGTTTCCGTCCAGAGCCCAGTGATGTCCCTCATCTCCGTCCAGAGCCCAGCGGCGTCCCCCGTATCCGTCCAGAGCCCAGTGATGTCCCCCGTTTCCATCCCCATCTAGAGTCCTGTGACGTCCCCATTTCCATCCCCGTCCAAAGCCCAGTGACGTCCCCCGTCTCCATCCCCATCTAGAGCCTAGTGACGTCCCCTGTCTCCGTCCCTGTCTAGAGCCCAGTGACGTCCCCTGTCTTTGTCTATGGTAGGTTAAAAAAAATTTGCTACCATCTAAAAGGAAAACTGCAAGAAATGCAAAAATAAATGTTTTCATAAAAATGTAGAGACTCCACTGATCCACCACTCATTATCTATTGTTAAAAAGTTTGGGGTAAGTAATTTATCGTCTTTTTTATTTTAAGAAATTCATATTTTTATTCCTCAGTGACACATTTTGATCAAAAGTGGCACAAAGACTTTTACATTGTTAACTATTATTATAAATGCAACAGTTTTCACAATATAAAAAACAGCACAACTTTTCAACCTTAATAATGTTAAATATTTCTTTAGCACCTTTCAGCATACTAGAATGATTTCTGCAGGATCATGTGACACTGAAGACTAGAGTGATGACTGGAGTAAAATTCAGCTTTGAAATTACAGGAATAAATGACTTATAAAATACACAAAAGTTATTTTAAATGTCAATAACTATACACTATATAAATGCAGCCTTGGTGAGCATAATTGACTTTTCATAATTGAGCATAAAAACTAATCGACACAAAACAGTAATGTACGTACAGTAAGGACCAAATCCATCAAACCAACAGTCAATTTAAATATGAAAGACCTAAGAAAACAACATTCAATTTCACAAATATTTAGTACTTTATGACAATAGAGAAGGCAAGCCAAATTTCACAGCCTCTTAAGAAATAACATATTGTAACATTGCCCAGATTTTGTATGCTCTAGAAAAGAAAAAAAAAATCTCTTTACAAGGTTCATTTGAACAATCATCGATCCCAGTTGTAGTAAACGTGATTTTGCAAGACTGGTAGAGAGAATACACCTCACTGAAACCATCTTTTGATAGGGGCTTTATGAGAGAGTAGAGTTCACCCACATGATAATCCTGCTTTAAGTTTCTCATATGCGTTGATAGGAGAGTCAAATAATGTAACCACTCAAAGATAGAGGAGTGGAAAAGAAGGAGGGACTGGCTCACTTGTTTTCAAACCCTGTTACCCTTCCCTCTTAACAGATGTTGTTAATTACACAAGCGTGTTTGACAAAGAGTTCAAATTGCACTGTTTTGAACTCAAACAACTCTCACACAATTATTCTGCCAAGATTAGTGTGCATTGGCTCGTTGTTTCATCTCTACCATTTTTTGGTTTGTCATTAGTGGCTGTTTTCTCAGCATGTATATGTGGAGGGCAGTTCCGCACTGGCCTCATGACAACTAAATATGGTCCCCTGGTAATTTCTGTTCTTTGCATTGAAGCCATTGAGAGAAACTCCCAAATTTCCCCAAGAGAGAACTACACTTTACAGATTTTGTTCAAATGGTGCAGTTTTGTAACAGATGCCTAAATCATTATCAGCCAAGACATCTGAAGACAGTATGTTTCAAAGTTCATTCATGAATCAACAAATGATTAGCAGTGCTACAGTAATCCATTTTTACATTTTTATTTTTTATTCTGATGTTCATTGATGTACATTTGTCCTCTTTAACCTTTTAACATGTGCCCCTATTTTTTATGCATATTTTGTGATAGTTGATTGAATAGATTGTATAAAACAAAAGTAAATAAAATTAGATTTATATTAGGTGGTCTTAACTACTATGTACTTGCCTCAAAAAATAAGTGCAATGTACTTATTGTATTGTAAAATTACACTTATATTGAGGTGGCCTTTGGGTAAAGTTAGGGACTGGTGTGGTGGGTCAGGTGTGGTGGTGTGGGTGAGTTTATGGGTAAAGTTAGGGTCAGGTGTGGTGGTGTGGGTGAGTTTAAGGGTAAAGTTGGGGTCAGGTGTGGTGGTATGGGTGAGTTTAAGGGTAAAGTTAGGGACGGGTGTGGTGGTGTGGGTCAGTTTAAGGGTAAAGTTAGGGACAGGTGTGGTGGTGTGGGTAAGTTTAAGGGTAAAGTTAGGGTCAGGTGTGGTGGTATGGGTGAGTTTAAGGGGAAAGTTAGGGACAGGTGTGGTGGTATGGGTGAGTTTAAGGGTAAAGTTAGGGTCAGGTGTGGTGGTATGGGTGAGTTTAAGGGCAAAGTTAGGGACAGGTGTGGTGGTATGGGTGAGTTTAAGGGTAAAGTTAGGGACAGGTGTGGTGGTATGGGTGAGTTTAAGGGTAAAGTTAGGGTCAGGTGTGGTGGTATGGGTGAGTTTAAGGGCAAAGTTAGGGACAGGTGTGGTGGTATGGGTGAGTTTAAGGGTAAAGTTAGGGACAGGTGTGGTGGTATGGGTGAGTTTAAGGGTAGAGTTAGGGACAGGTGTGGTAATATGGGAAAGTTTAAGGGTAGAGTTAGGTGTAAGGGAAGTATCAACAGTGTCATTATAAATGTAACTACAGAAATTAATTACAGATTTAATTCAAATTTTAGTACATAGTAGTCAAGGCCACCTGATATAAAGTGAGTCTGAATTTTTTATTTTATAATTTTTTTTATGCTCTACTTTAGACATTCTACTAGCTATAAGTAACTTTGCAAATTTCCAACTAACTCATTCATTTGCAACTATATATCAACTAACTCTACATTGCTTTTGTTCAGGTTAGTAGAATAAGGTGACATGCAGGGCCGACGCGTGCCTATAGGCGAACTAGGCAGCCGCCTAGGGCGGCGGCTCAGCCAGGGCGGCAAGAGAGAGAGAGAGTGTAGAGCGAGAGAGAGAATAAAAAAAAAAAAATGTATTTGTTAGTTTTACATTAGGTAGGTTACAATTATCGCACATATATCAACAACATTTTCCCCACTCCATTAGTATAAATTTAAAAATAAAAATTCCCGCCCGGCCGCGCCCCCACCTCACTTAGAGCGCCATCGATTAATATATGCGTGCAAAATACGCTCGACTGTGCCATCCGTTCCGTGGAAGAGCGCTTTCCGCTGCTTCGAGACCATGGGCGCGTATTTGGATTTTTGTATGACATCGCTTGTCTCAAAGAAAAGGAGAATAGCCTACAATAGTTCTTCAGGATTGCTTAAGACTGGAAAAAGCCCTGACTCATGGAGACTCACGGGATGTTGATAGGCATAAATAGTTTGAAGAGCTGACTGCTTTGGGTAGACGCCTGGTTGCTGGATCTAAACAACTGGATGCGCTTAAATTCATCTGTGAAAAAGGGATGGAATACATTTTTCTGAGCCCGATCTCACGAAAATGCGTAGCCTATAAATAGTTTGCAATCTCGTGGAATGTATACGCCAAAATGAGTTTTGGCATGCATATGGTAGGCTACGTGGTTTTTCGCGTGCTATGATACGCACTTTATGGCGTATTATACATATGAACCGTATTATTAGGGTTATGGCGTATTATACATACGCATAAAGTGCGTATCATATGCACGCAAAAAAGATTTTACACTCTTACTTTTTATACGCATGACCATGAGATTGTGTTGATTTTTCCCAATGTTTTTATAGCATTGAGAGTGCTTCTCACTCTCCCCGTCACTGTGAGCTCAGTTTCTCAAAGCTTAAACTGATTAAAAATCATCTCCGACGTACAATGACACAAGACAGACTCAATGGACTAGCAACAATTGCAAATGAGCACGAACTTGCTGAAAAAGTTAAACTCGAGGACGCAATCAAAGCCGTTTGCCGCTGCGAAAGCCCGACACGCACGCTTCTGAAATGTAGGCTATTATAGGTGTGTTCGTGTGTATCAGTCAAGAAAAAAATCGAAACCTCCAATGAGCTAAAAAGTTGTTTGCATATGTTTAGTTTTATTCTGTACACTGTCTTTTATAAAACAGAAATGATGCAGCTGTAGCACTGTGTACTTTTTTCACGTTGCAGAATGAAAAATAAAATCTGAAAACATGCCTGCACGTTTTTATTTTAGTGTAATTTTATAGATAAAGAACATATTAATTTGTATGTACATGCATCTTAAGGATACCTAATTGTGAGTGTGAGGTAGGGGCGGCACGATCGTGCTCTGCCTAGAGCGGCATTTGAGCTAGCGCCGGCCCTGGTGACATGTAGTTTCAAAGTTACTCAAAAGCCCCATTCGCACGGGACTAGTATTATCTGGGGACCTCTGGTGATTTGTAATAATTGCAGAGAATGTCTGTGATCTTAATCCCGTGTGAATCGGCCATGTCTGTAATTTGTAAAGTAAAAATTCCCCCGCAAATTACCTACCATATTTCGCAGAACACCGAGGTCCTGTGATAACAGTAGTCCCGTGCGAATCGACATCTCTGTGATTTGCCCAGGATTAGGCGGATCGTATATCATTTTTGCACGTTTTTTTTTTCTGTTAGCATTCCTATCTTTATCTTTCACGAAGAATAAAGTCTGCATTCATAATGCGCACCGTTATGAATTCTCGTGCAGCTGCACGGATTATACTTTCACTTTAGAATGAGTATAAATTTGGGAGTAATCTGATTGAATGGTGTGTTTAATATTAACATCAATACTGTTCTTAATGAAAAACAGAACAGAACAGTACAGTACAATGACAAGCTTGTTTAAATAGGCGCTTTTACATTTAGTTTTGAAACTTAATTTTCCGCCGTATATTGTCAGCTTCTCACTCTTGATAAATGAAATCTGACTCCTGCCGATGGTCTGAGCTCAGTTCATGGCGTCTGTTCGCTAACTGAACGAAATTATGTTTATTTATTAGGCTACTGTAAAATAATCAAAACAATATCGATGCCTGTTTATGACTTCATACAGCTATATCTATAACGAAGTCTTGACATCATATCCGCGAGAAGTCAGTTAATTAGAGTAAAATCACAGGCTTGCTTATCTCGTGCGAATGCGCCACTCAAAACTCAAATGTGGGGGAGTGATTTCTAAATCACAGAGGTCCCTAGATAATACCAATCCTGTGTGAATAGTGCTAAAGTCAGTAGCATGTCTGTGTTAGCAGATACTCATTGTTCTAAAGAGATTTAGTTGACACGTAGTTGCAAACTTCAAAGTTATTTAAATTTAGTTAAATGTTTAAGAGTGCATGTGTACAAGAATTTTATATTTGTTGTATGATTTTGAGGTAAATATGATCTGTACATGTTGATGACAAGTTTTGGGAGATTCAGACAAAAAGAAAATGAATGGCGATGAATAAAGTATTCCAGCAATGATTTATAGAAAGTGAAGTCAGCGAAGCTTAATGTCTGCAACAACATCATCTAGGTCTAAGTCTATTTCAGTTTACTAGCTTATCGTTTGTGCAAATAGCATAACAGTGCATCTGCTGTAGTGTTTGCAGCACATATCAGCAACCCAACTTTACATAAGCTCTCTGCACACAGCCACTGATAAAGAGGTCTCCTCTCAGCAGGAAAGAGGGCTGCCAATACAATGCCACTGTTCTTCCTGAGTACACATAGAAGACCCATCAATATCCTTTCCACTATCTGAGTCAATATTAGCAGGGAGGTATTTGGCCTTGGTAGCATTGAAACACCTCCGCTATGGTGGGCAGGTGCCTCAACCCTATGTGTAGATTCTAGCACATTGAGTTCACATTCAGCATTCCTTCTCACCCACAGTGTGTGTATATGTGACTCTGAGCTGCCTTGTTGGTGTCACCTTGGCTTCCGTCCCAGGGACACAGCACAGGCTGTTCGGCACTGTTTACACAACTGCACCTCTAGACCTCACAAAAACTCTTGAGTTTAACTCTGTTTCATACCTGCACACAAACGAACACATTCTCATGACTGGCACGCAAGGACAAGCAGAAAAAATTACGAATAAACAGACAAGAATGTTAGCGACTACCTTTCCATCCTCAATGCCAACCTGTACAAAACATCCTTCAAGTGAATGGAATCAAAATGGACCCTATTTTATCCATTAATACTCATTCTTAATCTTGTTGTACACAATTTCATCATTGTAAATTATACACAAAAAAATTTCTGTAGTTTCCCCTGTGCTATGAGCACTCGACTGTACCGCTTGAGTGTGCATGGGCACAGTTGTAGGCCTGTTCCTGGTCAGTCCTCAGGTTGGTTAGGGGGTCATTAACCATGGCTTTAGCATGTAACCTTGCTCACCTAATGATGAGATCGTTTTAAGTAATTGTGCATAGCCCTGCAATAGCATTTTAAACATTATTGCCTTAAATTCACCAAATGAGCTAGCCATCCTCAACAGTTCCACCTTAGAGACACACACCCTCAGCGCTGTTCTGCATAATGAATGAGTCATGTATTCCTCCAGGCCACCGCGCAACGACATTTAACAACAACAAATTTGCATTACAAATGATTTGCATGTTAACAGAATGAAACCCTTTTCTATTTATATAATTCAATTCGTTGGTTGTTGGTGCTTTTACAGCAATGTGGGTGTAGTCTTTGGCTCCAAATATGTTTAGGAATCTGGCTATAGCATGAAAGCCCAGTTTTATTTCAGCTTGTTGAGGATTTCGGTAAGGGAACTGGATGTAGGTTGGGGCCAAGGAAATAATTGCATCCAACACCACCGGCATGTTCCTACTTACTGATGGCTGGGACACATCACATATGTCTCCAACCTCATGCTGAAATGTGCCAGTAGCTAAAAATGCAAGAACGGACAGGAGTTGGATGTGCACAGAAATGGCTTTCATGCGATGTGTTTCTCTCTCCAACATTGGTCCTGAATCACGACAAATCCAGCAGTACCTTTTTGGAAAAGCAGTACCTACAAATGTTACTTATTTCAAATCAATATTATTATATTTATTATACACTGAAGAAATTTAATTAATTTACTTGATTAAAACAATGCACCCCCGCTCCCCTGACGTGATGACGACTCGACGGTTGGTTAAGCGGCTGTTTGAATTCTCTTCAGTCTCTAGAATAGTTCCTCCTTCTCAGCGTCACAGAACTTGTGCATTTCCTCTGTGAAATTCAGGTTTGTGTGTTTTATTGTATCTATAAAATCATTACTGAGCTTAAAATCCTTTTATTTAATGCAAAACAACATACAGTAACACAATGTGAGTCTAAACGTGTCTAGAGTGTCTTTAAAATGCAATTTGGATGAGAAAATGTTCTTAAAACGGTGCACTGTTTGTTTATTGCCAGATTATGGAGTGAGGTCCATCTTTCGGCTCCGAGTGAAGCAGGACGGTGGTCTGAAGTTCAAAGTCCACCTGCAGAGCGCGAGTCATTTCCAGCTCGAGAAGCAGTGCTGATTCGCTGGAAGTCGATAACAGACCAGTTGATTACGCTTGAATTACTTTTAAATGTTTAATTTTTACTTCTTAAATGTTTGTTACATGAGTTTAAATGTTGCCAGTATTGTATACATGTCAAAACAGTAGGCCTAATATATGCTGTATTGCTGTAACGTTACTTATCAAAAATAAATCTAATGTTATGTATAAGTGTGGTTGTGTGGAGTATTTTACAAAGGTTTGGAGGAAATTAAAGTTAATATTAAAGTTATACAATACAAGTTCATATTACCCATAAATATAAAAACAGTTAATACTATTCATAAATATTGTTTTTAAAATGTTTTTCCCCCAATTTTTTCTACTCAATTTTATTTTTAAATGTATCAAATGCAGTTACTCAGATCTATTACATTTTTTTCTTTTACTTCCATTTACTCAGTTCATATGGTGTATGAAATTGATTTAACTACTTTAAAATGTACTCTAAAAATGTTTCACAAAAAAAAAATAGAGTAAATCATGAACTCAAAAACGATGACTTTATTCAGCATTGTCTTCTCTTCCTGGTTTGTTTTCAGTCCTCAAATAAAGATTTGAACGGTTATGAATCAGCGTATTGATCCATGATTTGGACTGCTGAAATCATGTGACATTGGCGATCCGAATCATGGTTCTAATCTTTATTTAAGGATTGAAAACAAACGCGGAAGAGAAGACAATGCTGAATAAAGTCATAGTTTTTGTTATTTTTGGACCAAAATGTATTTTCGATGCTTCAAGAGATTCTATAACTAACTGATGTCACATATGGACTACTTTGATGATGTTTTTATTCCCTTTCTGGACATGGATAGTATAGTGCGCATACACTTGCATACGATCTCAAACTAAATATAAAATATCATAAACTGTGTTCTGAAGATGAATGGAGGTCTTATGGGTGTGGAATGATATTAGTCATTAATGACATAAATTTTATTTTTGGGTGAAATAACCCTTTAAAGATATGTTCTCGGAAAACAAGTCTTAATATGTTATGCAGTGTTGCTCTAGCAAAAAAACAACAAAAACAAATTATATTTATGTACAACTTTTTTAAGTTGTACATAAATATAAAAAAATAAAAAATTAATGAATACAAAAAAAACTAATTACATTTTTAAATAGGCCTAATATTTATATACACATATGTTTTGCATTTTTTGCATTGTTATTAGGTATGCTAGCAGTCATTTCACCCTCTTTAGTGTCATTTCAACCCTTTTCACATACTTTGATGACAGATTTCCACAGTTATTAACATCACAAATCTAGTAAAGTGTTTCATATTTTCATTGTTAAAAACTTGAATATACCTTTATAATGCTACAGTGTTATATAGTTGTTTGAAATTGCAGCAAATGGAAATACAAAAATTATATTTTCTGTCGTCTCCAGTTGACCGCAATAAAACTTTACCCAAATATGATGACTTCCGCTACAGAGCATATCCTGGCTTCTTCTATGGTCAGTCATCTAACTGAGGTCAACCACCTCAGTCATGGCAGAGCAACCATATGTTTCAGGCCTAAACCTTGAATATCACAAATTGCGATCCGCCTGAAGCCACTTCATATATATCCCCTTATGCTCTTCATTTGACCTCACCATCAGCCCGAAGAGGGCAGCCTGGGAGAGCATTCTCCTCAGTGTCAGTTGTGTTGAGAGAGCAAGGTCACACCTGCAGGTGCCTGGCGAGGTGATAGATGATGTTTCTTTAAACTCTAGAGGGCATGGTTCTTAGGGACCGGCTGTTTACTCTCTCTTGAAGTATAATGGTCTCCTTTGAAGGGGCAGAACTTGGCAGGCCTCAGACTGGGAGAATACCGCATGATTAGTTAATGACACATTCGGCTTAAATCAAGCATAATCACCATTAGCCACTCAGGCAGCTCACATCAGCTGTGGTATTTCCTACTATTGGCAGAGCTGCTTTTAATAGCTTTGCACATTGTGCAGGAAAAACAGGAAAGAGCTTGAGAATGTGACAGTTGCATTGCCAGCCCTCATTTAGACCTCATTATATTACAACTAGTCTGGGCCTGAATCAGCAGAATTAAGAAAGGAAGTATCATTCTTTTCTACAATATATAGTTTTATTGTTAGCTATTCTGATAAAGTTGTTCTTGCTGGAATAACAGTTTACACTAGCTTCAGTTAGCTAGTCTTCAAGCCAGGCTGAGGTGGTAATTTTGTATTGATTTGGGTCATTTGTCCATTAGTCCTAAAAGTGGATTTAATTGTACTGAGTATGCACTTGTAGGGTACCAAATGGAAAGGTTGTTTTTTTTTTTTAAACTGTACTTGCATGAAATATTATATTAATGAAATGAAAGGCCACTTAATAAGTCTATCTAAAGATAATACACTTTCAGACTTCAGTAAAGAATTTTTTTAAAAAGTGAACTTTGCAAAAATGCAATAGTTTTTCATATCCTTGTTTTAATATTTTGTCATGCTTCAGAATTACTTATTCTGGTGTGACTTTAACCATATTTCAATGTCAATATGATTATTATGAAATTACATTTTTACTTTTAGTCCCACTAAAGTGGATAAAAATTGTAAGTGTACCTCTTAAAGTGTAACGTCGCTGATTTTCAAACTGCTTTGTATATTGTTATCGTGTTGGTAGTATATGTTGTTTACTCATTTCCTGTGTTACCTGGGACGAGAAATGAGATTATACTTTTGGATTAGATTTTTGTATCCCAGCCCACGGACAGTCGGATTGACAGAGCGCTATTTACAAAAGTTAGTCAGTGTAGGTTTATCACTGAAATCTGTATTGTTCTCTGTCTACTCTTTAAACAGCATTATGGTAAAAATGGAAAACAATTGCAACAGCTTTCTTTCAAGAAGGTGATGGCGCTTTGCTTCAGGGATTTCTTTATGTTTTACCCATCTGTTCGGCCAAAAACTGGCCAAGAGGGCTCAACACACTGCAACTAAAGAAAACACATGCAAATAGAAATAACACCAACAAATTAAGAAAACATCTTATAAACCTTGCGTAATGTATCGGCAGGCACGACAAATGTTTTTTTGCTCATTTTAGCCCGATACAGTTATCATTTTAACCCTTAAATGCATGACTGTTTCGCCAAACATTCTTACATATTCAGGTCGTTAGCGACCCGAATCTATATTTAACATGGATAGACCTCTACCTGTCGCGATAATATATAAAACTCCTGATGTTAGAGTAACAGCTACAGAAGAATAAAATAAAACCTATTTCGTTACCTTTTGGAGCTTGGAAGGATTCAGTTTGAGCAGATGTTTAATACCATCATCATCTGTCCTCGTCAGAGTTTGTTTACCAGTATTCAGCATCTGCCTCATATTTGTGATCTCCAGCATATTCTCCAAACTCCTTTGCAACGTCTTCAAATCAATATTTTGACCACTGACAGCTTCTTGAGCACATCCATCATCAAGAGACAGCGACACTGATCTTTGATTGTGTTTAGTACTTGCTCTCTGCAGTAAATCACTGAGCCATTTCAAGTTTTGCAGATTATAATTATTATTGTTTCGTTTTCTGTCAGAGGTAACTATGAGTGAAACGTCACTTCATCATTGCGTATCAGACTTTGCCACCTTGTGGAATAAAGGTGAATTGCGCCCTATTTCGTCATTATAGATTAATTAATCATTGTGCAAAAAAAATATACTTACAATCCTACACACCTCGGGTCGTTAGCGACCCTATACAATTTTGACAAAAAACTAGTGAAAAAAACGGCATTCAATTACAATTCAATTATTTGTTTCTTGGTATATTGTTTAAAATGGATTGATTGAGGAATACTAAGAAGGTTGATGTCTAACTTAAAAAAAAATGAAGAGCAGGGTAGTGTATGACGTCTCAGGTCGCTAACGACCCGAGGTATGCATTTAAGGGTTAACATCTAGTGCCACATTGTTTAAATAGCAAATGGACTCACGGCCATCTGTTCAACCATGGGTGAGCTGGTCTGCAAATGAGGTGTGTTCAGTCACATTGTTGGCACGTTGCAACTTTGAGTCAACTGAAAGAAATACGTTTCTATATAATGGGGTTGCATTGTGATCATTTTCAGCCTCTGTTGTCAAACTGATGAAGATATTTTCTTAATTTGCTGGTGTTTTTTCTATTTGCATGTTTTCATCAGTTGGAGCATGTTGAGCTCGCTAAGCCACCATGTAAAACACTGCACTCATGATTATCCAGCTTAACTACAAACGTTCTCTCAATATTTTTGATTCTGTGCAGCCCTTAGCCGAAAGTAACTCACTTGCGCTAAGCATTTAATTTTTTTAATTCTTGCACCCAGGAAAAATACAAGACAACACCAAAAGTTTGCCAATAAGTATTTCCTACTAAAACAAGATGGTAGACTCTGGTCAAGTGTATCCATAGCAGACTGTTGCGAGTAGACGACTACATGCCCAAGTATTAGTGTTGAGGTTTTCCTACATATTAGACAAAAGGGAATATAACAGACTTATTTTCTCTAGTCAGGTGGCACCAATTTCAAATGTGTGTTATCTTTCTACTGTAGATGCTGACTTGTATTGAAACCCAATTTTGCCTATCAGCGGTGAAGTTTTTACCATTTTAAGTTCTACTAATAGCATTTAATACAACTGTATAAAGCATATGTAAATAACATGCAAGTGTCCAAAAGTATTACAATCAGTTCACATTAAATTGTATCTTTATAAAGATGGTATATTATTTATATACTCTTTTTAAAAGGAAAAAAATTCTTATGTTTCACAATGAAAAAAACACTAGCTAAAATACCTTTAAAAGATGTTTGTACATTGTGATTTTTCTGCTTTGTATGATTGTTTCTAGTACAATATGACTCTGCTGGGGTCTACAAAAATCTTACAATGTACACTCAATTTCTGGTTTAAGTCTGGCTGAGGCAGACTGCACAGTATCATCAGCCATCTTAGCTAAGATTTTGGGCATGATTGAGAACTATGACTGGGTGTTTTAAGACTCTTCTGCTCCTATATTTCTTCTTCGTTAGACTGTTGACCAGAAAAGTCACATGCCATTTTTAACTCCATTTACAAATGAATAAAACAAAGCATTTGAATAAATGACAAAGTAAAAAGCATTTGGCAAAAGGACAAAGAAATGTGACTAGCAAATGGTTTAAAAAAAAAAAAAATGTTTTTGTTTTGTTTTAAAAAGTTCTTATTCTGATAACTTATTATTTCATTTTATTTTAAACGTCACTACCAGTCCTCCACATCCAAGACTACTAAAACATTGCACAATTGGACTGGGGTAGCAAAATATGTATTTTTACCTTCACAAAGTGACTGTGGACCTCTGATATTAGGTCGGTCTGCCACTGTCGGTGCCAAAGAGAAAGATTTTGCATTCAGGTGTAGTGGGTTCACGGGTCATATGAGCTCCTTTGCTTGCATTTTTTTTTTTTACTCCAGAGGCAGGTATGACAGACATAGGATGTTAAAAGGAGAGCAGATAATCTTACAGGCCTCAAGGATCAGTAAAGCTTCTTGTCAAGTGCTCCTCTTCACAGATCTGGCCCTACGGCACAACCGTGAGATGTCAGGGTGACAGTCTAGACAGCAGCTGTCTCACTGAGAACTTTTCCAAAACTCCACATGAGACATCAGTCCCTCCTGCATGCAAGAATCATTTGTCTCTATTCAAGCCCAGTCAGAGAGGAAGCATGGCTTTCGCTGCATAGTTTGCTTGAAGATAAGGGTTTCATTGGACCGTGTGCCCCACGGAAACATTCCATCACAACTGTCTTCAAAGTAAACAGAGGCATTGACGCTTTCAGGCATAGAAGTGTTAAAGAGCACCTGTTCGAACCCATATGGAGGCTAAACAAGCTGAAGAGATATAGGCTAGAAGAGTGAAATGTCATTCATTTCCGGGTGGCATTGCTCGATTTTGTTTTGTTTTTTTCTATCTACGCCCTATATTCAGTTCAGCTTTATTGTCCTTGTATGAAAATATGAGATTACAATGCAACTCCCTTTTTGTGCAATTTAAGAAAAAACACAAAGAACAACATTACAGACATATTAGAGGTGCTTGCATTACTACTGCTCTTATTAGTGTTAGTGATCTTACCTTAAAGCCATAATCTGTAATTTTTCACTTGTTCAAAACAAAGGTGTAGCTTGTAATATTTGTAATAATTTTAATAATGTAATAATGCTTCTCTGTGCATTCACTCTCCGGCTACTGTGAGACACTTGTTCACACTGCAGGGAGCTAGAATAATATTAGGCATGGTACCTCATGGTACTCGCCATAAATCAAGAAAACTAGTTTTAAACAATAAGACTGTTGATCTATTTAGCAATGATTTGTTTTCTGTCGATTAATATATCCCAACAATTGCTCACCTGTCTAATAAAACATGTAATATATTAAAGTGTCTTTGGTGTGTCCATGGTTTCTACAAAATAAAAACGGAAATCGAGGTATGATATCATTAATAGATGATGCGAGTACACGGTCCATGTTCTGGTTAAAGTGGCTTATTTCTCTGGATTTAAACAGTCTTGGAACCATTTGGGATAATGTAATTACACAAGTCACCAAAACATATGACATTGTTCCAGTGTTTTTTAGATATGTTCATCCAAAAATCTTACATATTGTGCCTTTAAGTATTAAACTTTAGCAGCTAACCATGAACATTTAAAATCATGTGACATTTTGAGATGTCATACTAAATTATATGCAATGTGACTTTGTTGTTTATCTATGGATGATAAAATGGGCTTTACAAAAATCATAAAGACTTACTTAGGAGGGACCCAAGACATAGGCCTATCTAAAGACCAGAATATCAGACACTTTGGGGTAGGCAAACACCCAAAACACATTTGTGTTGTAATTCTACTAAACCGTAAAATGATTCTGATTGCTTCAACTGTTGCTGGCATTCATGCAGTTATTTATTGCAATTCGTATAATTGTCACCAGACTCTGTGTTAATTTGTTTACAGTTTCAGAGGTTGAGAAGCATTCCACCCTCATGTTGTATGCCAACAGGGTCATCTGTTCAAAATTAAGCTGTCTTAGAGCACCACCTAATGGTCAAAAATGGATACTTTTTTCTATAATGGTCAACAATATTGGTCCAGTCTGATGGATTAATGTCCTACACAGCTATTATTTTAAATTCATGTTACAGACAGTGTTGACTAAAATAAGAAACACAGCTGTGAAATCTCATACAATGAAAACTACCACTACCACTAGTTCAAAAGTCAGGTTTTTTTTTCTTTTAAGAAATTAAAACTTTTATTCAGCAGCAAGGTTACACTAAATGTATCATAAATGACAGTGAAAACATTAATAATCTTACACAAGAAGAGTAAAAAGCACAATGCCCACAATTTTATATTTTTTAATATATTTAAATAGAAAACACTTTTATTTTAAATTGTATTTATATTTCATCATTTCAATCTTATTGACCCCAAAATGTGAACGGAAGTGTGTATTTATCTTGGCCACCAGAGTATGGGTACATGGTGGTCTTAAAGGGATCGACATGGTCAAAAACAATGCTCAGGTAGGCCATGGCATTTAAACGATGCCCAATTGGCACTAAGGGGCCTAAAGTGTGCCAAGAAAACACCCCCCACACCATTACACCACCACCACCAGCCTGCACAGTGGTAACAAGGCATGATGGATCCATGTTCTCATTCTGTTTACGCAAAATCCTGACTCTACCATCTGAATGTCTCAACAGAAATTGAGACTCATCAGACCAGGCAACATTTTTCCAGTTTCAACTGTCCAATTTTGGTAAGCTCGTGCAAATTGTAGCCACTTTTTCCTATTTGTAGTGGAGATGAGTGGTACCCAGTGGGGTCTTCTGCTGTTGTAGCCCATCCGTCTAAGGTTGTGCGTGTTGTGGCTTCACAAATGTTTTGCTGCATACCTCGGTTGTAACGAGTGGCAGACTGATGTCATGAAATGGTGTATGTATGACACCCCAATTCGTATGCCATTTTGGCGTGCTATGAAGACGCATAATCGCTTTTTAGCATGTTTATCAACAGCGTTTCATTCTATCGTCTCGTGACCAATTGCGTCATTACGTCAGCTTTGATTGTAAAATGCCATTGGCTCTCGTGTGTCTCGTGACCGATTGCGTCACTTGACGTGTGTATCATTTGAATCAGAAATATGAACGAGTGCGTTTGTGTTCTGTTCACAAAGGGGCACGATCATAATTTCAATGACTAAAACATTAATATCAACTCTGTTCTTCACATAAAGATATCGTATGACTTCAGAAGACTTGGAATGCAACATGAGTTAATACTTTTATACAGTTTTTTGGTCCGTTTTTGCAAGAAATACATGTGACTGTAGATTTATTTGCCTGTTATGTGTTTTATATTGTTGAGAGTGGGTAGGTTTAGGGTAGGAGTGGAGTTAGTTGCTCCAAAATATAAAATTAGGCTATAATTCTGTCAGATCAGGTTGGCGGAATCACACGGCGTAGACATACACGCGGAGATGATGGTTTGTTTGGGCGTAGACATACACGCGAAATCACACGGCGTAAACATACGCGTGGATAGCTCAAAATGCGTACAGATAACACGCCACTTGGCTTTAGAAAGTATGTTTACGCAAAGTCATGATGTCATGTTGCGAGTGGTTATTTCGGTCAAAGTTACTCTTCTATCAGCTTAAATCATTCGGCCCATTCTCCTCTGACCTTTATTATTAATAAGGCTTTTTCACCCACAGGACTGCCGCATACTGGATGTTTTTCCCTTTTAACACCATTCTTTCTAAACCCTAGAAATGGTTGTGCGTGAAACTCCCAGAAACTGAGTAGATTGTGAAATACTTAGACCGGCCCGTCTGGCCCCAACAACCTTGCCACGCTCAAAATTGCTTAAATCAACTTTCTTTCCCATTCTGACATTCAGTTTGGAGTTCAGGAGATTGTCTTGACCAGGACCACACCCCTAAATGCATTGAAGCAACTGCCATGTGATTGGTTGATTAGTTCCATTAATGAGAAATTTCTCATTATTCATAGGATTAATAAAATTGGGCAATTTTATTTGCCCAATTTTATTAATCCTAATAATCCTTTAGGTGAGTGTGTGTGTGTATATATATATATATATATATATATATATATATATATATATATATATATATATATATATATATATATATATATATATATATATATATATATATATATATAACATAAACATATTTTTCTTTTTCTTAATTCTATGTAACCAAAATGAAATGGAAATTACATACATAAACATCTTTTTCTTTTTCTTAATTCTAATATGTAACCAAAATGAAATGGAAATTATTGTGTTCCTCTCTGATTCATGTCAAAGAGGAAATTATGCTGTTTTTAAAAAGCAGGCAATGCTGTGGAACAAAAATCACAAAAAATAAACCTAATTCCGCATTAAAAGCTGCTCAAAAGTTCCATCCATATCTAAGCCATGATGCCAGTTTTGTTTGCAGTCTATATGAGAGGTTGGAGGACAAGAGCTTGCTGTTCTTCCCAACAGTGTTTTCCAGCTACTTCATTCAGATCATAAAAGTGAAGGGCCAGGGTTTACTACACCCTTAACCACAGTTACAGTGGACTCACATCAATGTTGAGCCCACTGCATATGAGCTTCCCACATACAGCCATAAAACACACACATCACACGCCGAAGAGAGCCCCTCCTGAAGTTCTATAAAGGGTTTATTTCATTGGAGAGGAGAGGACGAGTGAACGCCATACTGGAATACCATTCCATAACCTTCAAATGCCATTGAACAGCAAAAAATTTAAAAATCACTTAATTTAAATAAATTGTTCAACTTATTAAAGTTTTAGAGCATACCACTGTCCTTTTTGTAAGTATATCTCATCACATTTCATGAGATTGAGAAAGACTGAGCTGGGGTTGATTCTTTGCACACTCTTTTTCTTTCTCAGATTCTTCTCTTCAAACAGCTCAATGATGGCAATTTTATTAAAACGCTTATTAGACATTTACTTGGACAGTGCATTGTAGTAAATGTGCAAAGCAACTGTTTGGGCATAATGACCATAAGAGAAATGTTTGTCAGCTGCTTTGCTAAAGCCAGCTGTCGTTTAACAGGGTGGAAGTCACAGGACTGACTTGATCTCGCTCATCTCCCTTTCAAACGCAAAACACACACTTCCCTCTACAGTGTGTGTATACAGATGTTCCTTAAAACCTATAATCTGTCATTTGGGAGCGATCTGAATTCACAGCCTTCAGCTACAAGGCAGAAATGTTCTTCAGGAAATATATGTAGCGACAGCTGCGGTCCGCTCCCACTAAGACTGCTGAATAAACCACTGTCTTGGATCAAATCCATTACACACCACCTCAGCATGCAAGATCCATCATGAAGAAGGACTTTTAGGAAGGTCTGTGCACTTTGAAAGCTTGGCAAAATTTCAAAACTCAAACAAGCATTTGGTCAGCTTTCACAAAGGTTTAGTTTTAAATAGGCTTATAATAAATTGCCATTCACACTTTTGAATGGATGTGAGTGATAAGTGTAAATAATAAAATAAAAGGCCACTTGCGATTAAACATGAAACCATATTTTATTTGTGTGAATGAAAACGAGGCTGCGGTTTGAAGTCTGTTGAATATATCACGCTGTTCAAAAGGGATAGTTCACCAAAAATGAACATGATTCTGTCATCATGTACTCACCCTCATGTTGGTAAAAAAAATGCATTACTTTCTTTATGTCTACAAAGATATTTGAAAGCAACCCTAAATAACATTGTGTAATGTTGTCCTCTAGTGGTTGAAACATAAAACTACAAGTTATTTGCAGAGGAATGTTGTTTTACTATTTACAGGATTTGTGCGTTGACTCTGCGATTCTGTGGATGTTTGGATGAATCTGACGGCTTATGGTGCACAGATGTGCTCATGGTACAGATGATCACCTTAGTGCATATGTCATTAGAACATAAAATCTCTCTGATGATCAGGTGACGTGACAAGAAGGCCAAGTTTGGTAACCTATAACTCTGCATTTAACCCATTTAAGTTAGTGCACACACATGAGGATCAGTGACACGATTTAAACTCTAAATTAGATTGATTTACTTTCAATTATGTTTGTATATGCCAATTGTGAAACTTTAAACGTCTGTGTGAGTATGCTGCATATGTACTTTCCCTACAGGGATAAATAAAAGCAACTAACACACTGTAAACCATGGACACACACTCCCTGGGCCGTGGGCAGCTATTAACTTAGAATTAGGTGCCTTGCTCAAGGGCTCCTCAGTCGTGGGTTGACGGTGGAAGAGAGCACTGTTTATTCACTCCACCGCCTATTTTCCTGCCACTCTAAAAAAAGATGATGGTTCTTTAAAGGTCATTTACACAGTAGTAACAGTTCTATTGTGAACCCTACCATCCTGAAGAACCTTTATAAGACCTTTATATACCCTTTGTGTTGTCAAAGCTACAAATTTGAACTGGTTTTCTACCAATCGTGTCTTTTTTTCTTTTTAATTTAACAGAGCATGTAAGTGTAAGCAGCTCTGTTCAGTTAAATTATTAAATAATATAGAAATTATGGTCACATTGTTAGTTTTTGTATTATTATTATTACTTGCATAAACATATCCAATCACCAAAAAAATACTAAAGTTATTGCTTTACTTTTTTGTGTGTGCAAATTTTCATATTTATAAACATAATAGTTTTTTTACATAAACTCAGTTGTGTAGGGCACAACACAATTGTGCCCTACACAACCTTTTTTCCCACATAAATTGCACACGTCTAGTAAAGTTATGTGGTTTCATTAATACAATGTATTCTTTTTTTTCTTGATTTACCCTGAGAGAATGGAAGTGAAATGAGACAACATGCATGCCCCATAAGGTTGGGTACAATGTAACATGACCAAATGACCGCTTAAAATGTTATCTGATATAATAAAAAATTGAAAAGATATAATATTTTTTAAATATATATTTACACAATAATTTCAATATCGTATCACATATCGAATTATTGCATTGTTTAATAAGATATGGCATATCACATTTTTCTTCAATATCGCACAGCCCTAATTCACACTGCATGACTATCTGGGGTAGCATTCAGTCACTGCTGTGTTCACACTGCATGATGGATCAGCAACAGGAGGTAGGTTTCACACTGCACGACTATACGGGAGGAAAATTCACCAACAACTCTCTCTCTATCTAGTGCGCAAACTACGTTTCCCAACATTCCCAACCAAACAAATGTGCGATGTGACAAGTATACAACGTGAGATCACACCTGCGTCAGACTAGAGTTCTCACATAAGACTGGAATTGTTATTAAAAATTATAAACTGCAAAAAGTTTGCTATCCAAATTGTCTGTGTGCTGATTTGTAGCAAAAAGGAGAAAAATATACAAATATTATGGAGGAGGAAATTGTTGGGGAAACACCGGGAGCAAGGATTGTGTACTGCAAAGAGAGTTTGAGGTAAATCAGTTAGCAATGTGCTGCTGTTTGCAGCTGGACAAGTAATCGTGCTTTGTTTCTGTTTGATAGAATATTAAATGTATCTATTAAAATGCTAATATTCTGGTCTATAACTCTTCCCTGAACCTCCCGCTGCCCTTTATCTTGTTTTTTAATTAGCTGACGGTTATCGCTGATGTAATTTTCAGTCAGAACACATTTCACACAGCAAGAGTTTGAATCACAGACAGGTCCAGATATTTAGCATGCCAAATATCTCACATGTCTAACCTCAGTGTCTTAAGTCCATTCATTACCAAGATTATTAATAATTCCCTCCAGGCTGGCCATGTTCCTTTATCTCTTAAAACTGCTATCATCAGACCACTTCTGAAAAAACCTACTTTAGACCCAGATGTTAATGACAACTACAGGCCCATCTCCAACCTCCCATACCTCTCTAAGGTGCTGGAAAAAGTTGTTGCTGCACAGCTTCAGGTCCATTTGGAGCATAACCATCTTTATGAGAAATTTCAGTCTGGTTTCCGCTCAGGACACAGCACAGAAACAGCTTTGGTCAGGGTCACAAACGATCTTTTGATGGCGGCAGATGCTGGTTCCCCATCCCTTCTCATCCTCCTGGACTTAACTGCAGCTTTCGATACAGTTGACCATAACATCCTCCTTCACCGTTTACATTCCACCATTGGTCTCTTTGACTCGGTCCACAACTGGTTTTCTTCTTATCTCACTGGGAGAACTGAATATGTTGCGTTAGGAGAAGCTACATCCCTGTCACACAATGTCACCTGCGGTGTCCCTCAAGGCTCTGTGCTCGGACCCACCCTGTTCATACTATACATGCTCCCCCTTGGCCGTCTCATCAACCGGCATGGGATTTCTTTCCACTGCTATGCTGATGACACTCAACTTTACTTTAGGACAAGTTCATCTCCCTCTGCTGACCTCACACCTTCCACTTTGATCACTTGCCTGGATGAGATAAAGGCGTGGATGAAGCAAAACTTTCTGCAGCTAAACAGCTCCAAAACTGAAGCTATCCTAGTCGGCACTCCACTTCAGGTCCAGAAGTCCGTTATCACCAGCATTGCTTTCTCTGATCAGGTCATTCCTCTTTCCACTTCAGTCACGAATCTGGGGGTCAGAATGGAATCACAGCTTACTTTTGAAGCGCACATCAAACACCTGTGTAAGACCTCCTTCTTCCACCTCAGAAACATTGCCAAACTTCGTCCCATTCTATCACTGGCTGATGCGGAGAAGCTTGTCCATGCCTTTATCTCCTCCAGGCTGGACTACTGCAATGCGCTCCTTATTGGCATCCCTAGCAAAAATCTCCAGAGGCTGCAGTGTATTCAGAACAGCGCTGCTAGGATCCTCATGAGGGTGCGCAAATACGACCATATCACCCCCATTCTAAAATCACTCCACTGGCTTCCTGTGTCGTTCAGGATCGAGTACAAGATCTCTCTCCTTACCCACCAGTGCATCCATGGTGATGCTCCCTCCTATCTCAAGGAACTCCTCACCACACAAACAGCCACTCGTAACCTCCGCTCTGTTTCGCTGTATCGCCTCAAAACTCCCACAGCCAATCTCCGTACTATGGGAGATCGGGCCTTCTGCTCTGCAGCCCCCAGTCTGTGGAATGCTCTCCCTGACCACCTGCGGACTCCACAGACTATAGATACTTTTAAGCGTGGTCTTAAAACCCACCTTTTTAGCAGAGCTTTTAATTGACTTTTAATTGACTTGCTACTTGTTTAATTTATTTTATTTTATTTTTCGGTTTTATTTATTTATTGTTGTTGATTGTTTTTGTTTTTGTTTTTAAATTCTGTAGCACTTTGAGATTTTGTTTAATATAAAGTGCATTATAAATAAAATTTATTATTATTATTATTATTATTATTACATGTGCACGATTTGCCTATGAATTCAGCCATTTGTCTGCAATTTTGAAAAACCTGCCGGCAAGTCAAAATCGCGTGGTAAAATCGGGCAGTGTGAACTAGGCATTAGTCTTTGTCGGATCGTTGTTCTGTCATGTCTACGTCATCCCGTGATTCCTTTTGGTATGTTTAGTTGTTTAGTTATTTGTTATTGTTTTTCCCCCTTGTGGGTTTTTGTTTTCTGTTTGTTTTGTTAATAAATTTGTCCTTTTCTGCACAGTTCGACCAAGAGAGGACTCAGCAGGAGAAGTTTTTGTTCCCCATTTTTATGGAGCTCAGCAGACAATTACAGGTGATGCTACAGCTAAACTCTAAATACATCCATCAGCAGGGGGCGGGTATAAGAGTTTGCCTGCCAATTCCTCATTGAGGTGCATCACCTGTACCTTAATGAGATGGAAAAGGCAGTGGTCTTTACCTCTGCTTGGATATGCCTCTCAGTCTCACATAGATTGGGAGAATGGGGACTCCTGATTTCTGGGAGTTTGTGAACCAGCTGGACTCCAGTCCTCCTAGGACCATGGTCCGGATGGCTCAGGTGGTCCCAGTTATGGTGGACCAAGCTCCGGCGATCTGTGTACTGGTGAACCCTGCTTCAGTGGATCGTGTTCTAGTGGTCCGAGTTCTGGTGGATCATGGTCCCTGTTCTGGTGGATACAGTTCCGGTGGTCGCTGCCATTCCAGACGTGCTGCCTAGGCTCTTGGCTCTGCCCGCACTGACCAGGTGCCTTGCGCTGGCCGCGCTGTCCAGACGCCCTGCTCTGCCCGTGCTGACCTGGTGCCCTGCCCTGACTGCGCCACCCCGGCGCCCTGCTCTGTCCGCACCACCTTGGCCTTCTGAACTGTGGTTCCTTTTGGTATGTTTAGTTGTGTTGTTGTTTCTGATTATGTGTTTTTCCCTCTCATGGTTTTTGTTTTTTGTTTATGCTTGTTTTGTTAATAAACTCTTCTTTTTCTGCACATGAGTCCTCTCACCAGTTTATCTAGTTGTTGACATAACATACGTAGTATGTGACGGCATACCCAGAAGTCTAAAGGGACGCCGGACCATAACAGCACTAGCTTTTCACTCTTCGGCAACTAGTGATGCAAAGTGATGCGAACAGGTTCTTTTGGGACAGTTCGGGTCCATTTTTATTTTTTTATTTAAGCCTTTAAATTCCCATGGGAACATAGGCCATCGATTAAGCTCTTCCATCCTCTCCAGTCTTGGGCGCTCAGCTCCAGGTGTTACCACATCAACCCTTCTCCCTTCATTTCCTGTTCTGTGGTTTTTCTCCAGGTGGTTCTCGGTCTGCCTCTTTTCCTCCTGCCCTGTGGGTTCCATGTCAGCGCCTGTTTAGCGATTGAATTCTTTCTCCTGAGTGTGTGCCCTATCCACTTCCATTTCCTCCTCCGGATTTGAATTTCTATTGGGTCTTGTTTGGTGAGTTCCCACAGGTTGGCGTTAGAGATGGTGATGGGCCAGTATATTCCTAGTAGGCGTCTAAGGCACCGGTTTTTGAAGGTCTGCAGTTTATTGAGTATGGTGGTGGTGATTTTCCAGGTTCAAAGCAGTGAAATAGCAGAGTGGTCTTTATGTTTGAGTTGAAGATTTGCAGTTTGGTCTTGAGTGACAAGTGTTTTGCTTTCCAAATGTTGTTTAATATGTTGAATGTTGTCCTAGCTTTTCCGACCCTGGCTTGGACATCGTCCTCCATGCCACCTTCTTTTGAAATGATGTTGCCAAGGTACAGTGCCTTGCGAAAGTATTCGGCCTCCTTAAACTTTGTGACCTTTTGCCACATTTCAGGCTTCAAACATAAAGATATAAAACTGTATTTTTTTGTGAAGATTCAACAACAAGTGGGACACAATCATGAATTGGAATGAAATTTATTGGATATTTCAAACTTTTTTAACAAATCAAAAACTGAAAAATTGGGCGTGCAAAATTATTGTTTACTTTACTTTCAGTGCAGCAAACTCTCTCCAGAAGTTCAGTGAGGATCTCTGAATGATCCAATGTTGACCTAAATGACTAATGATGATAAATAGAATCCACCTGTGTGTAATCAAGTCTCCGTATAAATGCATCTGCACTGTGATAGTCTCAGAGGTCCGTTTAAAGCGCCTAGAGCAGTGGTTCCCAAACCTGTCCTGGAGGACCCCCAGCACTGCACATTTTGCATGTTTCCCTCATCAGACACTAGTGATGGCCAAATGAGGCTTCCTGAGCCACTGAGGCTTTCCAGCCCATTGCTTCACCAAAAGGTTAATTTACCTGAAGCCTCATGAAACAGTGTGCTCTCTAGTGACACCTGCTGTGCAAAGCAATGCATCGCACACAAATCTATTCATCCTGAGCAACCAAATTATCATACTTTGGGCACACCCTTTTTCTATTGCCTGTGTATTAATAAAGTATTTTACTCTGCTTGTATTAACCTATGTACACACAACTCACACAAACACACAACTTTGTGTTCAACTATTCAGTAGTTCTTCGGGTTAGTGATGACAGTGAATGCCCAGAATGATTGTAAATAAATTATTGTGAGTGCAGTGCTTATGGGAATGGAATTGTGGAACAGGGATGGGAAAAGCTTTCCCTAATACAGTCTAGTCTTATAATAATATTAATAATAATAATAATAATAGCAATAATATATATATAATAATAACACTAGGCCTACTACTGATATAGGCTATATATATATATATATATATATATATATATATATATATATATATATATATATATAT
This sequence comes from Pseudorasbora parva, assembly GCF_024679245.1. Lineage (NCBI taxonomy): Eukaryota > Metazoa > Chordata > Actinopteri > Cypriniformes > Gobionidae > Pseudorasbora > Pseudorasbora parva. The sequence goes on along the minus strand of NC_090188.1, from coordinate 36,336,904 downwards.
ATATATATATATATATATATATAATTACGTATTATAGGTATTACAACTAGATATAGGCTAATTTACTATGCATAATTTACTCTAATAATCTACTAAACTAAGTATAATGTAATATAATATATAATACAAGCTATGATATATAATGATATCGCTACTACATACAACCAACACCTCAACACCAATGCAAATGCCTACTGCAAACCCCACAAGAGCCGCGAGGTTTCGAACCACTTTAGTCCGAAAACGCGATACTCAGAATGAAGCAATGACGTATTCAACAGAAAACGAGGGCTGCGTTCGGAACCGCATACTTCCCTACTATATAGTATGGAAAAAGCAGTAGGCGAGCGAAAAGTATGTCCGAATCCTTAGTATTCATAAAAGAGTAGGAAAGAACTACCAGGCGTTTGGACTATTTCTCGCGAGATTCGGACGTACGTGTACTCAAGTTGCGTTCGAATATGCCTACTTACCTGATATATAGTAGGCGAAAACAGTATGTGAAAGGAGTAGTATGTTCGAAACCTCAGTAATCATAAAAGAGTAGGCGAGAAATCCCCGGATGGCCTACTGCGCTCCGCCCAGATTGTGAAGCACTCATCGTCGGATACTTTTCTATCCCTGCCTTCCCATAAGGCCACAGGAAAGGATACGTCAGGTGGAGGAAAGTGATGCGGGTGTTTTCAAACGTGAGTATTACAAACGAAAATCACAATTCTCTTGTGTTCAAATCACGTTTGTTGAGCTTCTGTAGAGTAAACTTTTGAATTGTTGAAGGTGTAAAGTTGTCTAAATAGTTGTGATTGTACTGTAAAAACACGTTTTATTGTGTAGGCTATAGCTAACAGGGGAGCTCCAGTAACACACATACGTCTCCAAAGTGGATTACATATGCATGTTAAAGATAAAGATACTTACTAAATGTTTATTTAACATCTGACAGGAATTTTTTATAAGTATTGCAGATGAGCACATCACACCATAAAATAGACATCTGATACATCTGAATAGATCAGAAATGTGTGTGTGTGCGCTATAATGAAGAGTTCACTGTAGACAACTCTGCTTACTTTACATGAACCTGAGCAATGGAAATAAACAAATCTACATAAAGTAACTAAACATAAGTTATCAATTTAATTTGTCCATTAGTACTGTTGATAAACTGAGGAACATTAACACATCAGCAACTACATTTAAATGTAGTATTGAACATAAATCACATAGGTAACGGTAATCTTGTCTGATGTTACAGGGACAGAAGAGCTCGTGTGTGTGTGTGTGTGTGTGTGTGTGTGTGTGTGTGTGTGTGTGTGTGTGTGTGTGTGTGTGTGTGTGTGTGTGTGTGTGTGTGTGTGTGTGTGTGTGTGTGTTTATCTGGTGGAGAGCGGCTGATAAAGGAATGCTGTCATCAAAGGCTTTGATTCAGTATACTACAGAAATGAATAAACATCTATTTAAATCTTAAGTTGTATTTTATTTCAAACAGTTATTTTAGCACTTTTCTGATTCTTGATGGCTCTGTATTTGCTGCAGAGCTTTTGTGGAGCAGGGCCTGCAAGACACGGGTGTCATGTGTGGGGAAAACCTGAAACAAAAATATAAAGTAATATCATTTAGTTACTTCTAATACAGAAATCAAATGACATTGTGCTGTTTAAATGAGTGCTTTTGTATTATGTTGTGCATTTTTGTAGGATCTGAGATGTCAGCAGACGGGTGTGAGCACTGAGGATCCTGGACCCTCCATCATTTCACCTGCCCTTAGTGCATCATCTGGGCCAGATATTGCTGTGGTCTCTTCATCCTCAGTAAACCCAGAGCCAGTGAGACTTCTAGAAAAAGACCAAAAGCGTCTAACAGTGCACTTATTACAGGGACGATCCCCCTGGAGCTAAGAGCCTTGCTCAAGCACACACTGGTGGTGACGGTTACGGAGATCAAACCAGAAAGCCCACTACACCGCAAAAGTCCAAACGCTATGAGGGCCATGATGGATGGCTAGGACAGATGAAGGTGTTCACGCTGGTCAACTGCTTCATCAATATAAAGCTGCAGAACTGGCACACCTGTGTTGAGACGGGCAGCAGATGTGGCGTTCACCTTCTGTATGTGTGATCGTTAGAACAATACATTTGAATAAAGCTTTGTTTCATGTGTTGACTTTTATTCATTTCTTGTGATGTTTACTTTTATTAATTATTTTACTCATTCATTCATGTTTCCTTAGTTGTCAGTAAATAAAATGATTCACATCATATTCACATTGGCTGCATTTGTCTAATGTGTATTCATGGCATGCATCGCTATGTCATATGACAAGTTCATATGACAAGTTGTATGTTTTACTAAAACGATATATATATAAAAAGGTAATATAATTAAGTATTGGTCAGCATTTGTCATTATTATTGTAAGTGTTTGTGGGTGTGCTAGCAGTGCAGTTCATTCTGGGTGAAATCTAAAAAAAAATTTATAGTATTACTTACGTTTTTCGAGTATACAATCAACAGTTTCCTCCAAAGGCGAGATCTCCGAGCAGCTGAAAGATTTTTCTGAGCAGACAGTACAAACACTGAGGGAAGCCGCACCGGTCGGGCTGTGGAGTTACTGATGCTGAGATCTTACTGCACCTGTCACTCATATCTTTTTTTTTTATTGTTTTATAATTGCATGGTGGTATATTTAACAACGAACAATCATAATGATAAAACTAATGGGTTTATGTACATTATATACAGAGAAAAAACTATAACAAGGTTAGATATCTTGAATAAATCAATAATGCAATAATTTTTATTTATTTGTTTGTTTTAGTTATTTCATAAGCCTGGGATCAAACAGGAGTTAAATTTATCAAGAAAAAGAGGGAAATATAAAGGAGATTTAGCCCACTTTTGCTTGTGGATGACATTTTTTTGCATATAAAATAAAGAAATTAACAACATATTCAAGAGATCACGATTTGGGGTTTTTGCAAGGATAAAAAAGGATGAAATTGTCAGATTAGTAGGGTTAAAATGTATTTCTTATAGTACAATGACAAAATAAATGGGCAGCTGTTTCTTAAAAAAGACCACAAAAAATTAGCACGTTTAAACCAATATACAGATTAATTAAACCTGTCACACGAGTTGTTGCGCTTGTGATATCGTCATGGGTCACATGATAACGTCAACATGGCGCATAAAGTGCGGATCGCATTCATACTTAACGAGATCTGGATATATAGTACCTACTCTTTCAGCGCTCGTTAAGTAAGTACTTATTGAAATTGAGTACCTACTCAATGAGTATGCGGTTCCGAACGCAGCCGAGGCCTCGTTTGTCATCGTCACGTGATTTTCACGGAAACGATACAAGCCTCGAATCGGGGCTTCATCTGGAACGCCCCTTTTTGCTCGACACAAGCTCCGGAGCCTCGCTTCAGATGTCCCATCACTATCAGACACACCTGATCCAACTCATCAGCTCATTAGTAGAGATAGCAAGACCTGAAGTGGGTGTGCCTGATTAGGGAGACATACAAAATGTGCAGTGCTGGGGGTCCTCCAGGACAGGTTTGGGAACCACTGGCCTAGAGCATTATGAAAAACAAGGAACACATCAGGCAGGTCCGAGATACTGTTGTGGAGAAGTTTAAAGCCGGATATGGATACAAAAAGATTTCCTAAGCTTTAAGCATCCCAAGGAGCACTGTGCAAGTGATAATATTGAAATAAGTATCAGAAAGTATCACCACCGCAAATCTACCAAGAACTGGCCGTCCCTCTAAACTTTCAGCTTATACAAGGAGAAGACTGATCAGAGATACAGCCAAGAGGCCCATGATCACTCTGGATGAACTGCAGAGATCTACAGCTGAGGTGGGAGACTCTGTCCATAGAACAACAGTCAGTCGTATACTGCACAAATCTGGTCTTTATGGAAGAGTGGCAAGAAGAAAGCCATTTCTTAAGGATATCCATAAAAAGTGTTGTTTAAAGTTTGCCACAAGCCACCTGGGAGACACACCAAACGTGGAAGTTTTATGGTTTATGCATTTCTCAGTGTCATGTTATATCAAGGAAACATTCAAATATAGTAATCTGTCAATGCATACTGAAAAAATCAAATAGTTATTTGCATGAGTGCTGATTATTGTCTTTCATTGACTTAAGTTAAAGGGGGGGTGAAACACTCACAGTCAATCTCATGTCAATCTTGAGTACCTATAGAGTAGTATTGCATCCTTCATATCTCAGAAAAGTCTTTAGTTTTATTATATTTTTAAAAGAAATATGGGCTGTACCGAGTCTTTCCGGAAAAAACGAGCGCCTGGAGGCATATTGTGTGGGCGGAACTAAAGAATGACGAGCGCGCAAAGCGGTGATATCCTCAAGCGTGGAGAAACCCGTGGCTATCGAGCTCAGCTAATAGATATATGATCCAGAATCATTCGGAGGCTAAAATAAATTGAACAGGAGAAACAGCAGCAGCAGGATGTCCATCTCTGTGGTATTTACTGTATATAGTGGCCTGTCAACAAGTGTGTCTTTACTCGCAGTTTATGTGGACATGATTCAGTTTATGGACTATTGTATGCGACTAAACCTTAGCAGTAGCAAGCAAAATGGTTTTGCACGTCAGACTAGTGTAACGTTATACATAGAACAACAATGGAGTCCGTTAGCGCATTTGAATGACGAAGCACCCGATAGTGTCGTTTACTGATGTTTACTCACGCAACAACAGCATAGACATTTGAAGCAGTTTTACTCACCAGCTGCTTCCAAAGCAGTACCGAACCTTTATCGCTGGGACCGCTCCGTCAAAATCACACTTTGGTATGATTTGGTGAAGTCCTGACAGCAGTGACTTGCTGTGCTGAAGCGTTGAAGTCGCTTGATGACACCCATAGGAATAAAGTGGAGCACGGCGCGGAGTGTTTATGGGCGTGCATTTCCTCTCTCGCTCTAGTCACACGCACGCGCACCCTACCGGGAGAAAAGCCTGTACGGCCCATACAAGGACCTTCCGCTCTAGTAACGTCAAGCCGACCCATACTCGAAAAAAACTCTCCAAAACTTGTGAGAAACCGGAAGGAGTATTTTTGACACAGAAATACTCCATCAAACGTCCAACATTAGTTTTTGAAACTTTGTCTATGTTTAGGATGGGAATCCAAGTCTTTAACAGTGTAAAAAGCTCAGTATGCATGAAACAGCATTTCACCCCCCCCCCCCCCCCCCTTAATGATGATTGTGTTCAGTTAATTGATTTATCCTTCATGCAGATATGTTCTTTATGTCTAAAGTAGTCAATAGTCTACCATAGAATGAGTAAACCAACTCCTTGTTTATTGTCCTCATAAACTTGATGATTTAACATATAATCCACACATGCACAACCATGGTGTTTTTTTTTTTTATTCATGTTTTAATAAAATGAAGGTCTAATAAATAAAAAGGAAAAGTTCACCTAAGTTAATGGTGTTTGTGGTTACAATTTCATTTGCAGATCCTTTATATCGGATATGACTGAACAATATTGAGTTGTCCAAGCACATCTTGGATAAGATTCCTAAAAGTTTTGCACGTACAGCACACATTACAGACATGCGTAATAATAGATATGTTACTTGTCTAAAGTAACCTATAGAAAAAATGAAATGTATTGTAAATGTATACATTTCGCTTAAAATATAATTTGCATGCACAAACTACATTAAAATGTATTTAAGTCTCTTTACAGAAAGGTTTTAATGAAATGTTATTTAATAACAGTAGGCATACGCATATTTTCAGTAGCCTACGTGCCTCAATAATCGTTAGTAATTCTCTGCAAACTTCGACAGCTGGTTGAACCTGCTCTTTCAGTTATTTTTTTAGTTGGATGTGCTACTTCAGCTTTTGTGTCTTACATCATCAACCCGGAACAATTCAGGTCCGAACCGAACATCATTAGAACCGAACATCATTAGTGCTGTGTGTTGTGTTTGAAGACTGGTTTCCTGTTAAGTAACTGTATGAAAGAGAAAGAATGATGAGTGAACATTTTAAAAGATGTGTGCATCCCTGCCCTCGCTATATCATGTGTGTAGACATGCATATTATGTGTGTAAAATGTTTGGGAGCGATTAGCTCTTGAGGGAGAGTACTGTAAGCATTGTGAGGCATCATAGTACTGCGCTCCCTGTGGTTCATGCCTGCGTCCTCTGAGGTTGTGCAGTGGCTTAGATCATGGATCACAAAGGGAACTGGCTGATGAGATCAGGACTGCTGAGGCACTTTCCCATCATCATCAGACAGTTCTCAAACCACACTCCTCTCGGCAACAGAGGCGGTGCTCTTGTCCAAAGCCGACTGAGCAGAAGGTCAATCTGAAGTCCATCCATCAGGCGAGGAAGTTTCCGGGAAAAGGTCCTAGCTGTGGTAGGACCTCTGAGGGCAGTCCCCGCAGACACTTCAGGCCACATCATTTTTCCAGCGAATGTGCGTAGTCTCTTTCGGACGGGTAATGATGGTGTCCGCCCCACCAAAAATCATGACCTTTCCCTGCCAGTCAGCCACTTAAGGGGGTCAAGAGAGTTATTCAAAAAGCACCTGAGGTCAGTCTCGAGAGGCTAATTCCCTAGGTAGATTTCTTCCAGCCGTGTAAGCGCTTGTCGGATGTGTTTCCATGGGGTCCTGCAGATTGAACAAAAAGGGTACAGACTGCAGTTCGTTCACAGTCCACCAAAATTCAATGGGGTGGTCTGGACTGCGGTGGTCCCAGAGTGGGCTCAGGTAATGGAATAGGAAGTACACTCCCTGTTGGTAAAGGAGGCCATAGAACGTGCTCTTCTGCCAGACCGGGAGTCGGGGTACTACAGCCAGTACTTTAGCAAGCAAGCAAGCAACTTTATTTATAAAGCACATTTTTAAACAACCACCGTTAGCCCAAAGTGCTTTACAGAGATAAAATAACAACATTAAAACAAAATCAATGTAGCATACACCCAAGCAAACTCAGCATTCAAATGCTAAAGAAAGTAAATACGTTTCGAACCTACCACGGAAAAAGCTTGCTCCTTTAAAAACCTTTGGTCCGAGGACCTAAGAACTCTGGAGGGAAAGTAGGGAATGAGAAGATCGCTTATATATTGAGGAGCCAGGCCTGAAACTGCCTTGAAGACAAACAAGAGAACTTTAAAATCTATCCGGAATTTCACAGGGAACCAATGTAAGGATTGTAGTATAGGGGTAATATGATCTCTTCCTCGTTCTTGTTAGAAACCTTGCAGCTGCATTCTGCACTAGCTGCATGCGAGCTAAGGCAGTCTGGGGGAGTCCAATATATAACGCATTACAATAATCTAACCTTGATGAGATGAAGGAGTGAATCACAATTTCCAAATCCTTTCTGGATAAAAAGTGCTTTACTTTAGCAACTGATCTCAGAGTAAAAAAGCTACCTTTAACAATGGCCCCAATCTGTCTGTTGAAGGTTAGGAATGAGTCCATAATTACCCCTAAACTCTTAACATGATCATCAAGCTTTAAGGACAGGGAACCTAGCTGGCCAGCAAAAGCATGTGATGTTGCAGTACCTACAATCAAAACCTCAGTTTTGCTCTCATTTAATTGGAGAAAGTTATTTGAGAGCCAAAGATTTATATCATTATAACATTCCTGTACTTTATGCAGATAGCGTTATTTATCTAAACTCACAGGAAAATAAAACTGAAGATCATCCGCATAGCAGTGATATGCAATACTATGCTTCTGAAGAATAGAGCTTAGAGGAAGCATTTACAGAGAGAACAGCAAAGGTCCCAAGATCGACCCCTGAGGAACACCGCAAACTAAAGGTGCTAATGTGGAAGTAAAGTGTCCCAGATTCACGGCAAGGTCCTGTCCTTTAAATACGATGCAAACCACTGAAGGGCTGTACCCTGGACACCAACCCAACATTCCAGAAGGTTGAGAAGAATCTCATGGTCAACCGTATCAAAGGCAGCGCTCAGATCCAATAAAACTAGAACAACATGTGATCCTGAGTCCAACGATAAGGTCCTAAAGCCTGACTGGAATGTGTCTAAAATATAAAAAAAGTATTCAAATACGAATAGAACTGTCCATAAACCACTTTCTCTAACTATCTACTTTATAGTTCTCAGAAAGGACGGAGGGTTGTGTCCAGTTTTAAATCTAAGATGTGAACTGATTTCTGAGGAGGTTCCATTTCAGAATGCTCACAATACATATTATCGTTAATCTAATTCGTTCCAAGGATTGGTTTTTCATGATAGATCTAAAGAATGCATAATTCCATGTTTCCATCAGTCCTTTTCACAGGAAGTTCTTGAGGTTTACTTTCGGGGGCGAAGCGTTCCAATATCGAGTTCTTCAATTCGGCCTAGCTCTTTCCCCTCGCACGTTCACTAAGTGCATGGATGCAGCTCTGGCTCCACTGAGACTCTAGGGCATGGGTGTACTAAACTACATCGACGACTGGCTCATATTGGCCCAGTCGCGGGGAAGGGCAGTTTGAAATCAAGATGTCAACCTTGGCCACATTCAGAGCTTGTGGTTGAGACTCAACACGAAAAAGAGTGTGTTGAGGCCTTCCCAGAGGACTATGTTCCTGGGAGTAGTATGTGACTCGGCGCAATGTGGGCACAAATGTCTCCCGCACAGATCAAGTCCATATGGGCAATGGTCTTCAGTAGGAAGCTAGGCTGCAACATCACTGTAAAGCAGTTTCAAAGACTGCTGAGGCTCATAGCAGCTGCGTCTAATGTAATACCTTCTTTTGTCCTGCTGTAAGCCAAGGAGTTTTCTCCAAGGAGAAATCCATTCCGTATTATCAGGATAGCACGCGGATGTCTTCGTTCCATATCAATATGGAAGAAATCTTGGTTTTAATCCCTGGGGTCAGTGTTGGGAGCATCATGTCGCCGGAAAAACGTTTCGACAGACGTCTCCCTCACTGGTTGGGGTGTGGTCATCGATGACCACTTTGCCCAGGGTCTGTGGCAGGACCATCATCATTCATGGCACATAAATTGCCTGGAGATGTTGGATATGTTCAGGGCTCTGAGGAGCTTTTTCACAGATCTCAGGGGTTACCATTGTTACCTAACTACCTGTGTAGTGTTGGTAGTCAGTAACAATAAAACTAAAAAAAGTAATTAAAAAAAATTATGAAAAGAAATCTTGAAGAGAGAACCAAGATTATTCAACCTCCTGTCCCAGAATCATCACAACAAATTCAACATAACATCTTTTAATTTAAAAAGATATAGAATAATACCAAATCCCATCAAAGGATAACAGAAATGCAATTCAAAGAATAACAAATAATAATCAAAAACAATGGATAATACTTCAGGGGAGGGCTAGGCCAAAATAACAAACAAAACATAAGATAACTAACATAAAATCACTTTCATAGTATGATTCTTTATGGAACTTTATAAAATGGCTTCTATTTAGCACCAAAAGGCTTATGCAATTGTTACAAGCCAAATAACCCTAATTTGGTACGATTTTAGAACCATATTTCTTAAGAGTGCAGTATTGAGAATCAAACCCACAACCTTTGGGTTACAAGACTGCAAGTACTCACCTCCACACATGATTTTAGATCAGCCGCATCCACAGCCAGTAATCTTCTCTCCTCCTTCTCTACACTCACTGAGGCAGAAGTATCAAAACTTCCCCTGTCTAGCCATCCGACCACCTGTCCTCATTACTGTCGGTCACTAAAGCCCTGCAGATTGTGAAAGCTGATTCCAAATCATCGGTCCTCATCCTCCTCGATCTCTCTGCTGCCTTTGACACTGTGAACAATCAGATTCTTCTTTCCACCTTCTCATCACTGGGCATAACAGGAATTCCATTCCACTGGGTTGAGTCCTAAGTTGAAGTTGAGTTCAAGGCGCAGATGGTTGCTTATAGATCCACCACAAGCTCAGAGCCCCTCATACTTTGACTCGCTTCTATGAGTCTACACCCGCACCGAAAGAGAAATGAAATACCTTTCCAGAACATTTTCATTAACTGTTCCTTGCTGGTGGAACAATCTCCCCAACTCCATCCGGAAACGCTGTCAACATTCAAAAGACAGCTGAAATCTCTCATCTCTTCCGTGAGCAATTCATCTCATCTTAAAAAATAAATTAAATAAATAAAATACAGCTCCGTGTACGGGGACCTGCTGGAAGTTATGGGGCGCACATCACTGAGGCTTCAGTTGTCGTGGCAGTGCGCTAGGGGAGGGGCCGATCACCCGGATAGGTTGGGCGATCGGTTCCTCCCTGACCATAGCCGCCCAGCTCCCGGGAGCCTTCCATTCCTCCCCGACCTTCACGAGCAGGTCATGGGGGCATGGAAGAAGCCCTACTCGGCGTGAATTCGGCGACATCAGCGATTTAATTTTGCTGCCATCGACACTGAGAGCTCCTGCCCTGCCATCAAAGCCACTAAAGACAACTTCACATCTTAATGGCAGGGCGTACACGTTGGCGGGTCAGGCGGCGGCTTTGCACACCATCTCGGTGCTGCAGGCTTATCAGGCCGACCTGCTGAGGGACCTAGATCAGAGGGAGGGCCTACCCCCTGATGCGATGGATGAGTTGCTCCGCACCACGGATCTCTCTCTTCGGGCCGCCAACCAGACAGCAGTCGCCATCGGACGGTCGATGGCGGCTATGGTGGCCACGGAGAGGTATCTGTGGTTGAACCTGGCGGACATCGGGGAGAAAGAGAAGGCTTTTCTCCTCGATGCCCCGGTCTCGCCCTCTAAGCTTTTCGGCACCTCCGTCGAGGCGGTGGTGGGAAAGTTCAGAGTACCGAAGGCGTGCTCGGCGGCTTATAAAACATGTATTCCGCTGAGGTCCGGGGCGGCGCCCAGGCAGGAGGGTGTCCCGGGCCCGTCACGATCTGAGGATCAACGGCAGGGCCAGCGCAGCAGCATTGCCTCTCGTGCCGTCCGTGGAGGAGCAGGACGCAGAAGAGGCGGGACACCCGCAACAGGAGGAAGGACATTGGAGAAAAGAACTGTTTCAGCACCGGAAGCGGCGTGATGAGTCTCCACTCCCTAGTGAGTTCCCTTCCTCTTCCCCTCTTTCTCCCCGGGCGTGCTTACATCAGGCCGTGCAGGGCCCATGATGAGTGGATGTGAGACTCTGACGGCCTGGCCCCCCTCAGGTTTGGTGCTCCGAAGCATGCATGTTACATGGAAGCGATGAGACACCGGAAGACAGCTGGTGAGTCCCCTTTTTAGGGCAAACATTCTTTCTCGTATGTTTGGACTCCAAGCTTCCCTGAGGTTGTTTTTGCGGATGTGTAAACAATTTCTTCAGAGAAGATTGGGCCTGTAGTTCGCCAGTAGGGTGGCTAGAGCGATGTTTGTGATAAACACTGTGTGTTTATGTTAGGCTGTATGTTTTGCTAGAGCAGCACTGTGGTCTGTGGTAGGCAGTTTCTCATCTGGATATGTGAATATGAGCAGTTGAGGCCACTGCACATGCCCGCGGGCATGTAGCGTCGATATAGACAGATGTGTGTTCCCCTAGTCGAACTGTTAGGCCCATAGACACCTCTGGGTAGCGTTAGCGTTAGCACCTCTGCTAGTGAAATGTCTAGATGAGTATATAAGGGCCGGCTAGCACATGAACTGCAGTAAGGTCTGTCCCAGCCCTTTTTAGAGCCTTAGTTGGGTTATCAGATCGATGTTGGCTGGCCCTCGTCAGGGTGCTGCATCAGGATGGCCTAGGCTGTTGGTGGGATGGCGGTGGCGTCTTGCGGTGGCAAGGTGCAGAATGGATTAAGACTTTGCCAGTGGTCATTGGACGGGGTAGGCGTCTCTTCGCTTGCGCGCAGTTAGACTAGCTTTGCTAACCCCGCCCCCCAGAACTTATTGTGGCCACCTCTTTTGGGCGGCCCCTGGCCTTTACCTGGGAGGGACGGCCGGTCGGTAGTATGTGTTGAATGCTTCACTTCTTGCTCTGTGTCTTCTGCACAGGGCCTCGGGTTGAGCTGTACTTCACAACCATCTGCTAAGCATGGGTTGGTCGGATGAAACACTGCCATGGCTGACGCCCTTGCACGGACGGCGGGCCGCTGGATGAACAGACGGCTGCCCTGGAGGCAGGTGACGTAAGTTCTACTCCCCTCGCTTTAGAGGGTTCAATAGGTTTTTTTGCTGAGTTCACTGCTGTTGGCAATGTGTTTTTAGGTCCACGCTGGTAAGCACTGCCCGGGAGACTGCTGTCACACAGAGGACCTTACAGGGCGCTGGGACGGACCAACTTTAAAAGGCCAGTTAGCGGGGAGACGCCAGCCGAGGCAGTCCGGGCAGTTAACTCCAGGAAAGCAGGTGGTAGGCCTCAGTAGGCCTCCTTGCGAGTGAGTTCTGACGTCGTGGCCCATCTGAGCTGGGCAGGGTTCTCCCCAACGATGTCGGCTGCAGCAGAAACCTTGTCAAAAGCAGTCCCCTTATGGCCTCCCTGGGGATGAGTCCTCAGGTGGTTACTGGATCTCCAGTTTTTTGTCAGCCAGCAGACAAGCCACTGTCAGCCCAGGGTCGGAGCGGCCAGGTTTTTTCCTAACCGTCCAGGAGGAGAACAGACTGCTAGCAAGCAGTAGGCCCCTCCAGGCCTCCCTTAGATTCGCTGCCGGGTAGTAGGCCTCACCAGGCCTCCCTGGAGGCGGGCTTCTGGACCAACACGCTCCGGCAGCATGCAAAGCAGCTGCAGTCCAGGTAGCAGGCCTCACCAGGCCTCCCTGCAGGAATCCCCTGCTCTGAGGCGCTTGGGTAACTAGCATATCTTGCTATGGAAATGAGTTCCCAGTCTCCAGCTACCTGATAGTTTGTGGCAACTGCAGTCAGATTGATGGCCTTTCTGGGCCTCCCTAAGGGCCTGCCGGAGGTGATCAGGCCTCTTCTGGCCTTCTTCTGGCTTTGGCATCAGTCACTGGACGGCTAGCACAAGCTGTTAGCAGTTCCATACGACAGTGAGCATGGTTGCTAGCCAGGGCAGCATGTTCTACTTACAGGTGGCAGGCCTCACCAGGCCTCCCTGATGTGGGATTGCCATGGGATAAGCACCGTCTGTCACCTGTCTTCTAACAGTGAGCTGCCATTCGGCAATAGGCCTCTCCAGGCCACCCAAAAACCCTCTATTGTGCGTGAGACCCTCAAACAGGCCGTCTTGGAGGCGGGTGCTGGGAACATAGTAACTCTGACAGTTTGCAGGTCTGGCTAGCAGGTAGCAGGGCTCCGAGCTCGGACGCTCGATTTGCCGGTGTAAAGTGCTGTCAGATGGCCTTGCTGCCAGGTTGTGGCCTCGCCAGGCCTCCCTGAGGGTGAGCTCCACTCGCGCAGCTGGCATGGGGGGCTTCGGGTGTTGATGGCCTCATGGGCCTCTTTGAGGGGACCAGTTAAGCCACTTCCCTGTGGCCTGTGACAGCCAGCCTCAACGGTGCCAGGTAGAGGCTCCTTCGGGCCTCCCTGGGGGGAGCGAGTCCCTTGGACGGTAACACATAACTGGCTTTATGCTGACAGCTAGTGGTTGCCCGCTGTTGTGTCCCGGCCTTAGCCGGCAGTACTCGAGGGCAGGTTCATGCCTTAGCACGACGAGACGCCGTTTCTGCTGCGCAGTCCCTTCAGAAAAGGGACCTGCCAGCCTACAGCATGGTTTAACTACCAGGCAGGCTTAAGAGCTCCCCTCAGCAAGGGTCGTCTGCGAGCTTACGGCCGCCTGAGCCTGATCAGACAGTCAGCCCCCCCTCGGGCCTGTCTGGCCTCCTGATCACCCCTGTAATATATGTGTTCAGTAGATCCTAGGATCGAGCAGAAGAGTCTCCCCTTGCTTGCAAGGGTTAGAAAGCACCATGCTGAGTACTGCTCTCCAGGATTCCCGTCTCCGAGTTCTGGTTTGAGGAGGACACTGCCAGTTTGCAGTCCCTCAGTCTGGATGCTCATGAGTAAGCAAAGTCCAGAGGCTCTGTTTCTAAACAGACAGGGTTGGCCAAGCCGGAGTGTCCCATATAAGTGATGCCAGGTCAGGCCTCCCTGGTGGCATTCTGTGAAGTGTTTCCCGAATAGTGGCTGGCTTGGGTGCCCTCGGGTGCCCACATTCCCTTAAAGTGACCCCTTCTGTTGGTAGTAGTTGGTCCCAGGCCTTTGAGCGAGCCGAGGGTAGAGACCCCAGGTAAAAGTTAATAGGTCCTCTCTTAGGCATAGAGCTTGGGCTATGACCGTAGGAAAGGCTACCACTGACAGCCTGGTGTGACCAGAGTGGTTCAGGCTTTCATTCGTACTCTTGTCCGGGCAGTCTTGACTGCCAGTAAGGGGCAGGCACTCTCCTCAGCATGGCCGCATGGGGATATCGTTCCCCGTAGCGTCAGCTGACTTAACTTTAACTTTAAGCGAGTTAACTTTTGAAAGGGAGCGTCTCAGGTTATGACTGTAACCTTGGTTCCCTGAGAACAGGGAACGAGACACTGCGTCAGGTTGCCATGCTTCAAGGTTTGCCTGCCGACAGTCCCTTCAGACGAAGTGGATAGCGTCATGTTTGCACGGCACCCTTTTATACTTCCTGGTTGCATGGTGATGACTTCACTGGCTGCCGTCGGTCAGTAGGATTGTGATTTGATAGCGATTTCAGACACCTGTCACGCTGAAGGCGTTCCCCGTAGCGTCAGCTGACGCAGCGTCTCGTACCCTGTTCTCAGGGAACCAAGGTTACAGTCGTAACCTGAGACGTTTTTTACTGTTAAAATTAAAACATGGAAGAAAAACTGATATATTACTTTAAAAATACTTTTTTTGATAATTTAGTATTATTACATTAGTGTTAGTATTAATATTATTACACTGAGACATATCTAAATCCTACTGTAGGCATTTAGAAAAGTTTAAATGAGAGAAAACAGCCTCTAAAGTTTTGCAGTTCTCAGCTGTTCTCACCTGCTGGGAGTGACAAGGGCTCATTTACATCTCATTTAGATAAGCCATACCCTCGTTAAGCTCCATCTTTTACAAAGTGAGGGGAACAGAAATGTTGTAATACCATATTTTTTTTTTACCAATATAATTTATCGCATCTCTTGCTTTTAATTCGCTACGATATCAAATACACTGCTGAACAATAACCACTAATATCCATATTTTTCTCCTATATTTTATGCCAATTTTATGATTGGTTTGTGTATTACAAACACTTGTGAATTAAGTCTCCATAGATTTAATGCAATGTAAAAAAAAAAAAATAATGTTAAAAATAATAATAATAATAATAATAATAATAATAATAATAATAATAATAATAATAAGAATAATAATAATAATAGGCTGCATTTATTTAATTAAAAATGCAGTAAAAAAAACTTAATATAGTGAAATATAATTCTGATGTAAATCTTCTGAATCGATGTGAATATATAGTAAAGTGTAATTTATCACTTTACTATATAGAGTTTATTTTAATGATTAGAGTTTATCATCATTACTCCAGTCTTCAGTGTCACATGATCTTTCATCATTCTCATATGCAACTATCTATGCAACTTTCAAAAAAAAAAAAAACTAGAAATGGCATTGTTTAAAAATGGGCATTGTTACCAACATAAACATGCATAGGAAATTTGATGCTATGAAAACTGTGTTGATTCCTGTTTTATTACGTGTACTTTCACTTTTTATTTTTGCTTGCAAGCAATTTTTAAGGGCTGACTTTTTCAGGCTCCAATCTTGGCTATTTCCACTGCACATGGTAGTATCATGACCTTTTTTCCTTTATCTATTTTATGAAGTAAACACGTATGGATAATTGTTGAAAGTACTGTATGCAGTGTCCCCCAACAATTTTTTCTTTTCATGTTTCACAGAAGAAAGTCATACACGGTTTGGAGCAACATGAGGGTAAATAAACAATATCAAAATATTACAGAGCTATTCCTTGAAGACATCAAAACAATATTGTTTGGCAAATGAAACTGACTAATAAAAGAAAATTTCAGAATCCATAAAGCTGCATATGTGAACGCAAGCTTAAGTCTCAGATCAAAAAACTGTACACGTGCCTTCAGCATGCCGTAATTTCCTTTTTAATGCAAAACCCCTGTGAGAGGGAGCGAAAAAAACTGAAGAAAACCAGAGGGGGTGGGGGGTGGATTTAGATGCTTGAGGACCCTTGGGCTCTGCGGCAGGGACCGGGCTCACAGCCGAGTCTAAGTTTCAAAAGTAATTTGTACCACTCAGCCCAGTGAGGGTAAATAAAAGTCTCTTATCCTGATTAATCTATCCTTCTACACTGAATAAGGTGAATGGAAGTTGGCACAAATTAGGGTGAAGAATGTTTGGTGTGCTAGTGTAAACAGCCCGTGGGTCAGGCTCCGCTCCATCATTCATGGCAGGGGCCGCCCCCCTTGGGTCCAGGCCCTGACCATTTATTTAGAGCCAACAACAGCAGTGGTGAGGTCACGAGTAGTGATTAGAGAGGGGGGAGGTGATCCTAACTGAGTCTGGGTTCTTCCCACAACTTCCTCTGTTCTTTTCCCATTCTTTCCGTTATACATTCATCACACACAGGAAATGTTTAAAATAGCGTACTGCTCCTACTATTTCCATAATTACTTTGAATATTCTAAGCACACTGGATGTATCCCTTAATGCAACACACTTGGCTTGAACTAACCATCTCATTAATTCATGTCTCATTATTTGATTCGACTGACACATGACTGATTGTAATTGACCGATTTAAATTAGATTTCTCATTATCTTAAAAATCGTAAAAATAAAACAAAAATCATTTCAGTTAATTAGACAAGATGGAATAAATAATCAAGTCAAATCAGCCAACAAGTGTCCAGCTTAGATCTATTTGTTAATTTATAGTTTTGGTTACCATTCTATTATATTAAAATGTGGAAAATAGTATTAAAGAATGTGTTGGAGTCCAAACCTTTGACTGAAAGAGAATCTTAGATGATAGATGAGCACCGTGAGCATAAGACTACAATCTCAAAATGATTGTAGACAGAAGGCCTTAAAGGAATAATTCACCCAAAAACTGCAATTCTGTCAGTATGTTGTTTTTCCATGAAACACAATAGGAGAAATTGAGCTCTTCTTTCTAGAGTGACAGTTTATCGTGACTTATGGGAATAAAAACTTGAGCTGAATAATGACAGTCTTGTCTTATAGTTGCTTTCGAAGTTGTTTTATAATTGATGAACTGCACAACTGCAACATTTAGAGTTATTAACATAATTTATGAACTTAGGCCATGTCCGAATGCTGATATATTTGCATATCTGCTCTTTAAATAACACAAAAAATACTACACTATTGGCTTAGGACCAGGTTTTTGTTTGGTCAATGGTGCAATCAATTTCAGTTGCCTCAAAATAGCAAATGGATTTTCAGTTTTCAGACCAGCATGCCCGTAGATAAACAGATGGCCATTATTGCATTTGCTGTTTAAGCAACGTGGTGCTGGACGGGAAAATGATAACTGTGTTGAGCTAAAATTAGCAAAAAAACACATTATATATTATTTATATAAGTACTGTATACTACTATGTTCATATTTGTTAGGTATACATTTTTTTATAACTGAAATATCTTTATTTCAGGATTCAGAATGATGATCAGAATGAGTAGATCAAGTCCATTTGTCCATTCAACATTTCATTTTGTAACATTAGGCAGTTTGGATTTAGATGTTGTTCAATGTTTGATGATTACAATCTTCTATTACTTGTTTCTGCTTCTTCTTCCCCTGTGTTTTGATGAGAAGATTCTGCAATCTTTTATCTGCAATCGCTATTATGCACAAATGATGCATAATAGCGCCCCCTACCATATAACAGTGAAAACACATAATAGCTGGAAAATTCTGTCAATGGTACAGAAAGAGTCGAGTAGATTTGAAGTAAATTCCGATGTGGATTCATTCATTGATCCTAGTGGACCACCCCAGTGGACTAGCCAACACAAAAATTCAGATACTAAGAATTAAGAACAAATCTGTTTTCTTTTTTTAATCAATATTTTAAAAAAATTATGCAAGTTTATAAGAATTTATGTAAAACTATGTGAAAAAAGTATTTAAGAGGTTGCTCAACCAAAAGCCAACACAACAAGCCAATTGAAAACTTTATTAATTTTAAAGGTGCCCTAGAATGAGTTGAAAAAACATTTTAAATTGTTCTCTGATATCTACAAAGAGGGTTTGTGGCTTATTTAAGGGCAAAAAGTGTCCAGATACAGTTTAACAGGTCCATTTACAACCCTAGAAATTGTCCCTTTTGCCTTATTTGGAAGAGTCATGAATATTAATGTTGAGCTCTGCTCTGATTGGCTTATTTCAGCAGCTCACAGCTCACAGCAGTTCAGTAAAGAGGCTCATGAGTAGGGGTGTCAACAATAATCGATTCGGCGATGCATCGCGATGCGGGGCATGAACGATTCAGCATCGATGCGGCAAAGTGCCATAATCGATTATGTCACTGTTTATTTTCTGGCGGACGATAAAGTTGTGAAGTTTCAAATACTTCCGGTTCCGGGAGAATAACAACAACAAGGAAGATGGCTGAGGCGGAGGGAGATGACCGCGATAGACGGGTTATTAAAAACGCGCTAACGACCCGAGGTGTGTAGGATTGTACGTATATATTTTTTGCACAATAATAAATTAATCTATAATGACGAAATACGGCGCAATTCACCTTTATTCCACAAGGTGGCAATGTCTGATACCCAATGATGAAGTGACGTTTCACTCATAGTTACCGCTGACAGAAAACGAAACAATAATTATAATCTGCAAAACTTGAAATGGCTTAGTGATTTACTTCAGAGAGCAAGGACTAAACACAATCATATGTTATTGTCACTGTCTCTTGATGATGGATGTGGTCAAGAAGCTGTCAGTGATCAAAATACTGATTTTGAAGACATTGAAAATGAGTGGAGAATATGCTGGAGATCGCGAATATGAAGCAGATGCTGAATATACAGTATACTGGTAAACGAGCTCTGACGAGGACAGATGATGATGGTATTAAACATCTGCTCAAACTGAATCCTTCCAAGCTCCAAAAGGTAACGAAATTGGTTTTATTTTATTCTTCTGTAGCTGTTACTCTAAAATCAGGAGTTTTATATATTAACACGACAGGTAGAGGTCTATCCATGTTAAATATAGATCTGGGTCGCTAACGACCTGAATATGTAAGAATGTTTGGTGAAACAGTCATGCATTTAAGGGTTAATTGCATTTTATTTTATTTTATTTAATTACATTTTATTTTATTTAATAACTTTTATGTCAAAGATACAGGAGACACATAGCAGCCAATACAATCTGTTGTTTAATATCTGCTTGTATTGCCTCATGACTGATGAAAAATTTGCCTTGTGTGCAGTAGAATTTTGATGCATCACAATGCATCGTAGAATCGAATTGAATCGAATCGTTACCTGGTGAATTGTAATCGAATCGAATCGTGAAGGCAGTGCCAATGCACACCCCTACTCATGAGTCCTGACCGCCCCTGACAGAACACAGATCGACTGAAGGACACTTTAAGCAGAAAATCTCAAATGGAGATTGCTAAAATGCAGCCTACTTTATTGGTGTTTTCAGATCATCCGCGCCGACCGCGAGCGTGAGAGAGCTCACGTACATATGGTTGCCAGATTGTACATGTTTAGGTAAAACACTGGATGATATGTGTTCTTTTAACAGAAAAGCTCTGATTGGGGGATTTAATGACTGAAATCTGGCAACCGCAAGCACGAGCGCTCTTCTTTCCCCCAACAAAACCAGTGGTTTTTGTTCAAGTTTTTATTTTTTAAACTACATTTTAGTCTTTTTTCGTCAACAATATTGCATGTTTATATAACGTTAGTCACAATGTAGGCTACGCAGTGACTGTGATGTACTCTAAATACAAGCATGCAAAAACATCATACTTCAGTTCTCAAAAATATAAATATTTTAATAAAATGAATAGAAGCCTTGTCAAATGACTATTGTTTTAACTTATATGGTGGAGAAGGTTACGTTAGCAACTAAACTAACGCAGTATGACATACATATCTACGGTTGTATTTTGTAATGCAAAATAATATTAACCTTTGTCATTAGACACGCTTTCGTTTTGTATGGTACTTGGAGTTTCCTATTGTTACTATACTAGCATCTTGCGTCATCTAGACAATGAAGTCTCTCTAAGAAACTTTCAATTAAATCAGAAATTGTTTAAACAGTCAACAACTGGATAAATCACAATTTACTGCTTGCAGGAATTTAGTTGTAATTGCCCCTTTCTCCAGTTTAAGACGCTGAGCAAGGCTTGCATGAAATGGGCAGAGCAAACAAATGATTTTGAATTAAATTGTTGCGGTATTCGATTATAATAAACATCAACCATGACTGTTGACTTTTTTTTTTTTCTGTGGGAAGGGTATGAAAAGTCCTCACGTACCCTGCACAGCCTTGAACATGACATTTGTGTCCATGAGAGGAGCCGTTTTCGATATCCTCGAGTGTTGCTTGTTTACCTGGAGTCCAAATGATTCGGCTAATTTTTGAGACAACAAAAACATTGCTAAATACAGCTATACAGCATAGTTTAAAAAACAAAATAATGAATCATTTCTGAAAATTCACTCTCAGTCATTATTAACCCTTTTCTTGAGGTTTCTCAAAAAAAACAAAAAAAAGTATAGACTATAATAGCGTAGTTCTAATAGGGGCTCATTGTAACGCAGTGTTACAACATACCCCACCTGCGCAAATGGGATTTAAACCGTGGCTCGTGTCTTCTGCTGTTTGGAAAGAGTGTACATACTCCTCTTGGCTGTGACGGTTGTAGTTTTATGAAATTACAGGCTGTAAAAAAGTTATTTGACAGACCACCTCAACCTCTTTAGGTATGGGCAGGCGTTGAGATCTCTATGGCCCATTTCCACCCCACACATGACCAATGTTACTGACAGCGTTATTAGCACTGATCTACAGATGAGGTACACTCGCTGACCGTTCGACGCTGACCCTGAACTTCCCAGAATGCCATTAGGTTGTCATTAGTCCCATGAAACACAGTTTTTGGAAGTATACAAACACATAGTAAAAACAAATGGGAGAAAGAACATCATCTAACCTAGTTGGCATGGTACATCACTGCTTCTACAACCAAATTTCAACAAAACATCTATCTCATGAAAAACAAAAATACAAGAGCTGTCCACAAGTTCTCCTGGGAAGTTCCTGCTCATAAGATTTGATGAATTGTAATGTGCATTTAAACTATTTTGTTTACAATAAAATGGGAGCAAATGACAGAGCTATAGCCTTGTGGGCAGCAACAACATTTTGAGTGATCCAAACTTTCCAAATCACATTGCCATGCTTCTCAATCCTTATCCAAAAAAGGAAAGAAAAACAGAAAAGCCACAAATATAACTTTGCATAATTGCATAATTTGTCCTCTTTTTCATTTCACAATAAAAATAAAGCACATTTCAGCACTTGTGCAATAAAAATGCATTAGGTGTGAAATTGATGCTTTATCTATGTATTTTATGCTGTTACATTCCAAATCATATGCTTCTTTATTTATCTACCTTTTAACCATTAAGGTGTTCCTATGCCCATCTGATGATTGTGTATATGTAAATAAACTGTATATTCAGCATACACAACAACGGATTATTAGTACCAATTGTTTCCATCAGGATTCTTTAATGGATACATCCTCAACTATAACTAAGTCTTAGCTCAATTAAAATGTTGAAAATGCTAAAAGATTTTATCGTGGTGTGTGTTTCTATTCTCGTCTACTGTTTGAAAGCTGTTTTTTTTTTTTTTTTTTTTTTTTGTAAATACTTCAATCTAGTCAATAGCCATTACCCTGGCCTATATACAACTGTATTGACTAAACTTTATTCCAAGTTGATGTTTTTATGTAGTTTTTTAAGTCTCTCTCTCTCACACACACTCATCCACTCTCTCTAAAGGATTATAAGACAAATGCATTATCCCACATCGCATCATTAGACATGAGGCTTTTTAATTAAACCCTGAAGCAATGCCAACAATAGCCATTAT
The DNA here is from genome assembly GCF_024679245.1 of Pseudorasbora parva. NCBI lineage: Eukaryota > Metazoa > Chordata > Actinopteri > Cypriniformes > Gobionidae > Pseudorasbora > Pseudorasbora parva. The sequence continues at coordinate 36,314,808 of NC_090188.1, read as the reverse complement.
GAATTTATCCTCCACCAAGCTTTTAATTGGTCCCTTAGACCCACCCATTTTCCAAACTCTTTCCACTTGCAAACTACCTTTTAAAGACTTTCCAAACACATAAAACTACACTCTCCATGTTCTTGAAACCAAAGCCCCAAAGGATTCACTGAACAAACAGAGGAGAGCCAACTCTGAGTATAATGGATTTTGGAAAGTATGTTTTAGTGCCCTCTGTAGGGCTGGGGTGGTTTGCCTGAGTGTAGACTGTCTACATTGAGGATTGCTAAAATAAAAGCATGAGAGAGAATTATTCACATAAAGGTATCTAACTCCAGGAAAAAAACTATGCATTTTATATATACATACATATATTGTGATTTTCTTTTTATTTATTTTTCCTGCAATAGTACTTTTAGTATACTCAATTGGTATACTTAAAGGGTTAGTTCACCCAAAAAATGAAATTTATGTCATTAATGACTCACCCTAATGTCATTCCACACCCGTAAGACCTCCGTTCATCTTCAGAACACAGTTTAAGATATTTTATATTTAGATTGAAATCTAAATTAGCCTATATTTCATCATTAACAGATAACTCAGAAGCTAACTACGTTTACTACTACTGTTTAGTTGCTTACAGATTGCTCACTCGATCCTTGTTAACTAACGTTACCTTCATTACCATCTAAGTTGAAACGATTGTCACTTGACAAGGCTTCTAGTCAATTTGTTAAATAAATATATGTTTTTGAGAACTGAAGTATGATTATTTTGCAGTGGGTGAGAAGTAAATATGACACTGACTATTTTGAGTGGCTTCTACATTACTTTGTTTGGCTAAAAAAAATCAACTTTAAATCAGTACTCTGTCAAACTGTAACATTACTGTGAAAACAACATATTTATGCACTACCCAGTTCAGTTTGTGATTCAAAGTTAAATCATTGCCATGATGGATGGTATAGATGTTTTAGCTGTCATTGAGCAGCAGTGGAGTGAAACAGCCAATCAGAGCAGAACTCTTTATTAATATTCATGACCCTTCCCAATAGGGCAAAAACAGAGCATTACATCCTAGGGGCAATTTCTAGAGTTGTAAATGGACCTGTAAAACCGTATCTGGACAATTTTTTACCTTAAATAATCAATCAATCAATCAACTTTATTTATATAGCGCTTTTACAATCACGATTGTGTCAAAGCAGCTTCACAGTGTCAAAGAGGATAATATTGCGACAAAATTAGATTTGGCTGTACAGTCGTACTGGAGAAAACAGTGATGTTATCAGCTTATTTTAATTTATCATATAGCGACAATGTTGGCAGATCAGTATTATAGTTTATAGAATTAAATAAGACCTAATTCATACAATTTATTTGTATAATAAGTTGAATAACTTTAATCATATTTTTAGTGTCCCCAACTGAGCAAGCCAAGCCAAAGGCGACAGTGGCAAGGAACCAAAACTCCATCAGAGCATGATGGAGAAAAATAAACCTTGGGAGAAACCGTGACACCGTGTAAGATTATTATTCTGGCAACGTTACAGGTCAGAAATCATATTAGATTGGAATATTCAAAATTTCAGGGTATCACGGAAGAGACGGTTCCCTTTCGGGGAACTCGAGCTGCGTCGAAACGCTGTGAGAACGCCTCTGCGTTAATGCGTCGTGAAGTGCATGTAGAACCAATCCATCGGGAGATCGATCGGTGATGACGTCGCCGACGTGATGACGTCATCGACCGGAGACTATAAAACGTCCGCGAACACAAACAGGAACTAGCTTCTGTGCCTTCTGTGCCCTGTCTGTCTATTTGGTGTTTTTGTCTGTCCATTAGAGAGAATTTTCCACCTTTGTTACATATATCTGATATATATTTTATAACATAAAGAGAAAAAGGAGATTATGGCGAGTGAACAGCATTTCACAGTGTGTTCATCCCTGCCCTCAAAAAATATATATATATTGCGTGTGGGAAACACACTCATTGTGTATGGCTGTTTGGGAGCGCAGCACGCTCAGGCAGCCTTCGAGGGGGCCGCTTGCGAGCATTTTTTGAGCGGCTTCCGTTAAGAATGCTGCGCTCCCGCTGGGCACTCTTCGAGAAGGGTGCTTCGGCTCGTGTTCCCCGCGGCTCGGTCCCGCTGCTGCCGAGGCAGAGCGGTGGCTTCAGTCGTTGGGTTCACACATGGACTTTACAGAGGGGTTTGAGAAGGGGCCAGCCTTATCTCAGCCCTCACCTGTATCGTCCAGTGCCTCGTCTCGGGGTTTGGAGGCCCGCTCTGCGGTCTCTTCCTCCCCGGGCGGGGCACCGGTGCTCCAACTATCCAGCTCTGAGGAGGTGGACGTTAAGAGCATCGCGACTGAAGACTCGCCACTTCAGTCACCCGCTAGTGAGTTGAGGTTCTCACGAGAGCTGTGGCCAGGTTAAATATAAAAATAAAAAAACGACTGGCTGGCGTAAATATCTGAATCCCATCGAAATCAGAGAAAACGAAATTAGATGAGCGATTCCTGCCCTCTCGTGCAGAGCATCAACGTCCTGCCGTTCTTCCCCGACCTGCACACCGAGGTGTCTAGGTCATGGAGGAAACCGGTATCATATAGAGTGTTCAGCCCACATACATCTGCATATAGTAATATATTAGGGCTGAGACACTATGGTTATGGGGCGATGCCGAAGATCGAAGAGACGCTTGCGAGCTATCTCTCGCCTTCAGCTGCATCGTCCCTGGCATTTCCCCTCCGAAGGAAGTCGGTGCTTACCTCAGCACACGGTACCCGTCTTCCTTCGGTGCCCACAGGGGGCTGCGCTGCTAACCCCGCCGCAATGTCGGGGCGCAGAGGGTCTCCGCGGGCCACCTGAGGGTGGTCCGCCCCCTCCTCGGAGGGCATGCGAGCAGTCAGGTCAGGTGTTCCCTGCCGGTTCGCCGTTTCAGGGCACTGCACTCGCTGCTCAAATTACACCAGAGGCCGGCCTCGAGAGGCTGGTTCCCTTAGTTTCCCCTCCGTGGGAAGACGGTGCTTACCTCAGCATACGGTACCCGTCTTCCTTCGGTACCCTCAAGGGGCCGCGCTGCCAACCCCGCCGCAATGTCGGGGCGCAGAGGGTCTCCGCGGGCCACCTGAGGGTGGTCTGCCCCCTCCTCGGAGGGCAGGGAAAACAAAAGGAAATCCTGACTAGGATTTAGGACGCTGGAGCGTCAGGACGCTGAGGGTAGTCCCCTCCGAAGGGAAACGGTGTTTACCTCTGCCTACGGTACCCGTTGTCCTGCAGCGCCCTCTGGGGGCCGCGCTGCCAATCCCGCCGCAATGCCAGGGCGCAGACGGTCCCCGCGGGCCACTCAACGGTGGTCCGCTCCCCCTTCGGGGGGCTCCCGAGCAGTCAAGTCAGTCGTTCCCTGCTGGTCCGCCACTTCAGGGCACTGTGCTTGCTGTTCAAAGTACACCAGAGGCCAGCCTCGAGAGGCTGGTTCCCTTAGTAGATTTTCTAGACGAATGGAAACGTCTATCAAATATATCTCGTTGGGTCCGGCAGATAATCGAAAGGGGGTACGCCATTCAATTTAAAAGGCGGCCACCTCCTTTCAGCGGTACCTACCTACAGAGGTGGGCCCGGAGCAGGCTCTGGTGATGGCACAGGAAGTAGAGACACTCCTGCGAAAGGGGGCTATAGAGAGGGTTCCTCCTCCCGGCAGGGAGTCTGGGTTTTACAGCCGTTACTTCATCATGCCAAAGAAGGATGGGGGCTTACGCCCGATATTAGATCTGCGTCTATTAAATCGCTCAGTGGAAAAGAGATGCGTATTTTCATGTCTCCATCCTTCAACATCACAGGAAGTTCCTGAGGTTTGCCTTAGGGGGAGAGGCATACCAATATCGGGTACTTCCCTTCGGTCTAGCACTGTCACCCCGCACATTCAGCTGGCGCCGTTGCGTCTGCAGGGCATCCGCATACTGAATTATATCGGATGGCGGTTCAGCATCCGCCTGAACAGATGCTGTTCTCGCACACATGTCGAAATTGGGGTGGAGGCTGAACGCCAAGAAGAGTGTGCTTTCTCCGGCTCAGAAAACCAGTTTTCTAGGTGTGAGCTGGGACTCGGTAATTATGCGGGCGCAATTATCGCCAACACGCATAACATCGATCCTGGTAGCAGTCAAAGAACAGAAGCTAGACTAGGCCGTCACTGTGAAACAGTTCTAGAAACTGGCAGTCTCATGGCAGCAGCGTCCAACGTAATACCTTTTGGGCTACTGAACATGAGGCCGCTACAGTGGTGGCTCAAAACAAAGGGATTCTCCCCGAGGGGAAATCCAGTCCACACGATCAAAGTCACGCGGGCCCAGGTACTTCTAGTGGCTCCGTACTGGCCGACCAGAATTTGGTTCTCGGACCTGATATCTCTCCTGGAAGGCTCTCCGATGGAGATTCCGACCAGGAGGGATCTACTCTCTCAGGCGGGCGGGAGATTCCTGCACCCACGCCCAGAGTTGTGGAAACTGTGGGCCTGGCCTCTGAGGGGGCCAGGCTCATAGAGGAGGGTCTCTCGGCCGAGGTCGTTGAGACCATCCTTCACTCCAGAGCTCCGTCCACGAGGAAGCTGTACGCTTTGAAATGGAAACTTTTCTCAGCATGGTGCAGAGAACGCCAGTGGGACCCAGTTAACTGCCCGGTTGGTACAGTGCTGGAGTTTCTGCAGGCAAGGTTCTCGGCAGGGTTGACCCCCTCCACAATAAAGGTGTACGTGGCGGCCTTGGGTGCCTTCCACGTCCCTTTGGGTGGAGTGTCTTTGGGAAGACACCCTCTTATTACACGTTTCCTCCGTGGTACCTTAAGGTTGATGCCGGTTATGCACTCTAGGGTCCCGACATGGGACTTGGCCATTGTTTTGCGGGGCTTATCTGAGCCTCCGTTTGAACCCTTAGAGGAGGTTTCAGAGAAGTTCCTCTCCCTACAGACTATCTTCCTTTTGGCCATTTCATCTCTAAAGAGAATAGGAGATATTCAGTCCCTGTCGGTAGGGCCCTCATGCCTAGAGTTTGCGCCTGGTATGGTAAAGGCTTTTCTGCATCCCAGACCAGGTTATATCCCCAAGGTTCCTACAAGCCCACGGGGCCCCATTACTCTACAAGCCTCCTTTCATGACGTCAGACCAAGAAAAATTAGAGCTGCTCTGTGGAGAAAGACTGATCAACTTTTTGTCTGTTTCGGAGCCCAGAAAAAGGGGGCTCCAGTGTCTAAGCAGAGAATGAGCAAGTGGGTGGTCGAGGCCATCTCACTTGCTTATGAGGCGGTCGGGCAGCCGTCTCCAATGGCTGTCCGGGCGCAGTCTACCAGGGGTATGGCTGCTTCTAAAGCACTTTGTCGGGGGCTTCCCTCCAAGATATCGGTAATGCGGCAGGCTGGTCTTCACCGCTAACTTTTGTCAGATTCTACGAGTTAGATTTGGCATCTACTGTTGGGGCGCAGGTACTCACGTAATCGTGTACGCTTCGGCTTCACACATACGAGGCACGTGTTCCCATGGCGATGTGGGTATAAGCGTTCTCACAGCGTTTCGACGCAGCTCGAGTTCCCCGAAAGGGAACGTCTTGGTTACGTATGTAACCCTAGTTCCCTGAGGGAACGAGACGCTGCGTCGCCCTGCCATACTCCCGGCGTGCCCGTGATCACTTACTTCAGGCTTTATCAGAAGCTAGTTCCTGTTTGTGTTCGCGGACGTTTTATAGTCTCCGGTCGATGACGTCGGCGACGATCAATCTCCCGATGTATTGGTTCTACACGCGCTTCACGACGCATTAACGCAGAGGCGTTCTCACAGCGTTTCGACGCAGCGTCTCGTTCCCTCAGGGAACTAGGGTTACATACGTAACCGAGACGATTTATTTAGGATGGGGCGTCGATTACACAAGAGTATGAATACATGAAAGATCGTAATTATTGCGCCGAAGACGGGTTTTGAGCATGTCGTGCCAGTGAGGCAAATTCGGAGGAGACACCATTTGAAACGGCTCAGCAGACACTCCAGGATGCGTTGGTCATGTCCAGGCAGGTCCACCATCCGATCCGGACAGGGCCCAGATCCGGGATAAACCTCGGGATAAACAGAGAGACTAACATTAGCGTAGATGCCACTCTTTTTATGATGTAACGAGTACATCAGGTGTTATGGGAAGCGTTCCCGGTTCCGGCTGACCTAGTTAATGCAGCCTAACAATCAGTCAATTGATTTGAATAATGAAAGTTAAAAATGTTCTATATGTATGCCATAGTAAAGAGATGAGTTTTTAGTCTAGATTTAAACTGACAGAGTGTGTCTGCTTCCCGAACAATGCTAGGAAGACTATTCCAGAGTTTAGGAGCTAAATAGGAAAATGATCGACCGCCTGCAGTTGATTTAGATATTCTAGGTATTATCAACTGGCCAGAGGTTTGAGACCGCAATAGACGTGATGGAGTATAATGTGTTGAAAGCTCGCTTAAGTACCGGGGAGCTAAACTATTTAGTGCTTTGTAAGTAATAAGCAAGATTTTAAAATGTATGCGATGTTTAATAGGGAGCCAGTGCAGTGTTGACAGAACTGGACTAATATGATCATACTTCCTGGTTCTAGTAAGAACTCTAGCTGCTGCATTTTAGACTAGCTTGAGTTTGTTTATTAAGCGAGCAGGGCAACCACCCAGTAGAGCATTACAATAATCTAGCCTTGAGCTCATGAACGCATGTACTAACTGTTCAGCATTTTGCATTGAAAGCATGTGCCGTAATTTAGATATATTTTTAAGATGATAGAATGCGGTTTTACAGATGCTAGAAACGTGGCTTTCAAATGAAAGATTGTTATCAAAGAGCACACCCAGGTTCCTCACTGACGACGAGGGCTTGACAGAGCAGTCATCAAGTGTTAGACAGTATTCTCGGTTACTACTTGTGGAGCTTTTCTGTCCAATTATTAAAAATTCAGTTTTATCTGAATTAAGTTGCAGGAAATTACTATTCATCCAATTTTTTATATCAGCTATGCATTCCGTTAATCTTGTGAATTGGTAGGTTTCGTCAGGGCGTGAGGAAATATAGAGCTGAATATCGTCAGCATAACAATGAAAACTAACGCCATGCTTCCTAATGATATCTCCCAGTGGGAGCATATACAGGGTGAAGAGCAGCGGTCCTAACACTGAGCCTTGCGGTACCCCATACTGAACTTGTGATCGGTGTGACATCTCTTCATTTACTGCTACAAACTGATAACGGTCAGATAAGTACGATGTAAACCATGCCAAAGCAGTTCCACTAACGGCAACATAATTTTCTATTCTATTCAGAAAAATATTGTGATCGATAGTATCAAATGCAGCGCTAAGATCGAGTAACACTAATAGAGAGATACAACCACGATCAGATGATAAGAGTAAATCATTTGTAACTCTAATTAGAGCAGTCTCAGTACTATGATACGGTCTAAATCCTGACTGGAAATCCTCACATATACCATTTCTTTCTTAAAAGGGAACATAATTGTGAAGACACGGCCTTTTCTAGTATTTTTGATAGAAACGGTAGATTCGAGATTGGCCTGTAATTGACTAATTCTTTAGGATCAAGTTCGGGTTTTTAATAAGTGGTTTAATTATAGCCAACTTAAAAGTTTTCTGTACATATCCTAATGTCAAAGATGAATTAATGATATTAAGCAGAGGATCTATGACCTCTGGAAGTATCTCTTTTAATAGCCTAGTCGGTATATGGTCAAGCATACATGTTGTTGATTTTGATGATTTAACAAGTTTAGCCAATTCTTCTCCTCCTATAGTAGTGAATGAGTGTAATTTTTCCTCAGTGACACTACAATGCTCTGTCTGAAGTGATACTGTAATAGACGGCTGCATGGTTATAATTTTATTCCTAATATTATCAATCTTACTAGTAAAGAAGTTCATAAAGTCATTACTGCTGTGTTGTTTACAAACGTCAGAAGCTGAAGCTTTATTTTTTGATAATTTAGCCACTGTATCGAATAAATACTTAGGGTTGTGTTTGTTTTCTTCAAAAAGAGTTGAGAAATAAGCAGATCTAGCAGTTTTTATGGCCTTTCTATATGCCATCGTGCCCTCTTTCCACAAATTGCGAAAAACCTCCAGTTTTGTTTTCTTCCAGCTGCGCTCCATTTTTCTGGCTGCTGTTTTAAGGGCCCGAGTGTACTCGTTGTACCACGGCGTTGGATTATTTGCTTTAATCTTCTTTAAGCGCCGGGGAGCAACTATGTCTAAAGTGCTAGTAAAGAGAGAGTCAATAGTTCCCTTTCGAAAGGGAACTCGAGCTGCGTCAGCTGACGCTATGGGGGGGAACGCCTCCAGCGTGACCGGTGTCTGAGCTACTATCAAACCACAGCAATCCTATTGACCGGCGACAGCCTATGATGTCATCAAGGTGCGACCAGGAAGTATATAAGGGCGCCTTGCAAACATGACACCAGCATCTTCGTCTTCAGGGACTGTTTTTGTCTGAATGCTTCAAATCAAAGGTAATCCAGATTCATTTATTTTCTGCCTGGGATTAAGAGCATGCACAGTCAAGCTCTTGTGGAGTCATTTGTTCGATTGTGTGTAATGTGAGCGAAGTTTTCAATCCGAGATCGCTCCGTTCTCGTCTAGCGCTCTTCCTGAGGGAAGAGCGTTTTTGCATCTGAGATTAGTGATGTGATCCCCGCTCACGCTGAGGCTGAGCGCGGATGCACGTCACATTCCCTCGGATGGGGTCGCCGATCGCCGCGAGGGGATGTTTCCCTCCGGCGATCTAGCGACTGACGAGACTAATCACGAATGCTCGTAGGGATGGCTGGTGAGAAGGGAAATTAATTTCTCAGCCATCCTGACTGTGTATGCTGAGCCGATGGCTGTTATGAGCGTGCTGCATGCAGGCTGCGGCCGTCATGTGGGCGGATTAAAGGAGAGATCGCTCGTTTAAACGGAACGATCGATTTCTCCCCGGCCATAAAACCGTCGGCTCAGTTGAGCTTTTCCATTCCTTCCTGATCTCCTGACTGAGATCGTGAGGGTATGGAAGAACCCATATTCAGTGTATTTACGGACATCAGCGGTGTTAAATGCTGATGTTTGGAGGATGGGTGTTCTAGCTCCAACCCTGCCATCTGAGCTTCTTTCAACTATGTTTCAAGAAGTTTAGATGGCGGGGCATACACGGCAGCGGGTCAGCCTGGTGCTACTTTTACGCCGTGTCGGTGTTGCAAGTATACTGGGAAGACCTGCTGAGGGATCTCAATCAGGGAAAATACCCTGACCCGCGGCGCAGCTGTGCGCCATATCAGCGATAGCAGGGCCTGAGGGCCAGTGTCACAGAAGCGCGGGTGGTGGTGTCCGAGGACCCGCACACCGCTGAGATCCGGGTCCCAGGCAGGCGGGAGGCGTCACGGTATACGGACCAGTGACGGGGCCTGAGTGCCAACATCGCCTCTCATGCTCCCCGCGGTTAAGGGCGGGGCGCAAAGAGGCGGACTCCCACATAAGAGGAATAGTATCACAACGCTGTTGGCGTGAATGAAATATCCCTCCCTTAGGTGGGTGAGTTAAGAATTACATCTCATTTACTGCTCTTCTTCATTTTCTCCCCAGGCGCTTCTTACATCCGGCCCTGAGGGGGGCCATGACGATGATACTCTAGACCCCGCCTGGCTGGGCTGTGAGAAGCGCACCCTCAGGCAGTTGCGCTCCCAAACATGCATACTGTGAGTAAAACTTATGTGTGGATATCGTCGCGCAGGAGGCGAGCTGGTAAGTCCCCCTTGCGAGGGAAACATTTATTATTGATGTTGTGTGAGACTTCATGCTCCCCGCCAAGGGTTTGGGGATCACGGTATCGATGGAGGACACCATAGGGCCCTGTAGTTCCCCTGTCCGGTGGCTAGAACGATTTTTTAGATGCCGTTATGTGGCATGTCTAGAGCTAGCTTTGCTAGGAGAGAATAGCCGCCATTGTATGTACAGCTGTGCGAACAGTTTTTTTGCCTTCTCTCTGTGTGATGAAGCAGTATTGAGGCAACCGCTCATTCTTGTAGGAATGTGCTGTTGTTTTAAGCGAGTGTGCTCTCCTAGTCAAACAGGAAGCTCTTAGCCACCCCAGGGTAAAGCGGTCAACGTTGCCCCTCGTGGAATTTCATAGACGGGAGGGTGAGTTTAGGCTTACGCACGAACTACAGATTTATGTCTAGCCTCGCAGGGCTTAGACGGAGTATTATTGAGGTTTTTTCGCTTCCCCGAGCCGCGTATAATACTCTTATGTAGGCTGGCCCTCTCCGGGCCACTGCATCGGTTGGCCTAGGCTTTTGCGGGATGGGGGGCATTTCTTTCCAAAGAAGGAAAGTAATTATCGCCCGAGGCCCTTGGTTTGAATATTGCAGGGCATTTTCTTTCGCATCCCTAGTCAGCCTCCTCTTACATTAGAGTCGTCCGGCCAAGGCCCGCCCCCTTCTCTGCGTTTTGGGGTTTTTAGTAATGCAGGTTGGTGTGAAGCAGAATGAACAGCGACTTAGCCAGTGGTCGTGGGGCGGGGTTTGGCGTCCCACGCTTGTACGCAGGTGGGCTATTTTTGCGAAAACCCCGCTTTCCAGAGCTTGTTGTGGCTGCCACCTTCTGGCGGCCCCTGGCCCCATCCTGGAGGATGTTGGGCCGGTGGGTAGCATATTTGTGAATATTTTTTTTGCCCTCTGCTCTGTGTCTTCTGCTCCACCTTTTAGGGCTCGGGTTGAGCTGCACTCGCAACCTGCGTGCTTCGTAATGGTTCGGTCGGATGCTCCCCTGGAAGCCGAAGCATTGCCATGGCTGACGCCCTAGCGTGAACGGTAGGCCGCTGCATGAAGGAAGAGCGGCCGCCCTGACGCAGGTGACATAAGTTGTACTCCCCTCGCTTTGAGGGTCTAGGTACTTTCTGCTGAGTACACTGCTTTTGGCAATGTGTTTAGGCTATGTCTGTAGGCACTGCCGGATGGGACTGCGTCATCGCATGGAGGACCCCGTGAGCCTCCGGGATGAAGCCAGCCCCGGGAGGGGCATGGGCTACCAGCTGGCTGTGAGCAGCCAGCTTGGGCAGTCCTGGCAGTGGACTCTGAGCAGGAGGCCTCAGCAGGCCTCCTTGCGGGTGAGTCGCGACATCGGGCCAATGTGCGCCTGGGAGGAATATCCCCGACGATGTCGGCTTCAGCAGTACCTCGTCGACAAGCAGGACCATCATGGCCTCCCTGGGGTGATTCCCCAGGTGGTAACTGGATGTCTAGGTCTTCGTCAGCCAAGCAGACAGCCACTGTCAGCCCGACTTGGAGCGGCCAGCATTCATCCGACCTGCCAGCGAGCATTCGTCGCTGGCATGGCTACAAGCCCAGTTAGTAGGCCTCCCTAGGCCTCCCTGAGGGCCTGCTGGGGTGCAGCAGGCCTTGCCGGGCTTCCCTTGAGGGGGTATTCCTGTGCTTCAGGTGTTAGACGGCAGGTAGTAGGCCTCACCAGGCCTCCCTGAGGGCCTGCTGTGGTAGCAGTAAGCCTCGTCTGGCTTCCCCCAAGGGGTCGTTCCTGGGCTTCAGTCACTGGATGATAGGTAGTAGGCCTCGCGGGGCCTCCCTGAGGGCCTGCTGGGATGCAGCAGGCCTCATCTGGCTTCCCCTGAGGGGGTACTCCAGGGAACTAGCGCTGGATAACAGTTCCTGGGTTCCAGTCACCAGATGGCAGGTAGCAGGCCTCACCAGGCCTCCCGGAGGGCCTGCTGGGTTGCAGCAGGCCTCATCTGGCTTCCCCTGAGGGGGTGGTCCAGGGCCTCGGCCACTGGGTGACAGGGATTAGGCCTCGCTAGGCCTCCCGGAGGGTGAGCCCCGGTTCCCGGTTCCTATGACAGTGAGCATGGTTGCTAGCCAGGGCGGCTAGCATGATCTGCTATCAGGTAGCAGGCCTCACCAGGCCTCCCTGAGGTTGTTCCCTGGTCTCAGTGCCGGCTACGAGTAGCCTGGCAAGTAGTAGGCCCTGCGGGGCCTCCCAGGGGGAATGAGTTCCTTGGACGGAGACACATAACTGGCTCAAGCTGACAGCTAGTGGTTCCTGCCATCAGGCTTCGGTCCTAGCCGGCAGCACCTGATGGCGGGCGCATACTCTAGCACGACGAGTTTACACTGCTGCTATGCGGTCCTTACAGGACAGGGACTTGCATAGGTTGCCTACAGCATGGTACCTACCAGGCAGGCTTAAGAGCTCCCCTCTTAGGAGGGTTGTCTGTGAGCTTACGGCCGCCTGGGCCTGGTCAGTTGGTCGTAGGCCCCTCGGGGCCTCCCTGTGAGATCAGCCTGTAGGCCTTCTCAGGCCTCCTGAGCACCCCTGTAATGTATGTGCTCGGTAGATCCTAGGATCGAGCAGCTGACTCCCCTCGCTAGCAAGGGTGGGAAAGCACTACGCTGAGCGCTGTTCTCCAGGATAGCCCGTCTCTGAGTTCCGGCCTGAGGCGGACACTGCCAGTTCGCAGTCCCTCAGCTTGATGCCTCTCCAGAGGCGAGTTTCCAGAGGCTCTGTTGTTAACAGACTGGGCTGGCAGACGGAAGCGTCCCGCATAGTGACGCCAGGTCAAGCCTCCCTGGTGGCATTCGGTGAAGTTCTTCCCGAATAGTGACTGGCTGGGGCGCCCTCGGGTCCCCTAGCCACATTCCCTTAAAGGAACCCCTTCTGTCGAACAGGTTGGTTCCAGGCCTTTGAGCGGCCGGGGTAGGGTACATGAAGGTGCCCCAAGGCCACAGCTCGGGCTATGACCGTAGGGAATGCTGTCACTGACAGCCTAATGTGACCAGAGGGGGAGTGGTTCAGGCATTTCAGTTGAATTTGCTTGTCCTGACAGTTGTCACTGCCAGTAGGCATGCACTCCCCTCGGCATGGCGGCGTGGGTATATCGTTCCCCATAGCGTCAGCTGACGCAGCTCGAGTTCCCTTTCGAAAGGGAACGTCCCCGGTTACGACTGTAACCTTAGTTCCCTGAGAACAGGGAACGAGACGCTGCGTCACTTTTGCCATGCCTCGGGGCCTGCCTGCGAACAGTCCCTTCAGACGAAGAAGCTGGTGTCATGTTTGCAAGGCGCCCTTATATACTTCCTGGTCGCACCTTGATGACATCATAGGCTGTCGCCGGTCAATAGGATTGCTGTGGTTTGATAGTAGCTCAGACACCGGTCACGCTGGAGGCGTTCCCCCCCATAGCGTCAGCTGACGCAGCGTCTCGTTCCCTGTTCTCAGGGAACTAAGGTTACAGTCGTAACCGGGGACGTTTCTTTTGCAACATCAAGTTCCTCTTGGCTATCTGTAATGCTGAGGAGATTGAACTGATGAGGAAGATTATGTACAAAGCAATCTTTAGTCGCAGCGGTTATCGTCCATATTTGAAGCGAGGGGAGGGCTTTGCAGCCTTAGGTAAATTAAGTATTCATGATATTAGGTAATGATCTGAGATGTCATCGCTCTGCTGCAGAATTTTAGCAGTATCAACATTTATTCCATGTGACATTATTAGATCTAAAGTATGATTAAGGCGATGAGTGGGTCCCGATACGTGTTGTCTAACTCCAATAGAGTTTAGAATGTCTCTAAATGCCAATCCCAATGCGTCTTTTTCATTGTCTACGTGGATATTAAAATCCCCAACAATTAGTACTTTATCTACAGCTAATACTAACTCCGATACAAAACCAGCAAATTCTTTGATAAAGTCTGCATTGTGCCCTGGTGGCCTGTATACAGTAGCCAACACAAAAGTCAAACGGGATTTATCATTTACACTACACAGCGTTACATAAATCACCAAAACTTCAAAGGAATTATATTTGAAACTAGACTTCTGAGTAATACTGAAAATACTATTATAAATTACAGAAACACCTCCCCCTTTACCTTTCAGACGTGGCTCGTGTTTGTAACAATAATCTCGGGGGGTGCACTCATTTAAAGTAATGTAATCGTCAGGTTTTAGCCAGGTTTCTGTCAAACACAGCACATCTAAGTTATGATCTATAATCATATCATTGAAAACAAGCGTTTTTGGCGAAAGGGATCGAATATTCAGCAACCCAAGCTTTATCAATTGTTCATCCATATTATATCTGTTATATCAATTTTTTGTTGAATGGTTTTGATGGTTTTTTGTATTTACTAATTCGGGGAACAGACACAGTCTCTATATGATAATATCTAGGTGAAAGAGTCTCTATGTGCTGGGATTTAGCTGACTTTGGTGACGTGACAGCTAGCAGACGGTTGGTTTAGCCAGTTTGTCTGCTTCCTGACCTGGGCCCCAGTGAGTCAAGGTTTAGCTTTAAGACTATGTGCCAAATTACTAGAGAGAAGAGCAGCACCAGCCCAGGAGGGATGAATGCCGTCTATCTTCAACAGGTCAGGTCTGCCCCAAAAACTTTTCCAATTGTCTATGAAACCTATGTTATTTTGCAGACACCACTTAGACAACCAGCCATTGAGTGATGATAATCTTCTAACTATTTCATCACTCCTTTTTGCAGGGAGAGGACCAGAGAAAAATACGGCATTTGACATCGTACTTGCGAGTTTACACACCTCTTTAATGTTAATTTTGGTGATCTCCGACTGGCGAAGTCGAACATCATTAGTGCCAACGTGAATAATAATCTTAGAGAATTTACGATTAGCTTTAGCCAGCACTTTTAAATTTGCTTTGATGTCAGGCACTCTGGCTCCCTATGCAAAGTAAAGCGTTCTGCAAAGTGTGTAGGAAAGAGTTTGGTGTTTCTCACGGAGGGGAGGCAGATGTTAGACTGCATGCTAGCAGCAAATTACACTATACCAACAACGCGACTGTACAGACTAACACGTTGGTCTTGTCCTTCTTTAAGAAGCAGGATGATTCCATGTGTAATAAAATAGCTGCTGCTTAGCTGACCTCCGTGTTCGACTGTGTGGCCCACCAACAATCATACAGATCGCTTGACTGTGTGATGAAGTTAACACCAAAACTGTACTCTGATTCGGCTATAGCTAAACTCGTCACCTGCGGTCGCACAAAAGCTGAAGCACTGGTCAAACCAAAATCTCAAAAAAGTAAACAGCAAGATCCTGCCCGCAAACTGCCCAGCTCACATTATACACAATGCCGTTAAACATGCCAGCAACGCACTGCAAACAGATGTGGAAACTATTGTGATAAAATCATTCAACCATTTCAGCTGTTTCCACCCTCAAAGAAATGTTTGAATTTGCTGACATGGTGTGCCATGCACTGTTGCGCCACATCCCGAGACGATGGTTGAGCCTGCTCCCTGCAATTGATAGGCTTATCAACACCTGGCCGGCTGTGCGGAGCTACTTTTTGTCGCTGGGAGAGGAGGAGTGTCCCCGTGTCCTCTGGAATGAGCTCCGGGGTAACGAGCATGGTGAGGAAAATGAATGCAGCGAGTTGGAGGTCACTCTCTTCTTCTTGCAAAATACTTTAAAGATGTTCATTGGTGCTGTGCTGTGTCTTAAGAGTGACAGTCTGACCTCAATTGAAGTGTATGCCTGGACCGATGTGAGAAACAGGTGCTCATTTAACCTGGTCCACAACGAAATCAAATTAAAAATGAATTTGGTGATAAATTGTGCAGAGTACCATAAAAACATCCTGGGGAAAAAAGGAGTGCTGGAAACAGTGAAAACCTCCGCGAAATATGCTGACGTTGGGCCTCCACAACCTAGGTAGGCTGTGTGAATTTAAAGTTTTATTGTTTCTATTCATTTATCTAATTAATCTACATAAACAAAGACAATACAACCCTTTTGTCCCCTTTTTGTTTTAAGTCTTGGTGAAGAGAACGCAAGTTGCTGCAGCCTCGAGGAGGACAGTGGTGCAACACGCGTGTAAAGGAGTGATTGATTGTTCGCGGGGGAGGCAAAAATACTTGAATGTTATTCTGCATGACGAAATATTTTGCAAACGTGATAAAACTATATTTGTCCAAATATGCACGCTGTTTGGCAAGATGAACAACGCGCCGACTTGATAAGAGAACGTGAACCACCCAACATGCGATGTGATAAGAGATGTGTAATTCTAGATCGGGGTAAAAGCGAAGGTGTTTGAGGCTAGTCTCGACCGCGCATTGCCGTGACGATCCGCGCTGTCTATCACTCGGCAGCTAAATCTATATTTGTCCAAATATGCATCACACTGTTTCACTAAGAGCCCGAACACATGCGGTTTAGTGCATGGCTGTGACGACAAATAAAACGGAGAGGACGTGGCTTTTGTTCATTGGCCTACAGATTACAGATTGGTTATTTTGCACTCCTGACATAGATAGTCAACGCTTGCAGGTTCGGCGTGCGATTCCTCAGGTGAATTTTACTTTACCGAGTCTTTGTAGCAAAGGCTTCCACAGACGGCGCCGGTTACAGCTCGCTCGGCGCCCTTTACGTTACTTCGTATCAGCACAACGCCTAGCTTTCCTCCGTGACTTTTCCGCACGCTGCTTCCAAAACTTCCCCACCATATCTCTACAATAATGATGTAAGACGAGCCTGACAGAAGTGACTGTCTCATGCATATTAACTAAATTATCTTGTATGCATACTACAGCGCAGGGATTGGACTGAATGAGCTTCATGTCATGAATATATATCGAGAATCGCTCGGAGCGGTCGACGTCAGCATGTGCCCAGCTGCCCATACTTGGGCCGAAAAGGCCGTGCCGACGTCAGCATTTGTGACGTTGCTCCGACTAAACTTTTCAAACCGGAAGACAGAAATCGCTCTGAAAAATGCAAAAATAACTATTTTCACATATGCATACCATTAATGAGTACCCTTAGTGTTTTCAATGATGTGCAGCCTATACATATCTGTTTACATCTCAAAAAAATTGTTTTGGGGTTTCATGACCCTTTAATGTTATCTGCTTCTTTTGTTTTATATTTAAATAAATTAGTTATGATGAGTTCCATCTCTTGTGCTTATCACTTATATTACTCTCTCACAGAGCTTTAGTTCATCCAGTTTCTCAATTCAGATTTTACACATAATTAAGTGGCCCTAATACCTGTGCACTTACATGGTAACTACATGTGTACATAGAATGTAACTACAGTGTAAGTACACACTGGTACATAGTATCTACAGGTGTAATATTTGTGTACTTACACATATGTAACAACTCACGGAATGGTATGCGTAAGTACAAATGTGTAACAGTACCCTGGTAACAACACTTTTTTTACTTCAGTAAGTACACATGTAACAGGAATTATGTAACTACATGTTGTAACAATATGTATTTAATCAAGTTGTTCCAATTCCAAATGAAATTCAATACTGCAGTTACCAGTTTGGAATAAACTGAACCTATATGTAAACCAGGATGATTCCTATATTTATACCATGTATTTATGACTGGCAGGACTAATGTTGAATTACAGTGTACTTACATGTTAACTCCTGAGGAACTGTCCACTTAATATAAAGTGTAAAACGTTCATAATTACTGTGTAATATGCCAAACCCAAACCTCTGTGAAACACTGTATTTACAGTGTACTTACATGTTAACTCCTGAGGAACTGTCCACTTAATATAAAGTGTAAAACGTTCATAATTACTGTGTAATATGCAAAACCCAAACCTCAGTGAAACACTGTATTTACAGTGTACTTACATGGTAACTCCTGAGGATCTGTCCACTTAATATAAAGTGTAAAACGTTCATAATTACTGTGTAATATGCAAAACCCAAACCTCTGTGAAACACTGTATTTACAGTGTACTTACATGGTAACTCCTGAGGATCTGTCCACTTAATATAAAGTGTAAAACAGTCATAATTACTGTGTAATATGCAAAACCCAAACCTCTGTGAAACACTGTATTTACAGTGTACTTACATGGTAACTCCCGAGGAACTGTCCACTTAATATAAAGTGTAAAACGGTCATAATTACTGTGTAATATGCAAAACCCAAACCTCTGTGAAACACTGTATTTACAGTGTACTTACATGGTAACTCCTGAGGAACTGTCCACTTAATATAAAGTGTAAAACGTTCATAATTACTGTGTAATATGCAAAACCCAAACCTCAGTGAAACACTGTATTTACAGTGTACTTACATGGTAACTCCTAACGAACTTAATATAAAGTGTGAAATACTTGATACCAACCACAATTTACTGTATATGTACATTATTAATATTTATATTAACATTATAATATTAACTGAAACCTCGTTTCTAAATACTCAATTTAATGTGGCATTTTAAATGTAGCAAGCATTGCAATTGCAGTTACACTGTGTACACTACACAATAACAGAATACTGTAATTTACTGTAAAGGCAAATTGGTCACCAGAATGTCTCATTAAAAATTAGAAATTAAAGGAAAAAATAAAGGAAATAAATGGTAAATCTTTAAAAGTGCTATGCAGTAATATCCCAGAATCAACCAAAGAAGTTTTTTTTTCTTCAGATTTACGAATCTGAAAAAAGGTCACAGCAAAGTTAAAAAAGAGAGGTCATCTAGAAAATCAAAACATCATGCATTTTCAGCTGATATTACTTTATTTAAATCTAAACCTGTATGCTTTTCTAATATCATGGATCAACTGTCCCAAAGCACCTTTCCTATTTCTTCTTGCCAGCCAGTAGTGCCACTGGATGAATTTCAAGTGTTCTTTCAATAGTTTTTTAGTTTTGTTACCCCTGAATCTTGATACCTGTGCCTTGATGGCTAGCCAGGCCCGTTCAATATGTTGTGTGTGGCAGCCAGTTTGGGGATCAACAAAATTTTTGCTGTGGTTTACAGTTAGGTGTTTGTATCCTTGTGGTTGTAGCGCATTCAGATATGCCCTCCAATTGTCACTATAAACAGCTGACCCTCTTCTGATGTGCCTTTTAATGATGGGCATCAATGTGGTCCTGGAACGGTCCTTTACCATCTTTAAGACTGGTAGGCGGCGAACTCCTTTAACCTCCATCATCCCAAACACCCAGCCTTTTTTTCTCTGCCAAGTAGTACGACAGCGGCCACGATTAAACTGAAAGTGCATAAACACAAGAAACATAACAAATGTTAACAGCAGTTAAACCTGGATTGTGTTTGATAAAACATACACTTGGATTCTGATCTCCCCATGACCATTTGGTGGTCATTCAAGCCATTGCTCAGTACACATGAATATAGATAGTGATATCACTTCTTTATAGCAGAAATAAACTGCTGCAGAAAAAGTTAGGTGACATGCAAAATAGTGATGACCGGTTCGCGAACAAATCGTTCTTTTTAACCGGTTCATTTTAGTGAACCGGTCGAGAACTGATGAACTCATGAGCAGCTGATACTGAGCGTTGCGCGTGTAACCGAACGTACAGCGGTTCTCGGATCAGCAGTACAGAATCGAAAACCGTTTCTTTCGGACACGTTCGATACTTAGAACCGATAAGTCAAAGAGCTGAGCATGCGTATTATTTGTTCAGAGGAACGAAATGCAGGTTTCAAGTATATAAAAAAAAAATCACGTTTGGAAACATCATCACATAAAGCTGTCTTATCACTGTATTATTTTAAAGTTTGGAAACACTATGGATTGTAAAACGGTCAAACTAAACATGTATTTGTGTAATCAATAATGCACAATATTTTCAGGAACAGCTTTTTTCTTATTTAATTTCTAAGTCGATACAAAACAGTAGGTTCGATATTAGAATATTCAGCTTGCTGCAGTTCGCAGCTCAGCACACATAGGCCTATCCTACTACAGCGGTTCTCGAGTCAGGAACGAGTTGCAGCGGTTCTCAGATCACCAGTACAGAATCGAAAACCATTTCTATCGGACACGTTCGATCTTTCGGACATGTCTGATTCTGAGAACCGATGAGCTGAGATACTGAGCATGCGTGATAGCGTCTTCTTGAACCGAACTGTTTCTCTCGGACAGCTGATGCTGATAACATGAGCACGGGTGAACTGAGGATTTGTGTAAGTTTATGTTATATCAATGTAAGTGTATTTAATCCGTGTAAAACATCAGTGTTTGCACGACAGTGGCTGTATTGAGTGCTTTTGCAAAACATAAATGAAAAAAACTTATCCAAAATGATGATGATGACAATAATAATTATTACTATACTAAGTTATGATTACAAATACTTTACATGAATGTGTTTGAATGTATTTTCATCCGCCAGGATGATATAAATGATGTCATTACGTAAGGACGTAAAAGAACCGTTTATCCGTTTTTTTTTTTTTTTACCGTTTCATTGAAACTAACTGTCCGAAAGAACTGGTTGAATGAAGGAAATGAAGGAAATGAAATGAATTTCCGTGAAATTCATTTCTCGGAACTTCCCATCAGTAATGCAAAATGTAATGCGTACTTACATTACTTATCACAAAGGTATTGGAGTAAAATTGTCAAATAGAGAGTAAAAGTTGCTAATATTTGATACTCAGTACATTTACAACAGATACTTAAGTAAAGTAACTAATTACATTTACTCCATTTACACCTCTGACAGTAGAAATTAATTGTTCAGCTATTGGTTCACATCATTCAATCACGTCTTTTAATTGCATGTGGTATTAGTGAATATCGCTTTAGAATTTCAACTTTAGCATTTCAACATGGTAAAAAACAAACTGTTTGTATTTCTCATGTCAGGTGTACCTTTCTCTTGTGAGCAAACTTAGACTCATCTATGGCCACAAACTTCTGTCTTGACTTCCCGCCAACTCTAAGACCTGTTTTTCTTTTCAGTTTACTCAATGCATAAATGCAAACCTGTAAAAAATGTGGATATTAGTACACTGTAAAAAATTATTTAGAAAAAAAGTTACCTGGTTGCCTTAAAATTTTGAGTTCATTGAAATTAAAATTTTGAGTTAATACAATGAACATTTTTAGAGATTCGACAACCTTTATTAAAATACTATTCAAAGATTTTGTCAGCATATTGGGTAATTGTGTGTGTCTTATTTCTGATGACGCAGTGAAACATGCCAAATAGTGCTATTTTCATGATTTATCAAATTTTTTATGTGGTCCAGATACAATAATATTTTGAGTTTCTGTTTATTGAACAAATTTCCTTCATTGTATCAACTCAAAACAATTTATTTCAATAAACACATTTTTTTAAGGCAACCAGGTTACTTTTTTAAGTTAAACCAACAAAAAACAAAACTTTTTTTTTTACAGTGTATAAACTATATTAATTACAGTTCAATTAGCTGAGCAATGTAGTACTGAAAAGTTATTAAATTTAGCTAAATTTAGCTACCTTTCTGAGCAATTTGTTCATTCTGGACAATGTTGTTGATGTTTTGGCAACACAGTCTTCCATCAAATCAATCTGTCTTAGATGTAGACCCTGTGAAAACCTTTAAAGACAAAAATTTTAATTAATACAAGACGATTAGAAATAAATATTTTTTTTAATAAAATTGCATAATAGCGGCCTTTTAAACAGTAATATGTTCTTAAAAAAGTTATTTTAGGTATAATTGCTGAGTCTTAGTTGTATGTTTAGGTAATACACAAGTTAAAAACAATGGGTAATATGGAGTAGCCTAGGTGGAATGTCATTGCAAACTTCTATAACACACTAATGTGGACAGTTGTACATTAAAACTTGAATAGTGAGTTATTTTTTCTACTTTTGGAGAGGACCAGAATAAGCAGTCACTTCTCTCATTTGGATATAAATAAAGAACGTTTTTAAACTGGCAGTTTAATTCAGCACAGGGCACAGTTTGTATGAAAAATTGGTAATGTACAAGCTGTCATGCGGACCTGTGAGCGCACCAGTACCACACCATACCCGGAGGAGGTCCATATTCCACCAGTCGGAATATAGTGTGGCCCCTTTAAGAGATGAGCGCTCCCTATTGAACTGCCGGTATTTTATGTGTCAAACAGGAAATGCGCGCTGCTTTAATAAAAATAATGCAGTTAAAACGAATTTGCGTTAACGCGATATTAACAGCTTATTTTTGACAGGTTTTTAAAAAAAGTTATTTTACAGTGTCCTTGTTACATACTTGTACTTACAATATTTGCAATAGTATCAACATTTAAATATGCATAATTATCCAAACAAACCCTAACTTATAGTAAGTGCATGCAACTTACTTAATTAATATTACTCAGTACTTAAACATATAATTACACTGTAACAACGACACAGTAAAATACAGTTTAAACAGTGCCTGGCTATCATACCTTAACGTTACCTGTATATGTACTCCATCCACTTAACCAGAGAAACTCTCGAGTTATTGAACAGTGATCCATGGCGAATGGAGAGTGTAATTCTGCGATGAGTGTTTCTTCGACATGTCCTAAAACAGTGCAAAATATTAGTAAATCTAAGAAGGAAGTTCCCTAAAATTATGTTAACGTTAACTAGGCTATCCAAATAACGAATTAAACTATGTGCCTGAAGTTAACTTACTTACCATATGTAACCATCACGTCCACTGTGTTTTGTAATTCGCATCTTTTTTCCACAGCGGCGGCAACTTGGTGCCTTGCACAGCAAGCCTTTCTTCTGTAGCCATTTGATTATTTTTTTCCTATGTTTTCCACTACTGCACAGGCGTATTAACTTATTTAATTGCCTTGAACACATAGCCATCTAGATTTACTGTCCGATTTGAAATTTTTGGCGCGACGCTGGTAAATGGCTGCCTAGTGCCTACGTGAAACGTGACATTGACGTAAGTTGGTTTTGATTGGCCTGTTGCATTGTGAACCGTCCGGCGCCAACTTGATCACTATCAGGATCATAGACTGAACAGGATTTAGGAGTATTTCTACAGCATACAGGTAACGTTAGTCTCCCATTTGTATTACCAATTTAAATCCTCTTACTTACCTAACGTTACATCCACACGACAGTATGCCACGAAAGAAAGGGGCTTCTCTGAAGAGGAACTGCCTCCAAGGCAGCGCACCTGATGCCATGGACCTCTTGGACAAAGGTAACAGTTAAGTTAGCTAACTTAACATGTCAGTTCTTCTTATGACCTAATGTTAGCTAGTAGTACCACTATGATGATTATTTATTTTACACTTAGTTTGCGGTGTTGAACATTATGATGTCCAATCAGAGACATTTTAATTAGTCATCACGTCATGAGGATTGCATGCGCTTACTGAATAAATTCTGAATTATCTCTTATTAGCCTATCATAAATAACAGAAAAAGAGAGAAAAGATGCAAGTAACGTCAAGAGATTCATTTTGCGTAACTCGGATTAGACTGAAGTCATGGACTGCTTCAGTGTTTTTTGATTGCTTTCTAATATATTCCCAGTTTAAATAACCATTTTGTTTTTATGCTAACGTTAGTGCTACTAACTTACTAGTACTATATTTCTATGTTGTCTTTATTTCTAATTTAAAAAAAACAATAGGCCTAAACAATTTCATTAACGGTTCTTAGCTTTGTTTTGTTTTTTCTGTAGTCAGATATGCTTTTTTCTCCACCAATAAATTAATAATCATCCTTAAAATTTCAAGAGCAATAATCAACCATAATGATTTTGTCTTAATATTGCAGCTTTACCTCTATATTGACTTATATTGACATATAATATAATGACTGAATGATTTTTTTACAGGCTATTTATCTTATGAAATGTAAATGTACATGAGCATCATTAACCACTATGTGTAAATAAACACAGTAAATATCATGTCAGATGCAGCTTATGTTCCACCTTTGCAGTGTAAAAATTGTTTTCGTTGATGGTGGTAGTAACCGTTTGTAGAATTGTGATTGAATAAAGTAATTTAAGTATTTGAAAAACGCAGATACACAGGTTTTAATAAGGTAAAACTGCCCTCTATACAGTGCTTGTCAAATGTATTACACCTCCGTCACCTGTCAAAATAAAGAGAATGTATTTTCGGATTCTGTCAAAAAATGGTTTAAAAACTAAAAATATTATTGTAATTTCTTATGCAAATAACTAAGTGAAACAAATATTTTTTAATCACCCAAAATAACCAAAAAAATGAAATGATTTGTATGGCCTATCCTGGTCTTGATAACAGTTTGCATTCTTCCTGGAATTTTTATGTACTTTTCCACAGCCTCTGTTGTTATTGACTTCCAAATAGTTTCAAGTTGTTCCCAAAGACTTGCTTTTCATAAAACATTTTGTGTGGTCTTTGAATCCACTAAATCCCAAATTTGTTTGTAAAATTATTATATTTAAGCTTTAGAAACACTACTGTGTCCTGGTGTAGATTAACTATTACAGAAACTTTAAAAATATATATTTTCGTAATCGCCAACACTGTTAGTTTAGGGCAGATATGGTGCAAACCTTACATCACACACACCCACACAGATATACATAGATTAAAAATTGATCATTGACTATAGTTTTGGAACACTGAGCCATTTTAGGCTAAGCCTTTTCACTTTAAAGGGTTAGTTCACCTAAAAATGAAATGTCTGTCATTAACTCCTCCCCCTAATGTCGCTCCTCACCTGTAAGACCTCCGTTCATCTTCACACACAGTTTAAGATATTTTATATTTAGTCCGAGAGCGTATGCAAGTGTATGCACACTATACTGTCCATGTCCAGAAAGGGAATAAAAACATCATCAAAGTAGTCCATATGAGACATCAGTGGGTTAATTAGAGTCTCTTGAAGCATCCAAAATACATTTGGGTCCAAAAATAGCAAAAACTACGACTTTATTCAGCATTGGCTTCTCTACCGTGTTTTACTCCAAAAAGATTCAAACCGTTAATGAATCAGTGAATCGATCAATGTTTCGGTTTGCCAATGTCACATGATTTCAGCAGTTTGGCAGTTTGACGCGATCCAAATCATTGATCGATTCACTGATTCATTAACCGTTTGAATCTTTTTGGAGGAACACGGTCATATTTTTGATATTTTTGGACCCAAATGTATTTTTAATGCTTCAAGAGAATCTAATTAACCCACTGATGTCACATATGGACTACTTTGATAATGTTTTTATTCCCTTTCTGGACATGGACAGTATAGTGGGCATTGACTGCATATGTTCTGGGACTAAAATATTCTTAAACTGTGTTTCGATGATGAACGGAGGTCTTACGTGTGTGGAACGACACTTGGGTGATTCATTAATGAAATTAATTTCATTTTTGGGTGAACTAACCCTTTAAGTATTGATGAATGTCCCTGATGCAACATTGCATCAGTTTGGCTACATTTGTCAGACGATAACATTATCCTTTTATGTTTTTACAAGATGATCCGGCCAAGCAAATAGATGAAGAATACCATGGAAAAGACGATGATAACGACTTATCTATTGTTGAAGTGGCATCTCCAGAAGCAGGTGAGTTTGTATTTACTTAATGGGGAACTAAACAGGGTTGTGTTTCCCAAAAGCATTGTAAGCCTAATTTCATATCATAGAGACCATTGGTGGCAATTGTTATACGATCAACTTAGGCTTACGATGCTTTTGGGAAACGCAGCCCAGGTTGTATGCATTTTAAATTTATGAAACCGCAGCTCTAGCTCAGGTCTTGTCCACTTTTTCTGTCAACAATGTATGACATGTAGTTCTCTCAAAGTTAACTCAAATGCATGCCATTTAATTTTTGTCCAGCTTTAACGCAATTAACGCAGCATCTGTTATTTCTGTAGCACATCCTTTAGTTATACGATTGTGCTCTTATCCACGCAAATTGTTTTAACCATTCATGCATGACAAGACAAAAAAGAACATCCTGACACACACAACACTCAAAAAGACTTGCACGCCAGTATTGCGCTTGAACGAACAATAACACACACATTTATACCAAAATATTTGTTTTGTCGAGGAACAGTCTTAAAGCAGGGTGTCCGCGGGGTTTTAAAAAGTATTAAAAAGTGATAAATCAAAATTGTCAAATTTAAGGCCATTAAAAGTGTTAAATGTGGTCTCAGAGGTATTATTTTTTCCAAATTAGGTATTATTTTTTCAGACTATCAGGTGTCCTATTCTGGTTAGTTCGTTTAAATATGGGCTTTAGCATATCTGGGCACATAATCAAAGATCTTTCGTCTCCGTCTCTCTCAACGTATGTTTGATGCTGACGTCATATTCAGTGGTCGTTCGGCATCATCTCAGAGCACTGCGCACTCAACAGAAGTGGCTGGCTTACGTTTTATTTTAGACTTGCTTCAAGGCATATCTTCAACGACTATCCTCATAAGTCTTATCACATAAGAGCAATCTTAAATGATTTATATAAAGTCTAAAATGAACAAAAAGAGTTGTGAGAGAATGAGGCGCGATACATAGACAGTAAACAGTGAGATCCGCGTGTCTGTCTGCTCTTAAAGGGACAGCAGCCAATAAAGCTTCCTGTCAGTAAAGTTAAAGAACAAAGGGAACAGAGAAAATGACTCACTGCTCTTGACTAAATAACTTTTGTAGCTTTAATAAGGATTAACTATTTAATTTATAGTTTATGCAGTGCAGACTGCATATAACTTTGATAACTTTATTAAATTTCTGTATATTTCCTAACTGTTAAGACAGGAAGGGCAGGAGTAAACATGACATTTATTATGGGTTTATGTTAGCATTGTTTTAAGTTTACTCAAATGAAAAACTGTTACATTTTTGAAGCCTAATAATAAATGTAAAAAATAAAAAAATCAGTAGCTGTATTAATATCAGTAATACTGGCCTTCATTCAGAAAAAGATGCCATTTAAACAAATATTCTGTCTTTATGTTGTTTCTACATTAATTTGATTAACTGTGAAATTATTATATTAAAAAATATATTAAAAACGTACAAAAACATTTCTTTTTTATTGCGACTAATCACAGAAAAAATGTGTGATTAATCTTATTAAAGTTTTTAATCGATTGACAGCACTAGTTTTTAGTCTTTTGTTAAATTCAACAACTTATCACAGCTATAGAAATGTAATATTTGGCTCAGGTTTTGTTGTTGGAAAAAAACACTAAATAATTTAATTGCTGAATCACCAATTATTAATTGAAATCAGATGTGTATGCAGTAATGTTGAGATCTATTTTACTGTCTGAATGATAACTTATGACAGATTTCCTCCTGGTGTCGATTCTAAATCTATTCTTTTTTGTATGTTATATGTCAAAATCTGTGTAAATAATAGAAAGGTCGCTGATTAACACTTGCAATTCAGTGTCGTGATGGTTTAAAAAAATATTCTTAAGGTAGTAAAAAAGGGATTAAAAAGTAGTAAATTTAACTTAAGGATTGCTGTATATACCCTGTAAAGGGTTAGTTCACCCAAAATTTTTAATTATGTAATTAACTCCTCTCCCTAATGTCGTTCCACACCTGTAAGACCTCCGTTTATCTTCATACACAGTTTAAGATATTTTATATTTAGTCCGAG
Source organism: Pseudorasbora parva (assembly GCF_024679245.1). NCBI lineage: Eukaryota > Metazoa > Chordata > Actinopteri > Cypriniformes > Gobionidae > Pseudorasbora > Pseudorasbora parva. The sequence continues at coordinate 36,287,383 of NC_090188.1, read as the reverse complement.
AGTGTATGCAAGTGTATGCACACTTTACTGTCCATGTCCAGAAAGGGAATAAAAACATCATCAAAGTAGTCCATATGACATGGACAGTATAGTGTGCATACACTTGCATACGCTCTCGGACTAAATATAAAATATCTTAAACTGTGTTCCGAAGATGAACGGAGGCCTAATGGGTGTGGAAAAACATTAGGAAGAGTCCTTAAAGACATACATTTCATTTTATGTCATTTTTTCATCAAAACATTAGTATAAATTACTAATATCCGTGATACTGGCCTTCATATATGAAAACTGTGATACCGCTGATTTTCTATTACTTTTTCATAAAAAATATGTTGTTAATATAACTTTGTTTATAAAGGAGGACATGAGGAGTCTTCCTCCTTGGAGGACAAAGACAAGCTGATTGTCATGGCCCAGGCAATAAAGGCACTTGAAGAGGAACGAGATTTTCTCCGTCAAACTGTCCTAAAACTCTCAAGTAAGAAAGATATCTGTTTTGCTCTATTGACTGTTTTATTAAATAATTTAGTAATCACTGAATGGGATGTTTTTAAACTTCCACATCAATCATGAAATGCTGAATACTTTTCTAAGCTTGTTTGACTTTTTGTCTCACTAAATGTGTTATTGTGTTCTTAGACAGAGGGGCAACCAAGAAAGTTAAGAAAATCTTGGACTCAAGCACTGAATGCAGCACCAGTGGCACTGATGAGGAGTCCCTGAGTTCTTGCTCCTCTTCAGAGTCATCTGATAGCAACATTCCTCGGAAGAAGAAAAGAGGTCATAAAAAGAAGACCAAGAGAGCTACCAGGTCAAATACGAAGCACAGCTCACGTGGTAAGCGCATGTTCTGTTTTCGGATCTCATCTTTCTATCTTTCATGTGTATTTACTCCATATAACACATTGCTCTTATTAGTTATCAATCTCTGACTATAATTGGTACTGATATCGTCCCTGAAAAAATCAGTTGACCCCTAGTATGGATGTATTTCCAATATTGTTAGAAAAGTAACATATTTAGAAAATGTCTGAGAAATGCGAACATGATTTGTATGATAGGAAACTAATTGTAAAAAATGCTAGCAGTTCAAGAACACCAAGATTTTTTTATATGTTTGTGTGGTGTGTGTTTTAATTGGAAATTGATCAGTTTGATGCAAGTCTTGTTTTTTTCTGGTTTTAATTTTGTTATTCTTTCTACAGCAACAACCCCAGAAGATGTACTGAAGCGGTACAATAAAGTTCTTCACGCCTTCAAGAAAGAAGGGAGTATCAGTAAGGCATGCACCAAAGTCGGGGTTGACCGAAATACACTGGCATTAACAGCTGTTGTGGCTGAAATACAGCTTGTTAATCCAGAGTTTTTCCGAAGCATCGCAAAGTTCAGAGTAAAGGAGGAGAAACTCTGCGACTTTGCAAAGAGGTGCCTGGAGTCACTGACAGCAGACCTAAGGTCTGACATAGAAAAATCCAAAAAAGAGCGTAAACTGCTGCCAATAAAATATAAATTGAGATAGAAAAACAAAACCTCCAATCCACTTATTTAATCTCGTTTAGATATTATTGTTAAGGTACATTTTGTAATTCATGCCAGTGCACTGTGCCATACTGCGATATTCCTTAAACCATGATCAAAATTGTCAAATTAACCTCAGTAACCATTTCAGAACAATAATTAATATCAAGAATTATACACTGCTTCAGAATCTGTTAAACCCTGAGTTTAATGCTTGTTAATAAACATTGTTTATCTTTATTAAATGTTCCCCCCTCTTTTTTGCAGTCCTCTATACTTGATTTACCGAGAAGTAATCAATGTTTAATACTTAGACATTTTACCCATGAAATTGTTAAATTACTTTTAAGTAAGTGGGAAGTTCCTATGAAATTATCATGTAACAACAATGATGGTACACAACATTGACCCCTAACAATTACACTTTATATTAAGTGGACAGTTTTTCAGGAGTTACCATGTAAGTACACTGTAAATACAGTGTTTCACAGAGGTTTGGGTTTTGCATATTACACAGTAATTATGACCGTTTTACACTTTATATTAAGTGGACAGATCCTAAGGAGTTACCATGTAAGTACACTGTAAATACAGTGTTTCACTGAGGTTTGGGTTTTGCATATTACACAGTAATTATGACTGTTTTACACTTTATATTAAGTGGACAGTTCCTCAGGAGTTACCATGTAAGTACACTGTAAATACAGTGTTTCACAGAGGTTTGGGTTTTGCATATTACACAGTTATTATGACCGTTTTACACTTTATATTAAGTGGACAGATCCTAAGGAGTTACCATGTAAGTACACTGTAAATACAGTGTTTCACTGAGGTTTGGGTTTTGCATATTACACAGTAATTATGACTGTTTTACACTTTATATTAAGTGGACAGATCCTAAGGAGTTACCATGTAAGTACACTGTAAATACAGTGTTTCACAGAGGTTTGGGTTTTGCATATTACACAGTAATTATGAACGTTTTACACTTTATATTAAGTGGACAGATCCTCAGGAGTTACCATGTAAGTACACTGTAAATACAGTGTTTCACAGAGGTTTGGGTTTTGCATATTACACAGTAAGGGATGACTGTTTTACACTTTATATTAAGTGGACAGCTCCTTAGGAGTTACCATGTAGGTACACTGTAAATACAGTGTTTCACAGAGGTTTGGGTTTTGCATATTACACAGTAATTATGAACGTTTTACACTTTATATTAAGTGGACAGTTCCTCAGGAGTTACCATGTAAGTACACTGTAAATACAGTGTTTCACAGAGGTTTGGGTTTTGCATATTACACAGTAAGGGACGACTGTTTTACACTTTATATTAAGTGGACAGTTCCTCAGGAGTTACCATGTAAGTACACTGTAAATACAGTGTTTCACAGAGGTTTGGGTTTTGCATATGACACAGTTATTATGAATGTTTTACACTTTATATTAAGTGGACAGTTCCTCAGGAGTTACCATGTAAGTACACTGTAAATACAGTGTTTCACAGAGGTTTGGGTTTTGCATATTACACAGTTATTATGACCGTTTTACACTTTATATTAAGTGGACAGTTCCTCAGGAGTTACCATGTAAGTACACTGTAAATACAGTGTTTCACAGAGGTTTGGGTTTTGCATATTACACAGTAAGGGACGACTGTTTTACACTTTATATTAAGTGGACAGTTCCTCAGGAGTTAACATGTAAGTACACTGTAAATACAGTGTTTCACAGAGGTTTGGGTTTTGCATATTACACAGTAATTATGAACGTTTTACACTTTATATTAAGTGGACAGTTCCTCAGGAGTTAACATGTAAGTACACTGTAATTCAACATTAGTCCTGCCAGTCATAAATACATGGTATAAATATAGGAATCATCCTGGTTTACATATAGGTTCAGTTTATTCCAAACTGGTAACTGCAGTATTGAATTTCATTTGGAATTGGAACAACTTGATTAAATACATATTGTTGTTACAACATGTAGTTACATAATTCCTGTTACATGTGTACTTACTGAAGTAAAAAAAGTGTTGTTACCAGGGTACTGTTACACATTTGTACTTACGCATACCATTCCGTGAGTTGTTACATATGTGTAAGTACACAAATATTACACCTGTAGATACTATGTACCAGTGTGTACTTACACTGTAGTTACATTCTATGTACACATGTAGTTACCATGTAAGTGCACAGGTATTAGGGCCACTTAATATAAAGTGGGACCCTACAATATCACAATGAGATGCAATTGCACTCAGTGAAGTGAATGTGTAAATGCATGAAAAACAGTTGGCTAATGTAAACTTTTGTTGTTGTATACCATTCATCTTTACTGCATTTTTTTTAAAATAGCAGACTAATGTTCTTCTGAAGATTACACATATTAAATTGAAATCTCAGGGTGGATAAATTATTTTTTAATGAATAAAATCATGTAAAAGTCATTCATTGTATTATTTTTAGTGTTTTTTATTATTTGTATAAACACTATTGCAGCACATTGGAATTCATCTACATGCAGTAAACACAGCAAAATCCAGGGTGGAATGTTTCTGAATAAATGCCCTGGAGCTCGCCTTGCTTTCCCTTCCCAGCCTGGTGGGGACACAAGAAGCGCAATAAGCACTAGGGTTTATGTTGATATTGAACAATTACAAACATTAAGAATAATTTCTCAGCTCTGTAGATCCATGCCATGCAAGTGAATGGTGTCCAGAACTCCAAGCGATGACATTAGTAAATTAGACTTTATTACTATTTTTAGTATTCCTTTTAAATGCCACACCTAGACTTACAATTAGTTTATTCATCACCAATTTACACAAAATGTACCAAGTGTTCAGCATTTGTACTCAAACTGGCACTCCAAACAAGTGGAGATGGAGTACATTTACCATAAGAGCTGTTTGTAGTGTGAAGATGTATTTTTCCAACATGCAACACCAGAGGGGAAAATAAATAAAAAATAATTAAAAAAAACCATAACATAAAAGTAACATAACATTTAACATTATCAGTGTTGGTCTTGTTATGGGTTTTATTTTTTAATGTCAATATTTCATTTCTAGCCATATAAAGTGTGCCTGATTTTTCAGTTATCCATCCCCCAACTATGTCCCTGAACCTAGAGCAAACCAATGCCAGGCTTGTAGGCAGCATCTCCTTCTTCAAGAACAACTTCAAGCAAAATGTTCTTAAGCAACGCTCCTGATAACTGAAAAGATAGCAACAGTTAGCACAGGCCGTTAAAAAAGCACATTATATAACATTATTCAACTACTTGAAGATGAAGCATGATGGAGGGTCATCATCTCTTAACACCTCATCCTTAAAGAAAAATATAAGTGGATTCAAGTTGTAATATTATACACGTTTTAAATCAAATAAAATTAATAAAATTGATTATGCATACCTTGCTAATTTTATCTAGTAAAAATTAAGTAATTTAAAATTAGCTGAGCAATATTATAGTTACATAATTAGACACCCAGCATAGTGTATTTTTGTATTGCCACAGGTTTCAGGGAGAAGTGCAGAGCATTCTTCTTCTGAAATTGGATTAGGATTAAAAAAAAAAGAAGACACAATTATCCATTACTTTTTAATTAATTATTAGCAGTACAATATCAAAATGAAAGGATGCATTAAATTGATCACAAATTGCAGTTAAGACTAGCCAATACAAAAATTGAATTAACTACAAAATTACAAACATTACACTCCTTAATACCTCCATAAACACTCCATAATACCTTCTTATGGTCTTCGAAATCCATGATCGAGAGTGTGATAAAGTTCGTTTGTGTAAGGAAGGAAGAGGACAAGGGGGTCGGTTTGACTGCTGACGCTCTCTTTATTTGAACAAAAACTCAGTCTCTTCACACTGCTTTTGCCAGTGTGTATTTCTTTCAGTCACTTCCGGGTTCCGGTCAAACGTTCCGCTTCCGGGTCAACGTGTCTCACAACGTGTGTGTGTGTGTGTGTGTGTGTGTGTGTGTGTGTGTGTGTGTGTGTGTGTGTGTGTGTGTGTGTGTGTGTGTGGGAGAATGTCCCCACAATGTTGACAATATCTAAAGTCCATGTCCTTAAAGAGAAACAGATCTTATAAATCATGCTAAGTGAGGTTTTTTGAAAATGTAAAAATGCAGGCCTTCACTGCTCAGATTCAGGGCTGTTGTGGTCGATTCTACACCACAGGTCCACCACCTGATCTGGATATGGCCCGGATCCAACTGACTATGGTAACTTTGGGATAAGGATTAATCTTAAACAGACTAAGATTAGCATAGATGCCTTTCTTCCAACAAGTACATTGGCATGTTCCCGGTTCCAGATGACCTGATTTACAGCTTAACAATCATTTCATTGCTTGGAATAATATAAATTGATAATGTGTTGTGTGTTCCAGGCTAAAGAGATGCGTTTTTAATCTAGATTTAAACTGACAGAGTGTGTCTGCTTCCCGAACAATGCTAGGAAGACCGTTCCCGAGTTTAGGTGCTAAACAGGAAAATGAGCCTGCAGTTGATTTAGATATTCTAGGAATTATCAACTGGCCAGAGTTTAGAGACCGCAATAGACGTGATGGAGTATAACGTGTTAAGAGCTCGCTCAAGCACTAGGGAGCTAAACCATTTAGTGCTTTGTGCGTAATAAGCAAGATTTAAAAATGTATGCGATGTTTAATACGGAGCCAGTGCAGTGTTGACAGAACTGCACTAATATGATTGTACTTCCTGGTTTGAGCTGCTGCGTTTTGGACTAGCCGGAGTTTGTTTAACAAGCGAGCAGGGCAACCACCCAGTAGAGCATTACAATAATCTAGCCTTGAGCTCATGAACGCATGTACTGTTAGGGGTTACAGTTTTGACCCATAGACCAGATATACGAAATGAAGACCAGGAGTCAGGATGTTCAATCCTCGGAGAGAATTTTACTGAAGAATAGTTTGCAGTTTCATCAGTAGAGTCAGCTTTAGAGTCTCTCAGGGCGGTGTCAGGCCAGACTCTACTCTACACAAAATTACCACACCAGTTATACCAATTTCAAGGGCATGATTTACATCATTACAAACACGTGGAATATTACTGATTGGCATAAAGTCTAAACAATGTGTCACGCGAGAATAGATAGGAGATGTTGTTGTTGTTAATCAGGATGTATACATCAGACAATCCCAAGATTGGGGTAGTGTTGAATTCAGGGGAGTCCTAGAAAGACGCCAAGAGGTCTAGGGTGTGAGAAAAGCGGTCCAATCCATTCCATAGACCTGCACAGAACATGTAACACACACACACACAAGACTCTAGGGCACATCTCTCCTCCAAGGTTAGCGCAGCAGTGAGCTTATCAACAGAACAAGATATCAACACCACATGACAAACACATCTCCAGAAAGAAAAGTATAGCTAATGTCATCTACTCATTCTATAAAGAAATATAAAGAAATATAAAGACAAAAATGTACTTCTATCAATGGGAAAAATCACATTATATAAATGGGAAGAAATCAAAATTGGGAGACTCAAATCCTCCCACCCCTTTCTGTCCTGGGGTTACTAACAACAGGCAGGATTCACCTCTTGGAAGTTCTAACTTTCTCTCCAAGGCCCTGTTGGTCAGGACCCAGAGATAGAGGTCAGGCTATCTATGTCAGGGCACATAGATAGGGGTCAGACTGTCTTTGTCAGACCGTCTCTGGAAAGCAAATTAGACACCATACAGCAGACATAGAGTCAAAATCATATTAAATAATAGTTAAATGTATTAATGATCAAATAAAATTGATTGTCAATATAATTCATTATTTTGAAAGGATAATAACTGATTATTTAATTCATGAGGTTATTAAAAATCATTCAAAAGGATAAGATGCATATGATGAAGAGGCAAGGGTGTCGGCCCACTCCCCCCTTCAATCCCCCGTTTTAAGACCAATGTGGGGTCCAATACCGCCACGTCTGGTCTACAAGTGAGGTCTCTATGGAAGGTTGAGTGGTGACTCATGCTTCCCTGACGGGTCACACTTGTCTCTTCACCTCATCACGGACATGCTGGCCACTAAAAAGACCAGTCCCCATTCCGAGGCTCTCACACCTTCCACTCACATTAGGGGTACAACATGTTTCTTTGTCAGCTTGCTTCTCAGATTGTTTGTTAGTGTCAGCATCCTCCTGTCCTCCTTGGCAGGATTCAGCTTGCTCCTCGGCAAGAGGACCTGCACAGATAGAGAAGACTAAAACGAACACACACATCCAAACAGTTAAGTCAACGGTTAGTTTGAGCATGTGCAGATACATCAAGGCAGTTGCATCTGCAGTGCAGTTCTTCAACTGGAAAGCCTCTACCCATCTGGAGAACAAATCAACAATCATTAAGATGTATGAAAAGCCCCCACTAGGGGGTAGAGTGAAGTCAATCTGAAGATGGGTCCATGGACCCTGGGGACATGGGGCGTGACCTAAGGGGATATTTAGCTTAGCTGAAGAATTAACCTTAAAGCAAACTAAACATCTGCAAAAATCCCTGCAGGAAGCTCTCATCTCTGGCCACCACCATGTTTTAGAAATCATTGCATATGGTTTCTCAGGCCCAGCATGTGCCAACCCTTTATATAACGACATGAGCTGGGTTCGAGCAGAAACAGGGCAGACAAAACGTTCATTGAGTTTCCAAAGTCCATCTGAGTTCATCAGTGCACCAAGTTTTGTCCATTGCTCTGTTACTTCAGGATCTTTATCCTGTGCATAAATGTCTCGGGGTGGCTCACTCTCCTGGGGAGAGATAGCCATTACACTCACGCATGTCTCTGTCTGTTGTGCAGCCAGCCTGGCAGCAGCATCAGCAGCTTGGTTGCCCTTGGATTCTGGGGCGTTATCAGAGTGTCCTGTTCTTTTGATAACAGCTCCTTCTGTAGGAAAATCACAGGCAGACATGAGTTTCTGTACCTGCTTTTGATGAGAGATGGGTTGACCAGTGGTGGTAGGGAACCCCTGTCGTTTCCACACAGGTCCGAAATCATGGACCGTCCCGAAGGCCTTGCCGTATTGAAGTGTACGCGTGAGAGTGACCAGATCTGCCACCATAGCCCCTCCCCCTGAAATAGAGTCACATTCAACAGTCTCATAATGTTCGTTTACCACAGCCCAGCCTGTGAAGCGTTGTCCTTGTTCATGAAAACTGGACCTGTCAACAAACAAGTTCATGGCATCAGATAGTGGTTCGGCCTGGAGAGGGCTCTGGCTGTCGTTCTCGATCAGATGGACACAGTTGTGGGCAGTTCCTTCTTCTGGAAGCAAGGAGGCAGGGTTTACAGCATTTTCATTGTCAATTTGAATTTCCACATTCTTCCTCAGAAGAGTGGTTTCCCCCTTTGCTCGTCTTTGATTTAAAATAGAGCTCAAGCAAGTGTTTGTCAGTAACTTCAAAATCTGATGTCTTGTGTGCAGTATCACCTTTTGATGTCTCACAATGTCCTCTGTGGTTTCCACAGCCCATTCTGCACAGTCACATGTCAGCAGGCAGGGGTGCTGACCTGCCATAGAAACAGGAATAGGAACAGAATAATATCCTACCATTCCATAGGAATTTCGGCCTGGAACTCTCTGGCCAAGGCCAGCAGAGTATGATCGGGTTCCCACCCATGTCCACAGGTGAAAAGGTTGGCTGCTGTCAGCATGTCTCAGTGCTGGGGAGGAATTGAGAGTTTCATTGATACTCACGAACGCCTCCTCCATCTCCTCCGTCCAGTCGATCAGGTCGGATCCAGGTTTTCCCCCTTTATGAGATTCTGTGAGGGGTTTAGACAGTTCAGTGTATTCAGGAACATACTGGCGGCAGTAATTCAGAAGATCCATTACCTGCCTTAGACCAGTAACCATGTTTGGCTTTGGAAGTTCGACGATGGCTTTGACTCTTTCTGGAGTGATTCGTCGGTCGTGCACCCCGACAATCTGCCCTAAATAAGTCACTTTGGGCAGTGCCAGCTGTGCCTTTTTCAAGTTGGCTTTGAATCCCCCGTCTTTCAGAGCATTCAAAACAGTTCGTACAGCAGTTAAATGTTTGAATTTGCTTGGGCTGGCAATCAGAATGTTATCCACATATTGTAGGACAAATGATCCATCATTTTCAAAAGTCTTTCTTACCGGATCAATGAAGGATGCCAGTACCTGAAGAAACAGGGTTGGAGAGTTGCAGAATCCTTGTGGCAACCGGCACCATGTCCATTGGCGACCCCTGCAGGTGAAAGCAAACTTTCCTGGGTCCTCCTTGGCTAGAGGGCAAGTCCAGAAAGTGTTAGAAATATCCAGTGCAGTGAAATAACAGTGTTCAGACCCTATTTCATAAAGGATCATGGCGGGGTTCGTGACAAGGGGGTGCATCTTTTCGGAATCTGCATTTAACGCGGTGAAGTCTATTGTGAGACCCCAAGAGTTGTCGCTCTTTTTCACGGACCATATCGGTGAATTTGTCGGAGAGGTGCATGGTATAATGATACCCCGTTTGCATAATTTGTCTACCACACTCTTCGCAACCTCTCGAGCCTCATTTCTTAAAGGGTATTGTCGTTTGGCTACATGCATGGGTCCTGGGATGCTCAGTGGCTGAACTTGGGCAAGCTCACAATCAAATGTATCTTTTGCCCAAACATCAGGAAATTTAGAAATCAAAAACTTCCACTCAGGTTGAGTTTCAGTCTCTTTTTCAACATCAGTCACTGCGCATCTCTGTTTACAATGGTGGCCAGATTGAGATAAGGGAAGCATATTCAGGCTGCCTGTGCCTGATTCAAGGACAATGGAACAATCACAATCTTCAGGTTTACAGTTTACAGCACAGTAAGTTTTATAGGCTATGCGAAAACGGTCAGCATATTCTAAAGGGCTTTCCCCTACTCTCTGTTTGACCTGGGTTACACTGGTCCAGGGGTATGACCCCTGACCTAACAGTTCTTCAACCTCATACTTGTAAGTGGAGTAGGCCTCGCAGTACTCAGTCCAATCTGAAGGAACGAAGGGGTGGGGTCTAATTGTTTGTACAGCTTTCAGTTTACTGGTAGGAATTAATCCTTCCACCAGTGCTTGTATGTCAGCAATGCCCAGATTTTGTTGTCTGGCAATGGCTTCTATCTTATCCCATAAAACTTTATTTGGGCTGTACAGTTTGAAAGGTTCTATCCCCGCAAGCAAACTATTTTTCTCAGCTGGGGTTAGTCTGGTCAATGACCCATATTCATGCCCAGCCCCCATTTCAGTGTTCTGGTCGTCCCACTCCGAATGTCGGATCGGGGTGGCAAAGACTGTTTTTCGGGGTTTATTTGCCTCAACAGAGGACAATCTGATATTATTGACCTCTGTGGTTAATTTACTTTTTACTTGTGCGGAAAGAACCTCTGGGTTGTACGGGGGAGGGATTTCAACCTGTGCATTCAATATTGGGCGTGCCTTTTCATGCGGTCCCTCCTCTCTATTATCAGGAAGTGGGGCGGATCCCTGAGTGGGGGCCACCTGCACTTCCTGGTAAGAGTCAGTTGGGATAGAGGGAGGAAGAGACTTGGCAGCATTTTCTACTTTGTCACAAAACTTTCCCAGCCCCTTATTAAAACCTCCCTGATCATGGCCCACCTGCACTTCCTTTAATTTTGCTATTCTGTCACGTGCATCCAGGTCGTACCACTCATTAGCCCCATTAGGGATTGATTTCATTGGTAAGCCTCCCATTTTACAGCGAGCACAAACGGCTATAAATTTGGGTTTATCTGATGCCTATTTGGTTTCTAAACAATCTTTTCTTGATCACAAAAAAGGTTTTTAGCAACGTAAGGCAATGAATCTTATTTTTATCCTCAAATAAGTTTTTAATAGAATAGAAGTGAGTTCTACTCATGAAACCACAAAGTATCTTTTTACTCCTGGTCACATATACTGGTCCTTACCAATTTGGGTCTTATTTTATTCTACTCGGTATCGTTCCAGATGCACCCCTGGCAAACAACTCCTGAATCTATTTTACTTGTCTAAACAAGGGGATCCCTTTATCTGAATGGAAGAGACTGGTGCAGGTTTGCGATGCCTACTGGACTCACACACCGTTCCAGGGACGTACTCCTGTAGGGGTAGTGACTGCACTCAATGCCCACCGGGGACCCCTTTCTTAAGTACGCTTCAATGCACTGCCTTCTACCGTTAACCGTAACGATGCCATCAGCGACTTTGCTTTATACTATCACACAAGTATAATTAACTCCTCACTCCTATCGAAGTGAAGCTCTCTCGTTCCCCTTTACCAATCTTCCATTCAGATAACCTTATCCAAACAATAAAATAAATAAATACTACCTTATTTGTTGTTTTGCCAGGGGTGTCACCAAGGAATTATTGCCCGCACATCCTCCACCAAAAACTGTTAGGGGTTACAGTTTTGACCCATAGACCAGATATGCGAAATGAAGACCAGGAGTCAGGATGTTCAATCATCGGAGAGAATTTTACTGAAGAATAGTTTGCAGTTTCATCAGTAGAGTCAGCTTTAGAGTCTCTCAGGGCGGTGTCAGGCCAGACTCTACTCTACACAAAATTACCACACCAGTTATACCAATTTCAAGGGCATGATTTACATCATTACAAACACGTGGAATATTACTGATTGGCATAAAGTCTAAACAATGTGTCACGCGAGAATAGATAGGAGATGTTGTTGTTGTTAATCAGGATGTATACATCAGACAATCCCAAGATTGGGGTAGTGTTGAATTCAGGGGAGTCCTAGAAAGACGCCAAGAGGTCTAGGGTGTGAGAAAAGCGGTCCAATCCATTCCATAGACCTGCACAGAACATGTAACACACACACACACAAGACTCTAGGGCAAATCTCTCCTCCAAGGTTAGCGCAGCAGTGAGCTTATCAACAGAACAAGATATCAACACCACATGACAAACACATCTCCAGAAAGAAAAGTATAGCTAATGTCATCTACTCATTCTATAAAGAAATATAAAGAAATATAAAGACAAAAATGTACTTCTATCAATGGGAAAAATCACATTATATAAATGGGAAGAAATCAAAATTGGGAGACTCAAATCCTCCCACCCCTTCCTGTCCTGGGGTTACTAACAACAGGCAGGATTCACCTCTTGGAAGTTCTAACTTTCTCTCCAAGGCCCTGTTGGTCAGGACCCAGAGATAGAGGTCAGGCTATCTATGTCAGGGCACATAGATAGGGGTCAGACTGTCTTTGTCAGACCATCTCTGGAAAGCAAATTAGACACCATACAGCAGACATAGAGTCAAAATCATATTAAATAATAGTTAAATGTATTAATGATCAAATAAAATTGATTGTTAATATAATTCATTATTTTGAAAGGATAATAACTGATTATTTAATTCATGAGGTTATTAAAAATCATTCAAAAGGATAAGATGCATATGATGAAGATGCATATGATGAAGAGGCAAGGGTGTCGGCCCACTCCCCCCTTCAGTACTAACTGTTCTGCATTTGACATTGTGCCACAGTTCAGATATGAAGTAATGAAGGTGGACTGGTTTTAGGTAGATTTGGCCATCGCCATGGTGTGTCGGTAAGAACACGGAGACAGGAACCCCATTTTAACTACTTTATTGTCCATCAAGTTCACTGGTTACATTGGTGTCTGTCTGTGTGTATGTGTCTGTGTGGTCTATACAAAGGAAGGGAGAAATAAAATACATAAATTAAGTGAATCTAGAAAACAGGGTAACATTATCACCTATAAATGGCCAGATAACACTACAAATGTAAAGCTGTACACAGCACTGTAATATAATATATATAAATAATGTGCATCTTTTAACGTGTTAGCTTTATGAACCAAATACACATATGCTTAGGCAAATATAACTGTACCTTTGACAGATTAATCAAACTTCCAAGTTAACTATCATTTAAATTTAGGCGGAAATGTCACAATGGCATTAACAAGCTCACATAAGACCATTCTGAATATTGTTATACACACAACAAGTATAAATTGCGTTTGTTTACACAAACATTCGCTCGCGCGGGGCCGCGGGTCTTCCGCACATCATCTTACATTTGAACATCTCTGTCAATAATCTTATTCTGCAGTAACGGCAATATATAAGATAGATAAACACTTACTTTTTATCATTGACGCACACAACTCTGAGGGGAACACACAGAAACCTCTATGCTGAGTGAAAACAAACTAAACAGTTCTGTGCACGATCACCCAACCAATATTATGTTTTGATTGGCTCTCACATTGCATGCTCAGCGCATGATCGCTACGTAGGCTCGTCCTATATGGTTGTGAAATGGATAATGGTGTCCAGCAGAGGGTGCTACTTAACTTCCTCTTCTACAGCCGCCCCTACATTTGCTGTGCAAATGTACTTCCTATTTCCTTGTTAATCTGTCATTGGCTCGTTATCTGGGATTGCAGGCAGTGTGATGAGACGTGACACGGGTCGATGGTAGTGTTTGGTTTTTACTGCAATCTTTGCGGAGCGGACACGGCCATCCAATCCAGGGTATGTGGTTATTACCTTGCCGACCGGCCACAGAGCTCGAGGAAGTTGCTGGTCTATTATCATCACAACAGTCCCAGGTGTGAGGTTGCTGCAGTCACTCATCCATTTCTGACGTGGTTGCAAGCTGGGCAAGTAATTATTTATGAAACTCGTCCAGAACTGGTCTGCCAATACTTGTGAGTGTCGCCACCTTTTCCGACTAAGAATTTCGGATTCTGGGTAAATCACCTGCGGTAGTGATGCATCTGGCCGCCCCATCAGCAGGTAGTTTGGAGTAACCGGATCCGGATCCGCTACATCAGAGGAGACATACCCCAGCGGTTTAGCGTTAAGTATAGCCTCAACTTCTACAAGGAGTGTTCGGAGAACTTCCTCTGAAAGAATCTGAGACCCTACTATGGTATGTAGGGCGGTTTTAACTGAGCGGATTTCACGCTCCCACATACCTCCGAAATGTGGAGCATTTGGAGGGTTGTAATGGAACTGTATCTTCTGTTTCGCTAATTGGGTTTGGAGGTGTGAAGTCATAGAAGCGAAAGCTGTCTGTAGCTCTTTATCACCTCCTCGAAAATTGGTGCCCTGATCTGACAGGATCTCAGAAGGTGTTCCACGTCGAGCAACCATACGCCTTAGCGCCATCAGAAAGGAGTCTGTATCCATGTTACTCAGTAGATCTAAGTGTACACAGCGGGTAGTCAGACATTTAAAAATAATTCCCCACCTCTTTTCATTGCTCCTCCCTCGTTTTACCAGGAATGGGCCGAAGCAATCTACCCCTGTGGAATAGAAGGCTGGTTTCATCATGCGAAGTCTGGCGGGAGGGAGTTCGGCCATCTTTGGAATGTTAGGTTTAGCTCTCCACCTTTGGCATTCGACACAGGAATGTTGATGGCGCCGTATTGCTTCTCTCCCTCTGAGGATCCAGTAATATCTTCGCATTTCTGCGAAGACCCTTTCTGGCCCAGGATGGCAGAGTTTGGTATCGTATTGCTTTATGAGGAGGCGGGTACAAGGGTGTTTTGGGTCCAAGACTATGGGATGTACAGTACTGTAACCCAAGTGAGTAGCTTGGCGTAGTCGTCCTCCAACACGGATAAGTGCAGTAGTTTCATCCAACTCTGGTGACAGTGTGAGCAAACGGCTGGATAAAGGGATCGGCTTACCAGTTGTAAGAGCTTGATATTCTGTGGGAAAACTGTCTAACTGGGCTTGCCTCAATAGACTTCTTTCAGCCTGCTGGTACTCTGGTGCTCCTGGGTCACCTGGTTTTCCCGCCGCCCCATGCATGGATATGCAGGTAGCTTCAAGTAGTTCCTCAAAGGTTGAGAACTGAGTAGCGTCTGGCTTTGGTGATCCAGGATCAGTCAAAGTGAGGCCACAAAACTTTGTTTTACGAATCTCAGCTGGGTCATCATTCAGTCCAATGGCGGGACATTCTGGCCATGATTCAGGTTGCAGGTAGAGGAAGTCTGGCCCCTTACACCATCGACTGGGCTGAGATAATTCAAGCAAGGTTTTGCCACGTGTAACATCATCTGCCGAGTTATTTTCTGAATCTACATAGCGCCAATAATGACCTTCGGTAAGTTCTTGTATCTCAGTTACTCTGGTTCCTACAAAAACTTTAAATCTGCAGGAATCTGATTTCAGCCAGGTCAGTACTGTTGTTGAGTCGCTCCACAAGTATGTGTTCTTGATCTCCAGTGAAAGCTCCTTATTGAGCAGTTTGGCTAACTGCGCTCCAGTTAGAGCGGCACAGAGTTCGAGCCTAGGCATTGATTGTTGCCTTTTTGGGGATACTCTAGATCTAGCATGGACAAATGCCAGCTCAACTTGACCTTGGTGTTCAGTTCGAAGGTATGCTACTGAACCATAGGCTGCCTCGGAGGCATCGCAGAAGATGTGAAGTTCTCGTTCCACCTCTGGGACATCTAGTGTGGCTGAAACATAACACCGAGGTATGGTGATTAGTGGTAGATGTTCCAGTTCTGCTTCCCATTTTTGCCAGGCCTGCAGCAGCTCAGAAGGAAGAAGGGGGTCATCCCATTCTCTTTCTTTCTCCCACAATTGTCTTACTAGAATTTTAGCCCTGGTTGTGAAGGGTATTATGTAACCCAAGGGGTCGTACTGGCTAGCGAGGACTGTGTAGATTTTTCTCATTGTTACCTCATGGTAGGCTAGTGGACGGTGGCGGTAATGGAGGCTGTCTGGTACGCAATGCCAGTTTAATCCAAGGGTCATTTCTTGAGGGTCTGATTGACTGTGGGAAATCCATAACTCTGTGTTCTCTGATCTAGCCTCTTTGGGGAGATGGCTAATCACTGAGGCCACGTTGCTCGTCCACTGACGAATTTCAAACCCGCCTGAAGCCAGTATGGACCTTAATCCATCGATTAGCTCATGGGCTTCAACTGAGGATGCAGTGCTCTGTAAACAGTTGTCGACATAAAAGCAGCGTTCGATCGACTGTCGTATCTTATCACCCTGCTGACAATGGGTGAAAACATGTTGCTGTACTGCAAATGTCGCACAACAAGGGCTACAGGTTGTACCGAATGGAAGGACCTGCCACTCGTACACATCCGGTGGGTTCTCAGGCTGTAGGTTCCGCCACAAGAACCTTAGAAGGGGTTTGTCTTTGGGGAGCAGGCGGACCTGGTGGAACATCCCCTTTATGTCTCCACTGATGGCTACACGATGTTCTCGAAAGCGGATTAACACTCCAAGGAGAGAGGGGCCCAGCGTAGGTCCAGGTTACAGCTGCTTGTTCAGATTCTCCCCATTGTAGGTGTATGAGCAATTAAATACCACTCTGTGTTTCCCATTGTGGGTCACAATATGGTGGGGCAGATACCATGATTCTGTAGACACAGCTGCTTCTTGAGGTGGTATTTTAGTGGCGTAGCCTGCTTTCTCCAACTTTTGGATCTCTTCTTGGTACTTGTTAGCTAATGGCGTGTCCTTAGCTAGCCGACGTTCAGTGTTACGGAGGTGGCCCATTACAGCTTCCTTTGGAGCTTGTAAAAGAGGCATGGTTTTAACTCTCAAAAGTGGGGTGGCGTATCTTTCAACCCCATCCACTTCTACTCGCACAGTCTGTGCCTCCAGCATGTTCAGTGCTTCTTGGTCTTGTTTTGACCTTATCACCATCTTTTCACTGCGATACGGCAGAATGTCCATCTGCCACAACCTTTCAACTTGCCGAAATAGTTCTGCAGATGGGGAGCAGTCAGATGTAAACAGACACTGCGAGACTGGGAGTTTATCCTGCAGAAGTTTGGAGGGGCCTTGCAAAGTCCAGCCAAGACAAGTTCTGACAGCAGCTGGTCCCCCAGGTGGACCCAATAGCACTGGTTCAATCGGGGTTATAAGCTCAGTGTGATCTGAACCAATAAGTAGTAGGGGACGAGCTTTGAGCAGAGGGGGTATTGGGATCCCTCTGAGGTGTCTGTATCTTTCCTGCAAGGTGCTCACCGGGTAGGTATATTCCGCTAGTCCAAATTGCTCTGCTGTAAAGGCCTCCTGAATGCTGAACCTTTTACTGGGGTTACTTGGAGTGGATAAGCTGAAGTTCACGGAAGTGCCATGCAGTGTCCGGATGTCTTGATGCACTGTCCGTAAATTCAGTTGCTCTGGTTTGCCCTTTAAACCGAGGTGTTTTGCAGCTGTCGCAAGCAAGATGGTGCGCTCTGACCCATCATCAAGTACAGCAAATGTGTCCAAAGCTTTGTGCTGGTGATGGATGGTAACCTTAACAACTTTCAGGAACACCTTCCCACCGCAGCGCGGTTGGTCTAAGTAAAGAGTTTCTGTAGTGGAGTTGTATAGGCTATTGCATTCACTGGTGACCTCACCTTTCCTTTGGTTGATGTCATGGAGTATGGAGAGATGTTTGGCTTGGCAAAGGTGACAAGGCCTCTTTAGGTCACAGTCTTTGGCCATGTGAGAGCGTGCACATTTCCAGCACCGTTTATTATCTTTGATCCAACCAACCATTTGCTCTTTGGTTAATGCTGTGAATGTAGTACACTGACTAAGGTAATGTTCTGCACTGCAGTATGGACAGATAGCTTTGGGCTTGGTTGGTACTTTGGGATGAACTGCCTTGGGTTTGGTAAGTGTTTCTATAACTTGTCTGTGCTCAACACCATGCAGTATGGTGGTTTGTTTGCTTTGTCCCCGAATTACTGTCCTTTGATCTCGCTTTGTGGTTCTTGTTTCATCAGTTGGGTCAAATTCCATACAGTTTGCTTCTAGCTGTAGCCAATCTGCAAACTCTAAGAGGGAGAATTTAGTCTTATCTGGGTTTCTCTTGAGGTGATGTCTCCTGAATTGGGTTTGTTGTGAACGGGGAAGACGGTTCAGAAGGCGTTTCACATTTGACCCACTGTGCAATTCTTCAATCCCATCCCCCTTTAGGGCTTTGAGCATGCCGATTATGGCTTGAACTCTGAGGGAAAAGTCATCGAATGCCCGCTCGTCACCAGCACGGATAGGCGGCAGGCTCTCTAAAGTCTCTATTTCCTTCAGCACAAACTGGTAGGGCCGACCATACCTTCTATCAAGGGCTTGCAGGGCATTACTGTAAGGCATGTCAGACTCTGCATGTGCTAACACCAGTCTGTGAGCATTAGGCACCTTCACATGCTTAAGAAGGATGGAGTACTTATAATGTTCATGTAATTGGGGGTGGAGCAGGTTGTCCAAAGCGATCCTAAGTTCCACATACTGGGCTCTGTCCTCTTTAATGAAATCTGGGAAGGTGGGACCTTCTACTGTTGGAAGCCAGCATGACGATGGATGGGGCGTGTAAGGTACAGCATCAGGTCTAAGCTGAGATGTTGTTACTGGGAACACAGTTCTTGGCATTGGCTCAGTCTCTGAAGCAAACCGACTTTGTGCTGGAAAAGCCTCCGGGGGTGATACTTGATAGAAAGGAAGCTGGGTGGTTTCACTCGGTCTCTGTTCAGGAAGAGGAGGTAATGGTTTCATCCAGGGATCTGCTCTGTTGCCCGCTTGGGTTCTGGTTGGGTATAACAGAGGGCTGCAGCATGGTGACGCGTACCGGTGTGCCGACAGGGTACTCTCTCTGCTCACAGGAGGTGGTGACTGAAAATGAGTGTCACTAATTTGGGTTTTCCTCAGTACTTGTGAAAGCTCCTCAATGAAAGGGGGTTGGGGTTTGGCAGGCTGTGGCCAAGGATAATGGTCTGAGTTGCCATCATCGGGGCTAGCATTCAGCTGTCCCTTCTCCACTGATTTCAGGATCTGGGTCTTAGGTGTCTGATGCCGGGATGATGCTTGTGAGGAGTGGGCAGAAGTTTGAGGAGTGCTGTGAAGCAGGACTTTCTCCAAGAGTTCAGTTTGGCGTCTAGCAGTCTCGCTTTGTTGCTTAGTAATTTCCATTATCTGCAGCATAAAGTCCTCTGATGAACCAGCTGTTCCAAATGGGTGGTGAGTGGAGATTGGGGTTGAAGTCACCATTGACTTCTCCTTTGGTCTAACAGTCTGCCCTGATGGGTTCCCAGCGTAGTCAACCATGTAGTCATCTAGGTAGACAGGCCTCTGAATTGCTCTGCGTGGACGTCAGGATGAGGCTGGGGCAGACTTGGACATTTCAGACTTGGACTTGCCAGACTCTGGGGTTGCCATGGTAACGACCCGAATCCGGCTCGAAGGACCATTGAAGTAATGAAGGTGGGCTGGTTTTAGGTAGATTTGGCCATCGCCATGGTGTGTCGGTAAGAACACGGAGACAGGAACCCCATTTTAACTACTTTATTGTCCATCAAGTTCACTGGTTACATTGGTGTCTGTCTGTGTGTATGTGTCTGTGTGGTCTATACAAAGGAAGGGAGAAATAAAATACATAAATTAAGTGAATCTAGAAAACAGGGTAACATTATCACCTATAAATGGCCAGATAACACTACAAATGTAAAGCTGTACACAGCACTGTAATATAATATATATAAATACTGTGCATCTTTTAACGTGTTAGCTTTATGAACCAAATACACATATGCTTAGGCAAATATAACTGTACCTTTGACAGATTAATCAAACTTCCAAGTTAACTATCATTTAAATTTAGGCGGAAATGTCACAATGGCATTAACAAGCTCACATAAGACCATTCTGAATATTGTTATACACACAACAAGTATAAATTGCGTTTGTTTACACAAACATTCGCTCGCGCGGGGCCGCGGGTCTTCCGCACATCATCTTACATTTGAACATCTCTGTCAATAATCTTATTCTGCAGTAACGGCAATATATAAGATAGATAAACACTTACTTTTTATCATTGACGCACACAACTCTGAGGGGAACACACAGAAACCTCTATGCTGAGTGAAAACAAACTAAACAGTTCTGTGCACATCACCCAACCAATATTATGTTTTGATTGGCTCTCACATTGCATGCTCAGCGCATGATCGCTACGTAGGCTCGTCCTATATGGTTGTGAAATGGATGATGGTGTCCAGCAGAGGGTGCTACTTAACTTCCTCTTCTACAAGATATATTTTTAAAGTGCCCCTATTATGCTATTTTGAATCAGTCTCTATAAATATAAAATATATTAAATATTTTTGGTGGCAATAGAAGTTTCCTTCTCAGTTAGTGGCTCAAGTAACTCAGTAATCTCCAAGTCCTTTTGTCTCGATGAACGTGCAGTGTGGGCACACACAAAGCCCGTTTTCAAAGTCATTTGAATCGAAGTGGAAGAGGTTGCTGTAATGGATGAAATGCTCCATCAGTGCGCCCAGTACAGGCACGCACCAGATTATATGTCCTTCGCTCCAGGGGAGATTTTTTTGTAAATACCCAGATATGTGTGCTTGTCAAGCCAACTCATCTCCAGTTTGACAACAACTCACCTGCTGAAGTGCCATTTCCCCAATCAAGCAAACGTTTACTGATTACTCAAGCTGAGGCAGATTTCACAGATAAAGATGATGATAATGATAAATTCACAGAAGGGCAGTTTGTGATTGTGAAACATGAGGAGAGGCCATATGTGGGTCAGATAGTGGAAATACTCAGTGAGAATGAGCTGAAGGTCGACTGCATGAAACAGAAGGGGTACCCGAATGCTTTTGTGTGGCCACAAAGACAAGATTGCATACACTACAACAACCAAAATGAAATGACCTGCAGCCTCAAACAACCCCAGTAAAGCAGGCGATTTGCCAGGCTCTTGAAATACGATATAAGCTTGTTCATTTCCTTTACACAGATATGGTTCTTCTGTTTGTCTCTTTGAGAAGGAGCCAAATGTTTTATGATGTTTAGTGGCACACTGTTTTTTATGATACATCATTAGCTTGCTGTTCTGTCATTATTTGACTCATCCTCAATTTGTAATGAATTTATGCATTAAATAATAATAAAAAAGTTAAATGATTTACTAAAGATTATTATAATTCATGTAGTTTATATTTAGCAGGTTAAAATAAGAAGTGCAACATCAAATGAATACAGTAAATGGATTGATGTGTTATAAACATGATTCTTTGCTAGTTTGAGTAGAACTCACTGTTTTAAACATTTTTGTAATTTTGCTGTAACTGAAACAATGATTCACTTGTCGGTTTGGTTGTTTGTTAAATGCAGCTAATACATTTTTTTTTTGCATACAGATTGTTGTATGGTGTGATTCTTCATATGGCGTGACACCATTCAGAATTTTGAGAGAGAAAAAAGAAGAAAAAAAGGCTTTTAGGTTATTAATAATAAAATCATCGATGTGACCTATATGGGGAATATTGCCAGCAAAGGTTAGGCCTACAAGCATTTTGGTACTTTTATAACAAGGTATTCCCAAATTAATTTGAAGTATATTGAAAGATTATGAGTAAACATAATATAATTATAAAGACTTAAACATAATATAAGTCTTTCTATGAGTGTTGATAAAGTAAAATAATGCAAAATGTAACATATTTGCACATAATAAATGCTATAGCCTACTTTCATACAGAAATGATAAAGAATCAGGATAAATTGACTTAGCCTACATAATCACATTATAGGCTTCCCTTTTAATTTAATACAGTAGGCTAACATATCACACCATATTCAGACGGTAATAGTTTCCTGTGGGGTCGTAAGGTATTTTCATCATTTACAGGGGCTAGTCTGTGATTTTATTGCCATCTGAATCCAGAATATCAGTGTTTTTCTCCCACCAGCCGCGTAAAAATCCCCGGCCAAATTACCTTTTGTTTTTTGACAGACACCGAGGTCGTGTGGTGATTTAACTGCCGTCTAAATCCACATCTCTGAGTTTTTAAGGAGAGATCGCTTTTTGACCCCTGCGGAGCACCGTATGTTTGCGCTTCGCTGTAATTTGGATGCATTAAAGATCTAGCCTACACTTTTAATACTGGAATGCTTGTAAGTATTTACATGAATAATCTTTCATCACCGCTCAAAAGAGAAAAAGAAGAAAAGACACGTTTAACATTTTAAATGAAACTTATTTCCGCTCATTTCCACATTTTTAAAATGACATCTTTTTAAAAACATGATATTAATAATTTCGTATTATAAAATTAAATATGGTTTTATTCTTATTATTATAAGCATTTGATATTTTTACAGCATTCAATCATTCGCCTGACCACGTGAGCAGCGTTGGTGCAGATCACAAAACTCTCCTCCACCGGAATAATCACCATCCGAATGCACGAGTTTTATCACTGAGTTGGCATGCAAATGTAATTTTTACGGACGTCCACATGAGAAACAATTACCATCTGAATGCGAGTTCAGAGTGTTTTATCGAGGCCGTAATTTGTCGCGAGTAAATTCGCTATTAGCATTAGCCACACAAGTGTTATTCTGCGCCAAAAAGTGTTTATTTTATGTCAGTTTATTGTATCACTGTATTATTGCACTTTACAATGAGTATATTTATTTATGTTGAGGACCGATAATCCGATAATAATTGTGATTTTTTACTCCCTTGCAGGCACCCATTTCGGCTGCAAATGAGGTAATCTTCAAATGATCTGAGTGATGGATAGTTTGATTTTAACTTCACAAGCGTAAAAACACACACTGATGTTGCCACCCTCACAAGCCTTCCATAACCAGTAGATGTAATCTGTAGGCCTGCGTATTGACATGTTGTTGATATTATTATTATAAGACTTCTGTCTATCTATCTATCTATCTATCTATCTATCTATCTATCTATCTATCTATCTATCTATCTGATATCTGTCCGTCCGTCCGTCCATCCATCCATCCATCCTCTTCTCAAAACTGTTAAACTTCAGATCAAAATTGAATGCAATACAAAACTGAATAAAACAGAAATCTGCAACATTTCTACATTACTTTAAATATATTCTGAATATAAAAACTGAAATGCAATCTAAACAATAAGATGTAGCTGAACACCTACACAAATTTCTTCACCAAAAGTCAAGTCACCTTTATATAGCACTTTTTACAATACAGATTGTTTCAAAGCAGCTTTACAGTGATAACAGGAAGAGGAAAATAATGCAACAAAGTTTAATTTGGCTGGACAGCCGCTCTGGAGAAAACAGTGATGTCATCGTCCAGCTCAGTTCAATTCTCATACAATGGTGTCAATGCAGGCAGGTCACACAATCTCTTCTTGCCGTCGTGTCCAGGCGCCGGTCCTTCATCTTATCTGGATCCGGCCGACTGCAGTAAACCTCGGGATAAACAGAGAGACTAACATTAGCGTAGATGCCATTCTCCTTATGACGTAACGAGTACAGGTATCAGGTGTTATGGGAAGAGTTCCCGGTTCCGCCCTAACGAAACACAAATATATTGCAGTATATTGGAAAATATCATGTAATATATTAGGCAATATATTCACATATATGGGATTTAATATTTATATTCACCAATATATTGCAATATATGAAAGCGGCAATCATTTGTATATTTTGCAGTATATTACAGGAATATATAATATATTGTATAATACCATCAATATATTATTCCATGTATTTACAATATATTATAATATATTTTGAAGTAATATATTGGTAAATATATTTTCCTTTCATAAGGGCGGCTGAACTAGTTAATGGTTAATGCAGCCTAACCATCATTTCACTATCATGTTTAGTCTAGATTAGAGTGTGTCTGCTTCCCGGACAATGCTAGGAAGACTGAATAGGAAAAGGATCTACCAGTTGATTTTGATATTCTAGGTATTACCAACTGGCTAGAGTTTTGCGATCAGAAAAGACATGAAGGACTTATAATGTGTTAAGAGCTCGCTCAAGCACTAGGGAGCTAAACCATTTAGTGCTTCATAAGTAATTAGCAAGATTTTAAAATGTATGCGATGTTTAATAGAGAGCCAGTGCAGTGTTGACAGAACTGGACTAATATGATCGTACTTCCTGGTTCTAGTAAGAACTCGAGCTGCTGGAAACATGGCTTTCAAATTAAAAATAGCATGAAAAACTATAGCATGTCTGCAAAATGTACTCACCGAAAACATTTAATTCATGCTTCAAAACCAGTCAGTGTGGTTTTCTGTTTGTCTGTGTCAATTGTTCAATTGTTTGTCAATTTTGATTTGGTTAATAGTATGTATAAATGTGTTTTTAATCAATGCTCTTAATAAATGTAGTGGTCTTGATTCGATTGCTTTGTATCTCAAGCGAAGTAAAAATTCCTGAGGTGAAGTAAAAAAATATATATATATATTTGATTTTATAGAAATTAAAAAAAAAAAAAGTAAATTATTTATAAAGCACACATTCACACACAGTCACATTCACAAACATAATTGTCTGTCTGTCTGTCTGTCTGTCTGTCTGTCTGTCTGTCTGTCTGTCTGTCTGTCTGTCTGTCTGTCTATCGTCCGTCCGTCCGTCCGTCTATCCATCTATTATCTGTTTGTCTGTCTATCCGTCTATCTACACACAGACACACACTTAAGCTGCGTTCCCTTCGACAGGGTCTCTACTCAGTGTTCATTGCTCTACTCCCTGAGCACGATCATCAAAGAAAAGCAATGACGGTGCAGATTATGATATAATAAATATTGTAATTTACTCTACCTTTGAACTTATAATAATATAATAGGCATATGCATACAAAACACAGTGTGTACCTAAAAAATATAATCAAAACAATTTTAGTTTTAGTTTAGTACATAGACTTGTAATATTTATTTGACTATTAACAGATTTTATGCTGTACTGTAGTTATCATTCAGTATGATTTGGTTAAAGGTGCACTATGTAGTATTTTTACAGTAAAATATCCAAAAACCACTAGGCCGGTGTTATATATTTTGTCTAGTTGAGTACCTACAATATCCCAAATATTTCTAACTATTTGTAAATTGTGAGAAAATTGCTATTTTAACTAAGGACCGGGACGTGTCAGCATAGCGTTTGAGGGAGTCGCCTGTCAATCGCGTCATATCTGCGCTACCCTCGGTTTTATTCTGCAGAAGCGCTTTTCTCTTAGCAGTGTGAACATGTGACAGCAGCGTCGAGCGAACGCACAGAGTTACGTCATAACATCATTTTAAACACACTTAAATGTATCTAATATGATAAACAGAGCTGCATTACCTCATAATCATAACCAGAAGAGCGGATCTGTGCAGGCGCCTGGCGAATGTGTCCCGTCATAATAAAAGTCCCGGTGTTTGCGAGCCGTGTGTTTGTATAACAATCGCTCCAGCGGCCGTGCTCAGCTCCACAACACTCGGTCCTGCTCTGCTTTACACTACAGTAACGTTAATAACCGCATCCATGAACATGATTTCTGCCCGAGTCCTGTTTTCCACCGGCTGTGAGGTGAAGACCACATGTCCCAAGATACTGCGCTCACACTTGGCGTCATCAAACTACGCATTTGTTTAGAATAGGCGCCCTCTAGTGGACGGAAAGTTGCATAGTGCACCTTTGTGTTCAAAACTGCAAGTAAAATATTTTTAAAAATATATAGTGTATTGTATACATAGGCGTAATTTGCGGGTGGGACATGTCCCCACCACTTTTTTTAAAACATCTTGCTTCACGGATGAACCTAACTAATACAAACAAAACATCTCTGGTTAACTAGAAGAGCATCATTTTATTTGTTTGTTAAATAAGAGGCGATCTGGCGCTCGTTGCCGCTGTTATCAGTGGAGCAGATTTCTCTCGCGGCTCCTGCAGTCTCCACACAGACGAGCGCTTTAATCTAACGCTTAATGCCGTTTCAGAGACTTTCTTTTTTTTCCGGTCAGATCACGAAACAAAATGCACAAAAACTGTCCCCGCTCTTGATGTACAACCACTGATGGTATTCGGTTTTGATGAGAGAAAAAATAGGCTACAAGGGCAGATTAGAAACGAGAACTTCTGACAAGTTTAACAGACTAGACCAGGGATTATAAGCAAAGTGTGCAAATCTATACGCCTTTATTCACGTGAAAATTCTTGGCACAACGCTATATTGTGTTTAGATGTAATAATTAAACGAGATCTATATCAATAAATTAACTATTTAATTGATTTCCGGACATCTTAATACAAATTTTTCTGCAATTGTACATATTTTACATCCTATATAACATTGTATCAGCAATGCAACCCCCCTTAATACGCCATATAGGGCATATCATATGCACGCGAAAAACTGCGTACCATATGCACACCAAAGCTCACTTTGACATATGAGCGCCCCTCATACGTCAAAATGAGCTTTGGCGTGCATATAGTACGCAGTTTTTCACGTGCATATGATACACAATTTATGTCCCACCCACTTTTTAAAACAAAGTTACGCCACTGATTGTATACTACATTTGATTTAGTTTAGACTGGTATTTTGCTCTTCCAGTGATGTATTGATGTTCCCTTATCCCCTACGCCCTCTAAACTGAACATGTTTGTCCCCTTCGAATAGTAAACAGTTACACTTACACTCAGGGAGTATGGAGCAGTGAGCACTGCATAGGGAGCCTGTCGAATGGAACGCAGCCCCATTCATTCACACACACACACACACACACACACACAGAAGATTTTTATGAATTGTGGGAACTTACCATAGGCGTAATGGATTTTACACTGCCCCTGCCCCTAACCCTACCCATCACAGGAAACATTATGTTTATGAACACATTTACATTGTAGGGACCGCTGGCTGCTGATCTCATGTTTATATTCCATTGTGTGGATATTTGGTCCCCACAATGTAATAAAAACAAGTACACTCACTCACACAAATATTTATATTAATGTGCGTGCTTTTATCTGTAATTGCATCTATCAATTCTTCTCATCACGTATGAATCTTTTTGTGAGGTTTTTTTCTGTACCTACTCTCTGGGTTCCATCTCTCGCCTTATGGCGGTGTCTTACTTTGAAACACCTTTAGTTCAGGATCAGGGCTTGAAACCAGTCGTGTAGGAGGATCTTTTCCAGATCGATCCGCTTGGCCGGATCGCTTTGCATGCATGCGGAGATCAGATCTTGGCACTCTGTGAAGAGAGAGAGGGGAGAGATGTCTGGTTAGTATTGTAAGCTTTATACTTTGTGCAACTGATCACATTATTTTACAGTTTTTTCAACAGTGAAGTATCCCTTTAAGCACAATTCTGAAAACAATTGTCAAAACACTACACACAATTAACACAACCCTACAACAATGTAGCCCAACAATGGAACACTTTATAAAAACTATACACAACTTTATAAAAACAATATTGTGTTACCATATGAAAAATAATCTGAAAAAACTGACAATATTGGGTGAGTTTACATGCACACCAGCAAGCTGATAACTCTGAATTAATCAGCTTATTGAAATAATCAGTTGTCCCCGTTTACATGCAAACCAGTAAACTGACAACGCAAGTAAACCGCGATGATTTTAATTATAAACCGGGTTATTTCCTTGTAGTGACGTCAAAAATTATAATGTTTGTAAATGACTCTGAGTTTTTCACGTCAGTTGTGATGTTAAATAAAGCGCGCACCGTGTCAGCGGCTCACATTATCCCTCATCAGTTACAGATGCAGCGTTTTGACTGAACCTCTTCTGCTTCTGCTGCATGAGATGAGAACACATCTTTACAATTTTCTGGGTCTTAAAAGAGTGTGTTTGTGATATATGTCCTTATTTCATGCGAAACGCTAGCTTGCTCTGTTGGGATGCATTTAAATCTGCTCTGAGTTTGCGTTTTTGTCACCTATCACACATGCGCACTTCAGTAAGCCGACAGAAAGCAGGTTAATGCATTTACATGCCGCGCAAAATCAGGGTAAGAGGCAAAAACTGCCTATCCCGACCGGTTTATGCTTATGCCGTTTATGACCGTACTCCGATAAAAGAAAACGGGTTACCGCGTTTACATGACCATGTTCATTGTCGGCTTATAAGGCATAATCGGCTTAAGAACGTGCATGTAAACACACCCATTGTCAGTTTTGGTTGAAGGCAGGTGAACCTACTGGCTGCATTTTATAGTGCTTAAACCTGATTGGTGTGTCTACAATTTAGCAATCATGTGTTTGTGCACCTGATGGCTGTGTTAAGCAGATTGACTCATAGGTGTGGTAATTTGACAGTCAGTGCTTTGGAATTGCAAGATAGTGACATCATGATATACTTCTGTGTCTGATGTATACAAGTGTGTGTAATGTTTTGCAAATCAGACTGATCTCATGAAATGTCGTATATATGACACACCAATTCGTATGCCATTTTGGCGTGCTATCAAGATGCATAATCGCTTTTTAGCGTGTTTATCACGGCGTTTCATTCTATGCCCCTACCCCTAAACCTACCCATCACACACACTCACACACAAACACTGCCCCTACCCCTAAACCTACCCATCACAGGAAACATTCTGCATTTTTACTTTCTCAAAAAAACATCATTTAGTATGTTTTTAAGGCCATTTGAATTATGAGGAGATTTGATATGTCCTCATAAACCACATTTATAGTGTAATACCAGTATAATACCCATGTAGTTATACAAATTTGTGTCCTCATAAACCACATAAACAGGCTCACACACACACACCCACACACACACTGCCTCTACCCCTAAACCTACCCATCACACACACACACACACACACACTGCCCCTACTCATAAGCCTACCCATCACACACACACACTGCCCCTCCCCCTAAACCTACCCATCTCACACACACTGCCCCTAACCCTACCATCACAAGAAACTTTTAGCATTTTTTAATTTTCAAAAAAACATAATTTAGTATGTTTATAAATTTCATTTACATTGTGGACACACACATACATAATAGTTGTTTCGGTGTTGACATTCACGCAAATAGCTCAAAATGCATACAGATAACACGCCACCTGGCTTTAGAAAGTGGTGTGTATGTTTAAACAAAGTCATGTTGTGCAAATAGTGCGAAGCTGACAATGTGCTTACAGTTGTGCAAATGTAGCTTTGTGTTTTGCTCCTTGAGTGTAAGGTTTTGCTAATCATGAAAAAGTTTAATTTTAGTGTGTAAGCAATCGTAAAAAAAACTGCTCTCACCTTTGGAGATCTCTTCCGTGTACCAGGGCTCCGTTAGGATCTCGGCGAGCTGCTTCGGCGTGCGAGGATACTTACCTGACAGCATCTTGAACAACACCACGCCGAGGGCATACACCGTTGCAGGCTTGCCATAGAACTTCCCATTGTTGACACTCTCAGGGGGAGCAAAAACCTTTGTACCTGAAAGAAAGAAGAAGATTTAGTGCATGGCAATGCATTTTGTGTAGCCTGACGTGGTCATACTCAATTCTAGTCAGAATATGAGTCTGATGCTCCATTGGGCTGTGATTATGGGGCGTGTTTCAACCGAACCAGGAAAGACCTCAATTGGATAGACCTACAACCAATCAGAGCAACGGAGCGACGCATAACGTTAGTTGTCAAATGTCAACAGAACTCAAACTCTGCAGTTTTCCCAAGGGTTGTTTTCCATGTCCACGGGTTGAAGCGACCTCAATTATGTGATAAATAGACCCAGGAATGTGAATTTTAGCAGGAAACCTTGCCAAACTTTACCCCCCAAACTTGGCAACTCTGTCTGCACACACACTGGAATAAGTAACGTTAGAACAAAAAGATGAGTGTAAACGATCTTTGCCAGTGTTGTAAAAAAGAGTTTAAGGATACACAGTTACTTACCAACATGATCATCATTTCAGAGAGAAATAGTGAAGTTGATGCAGATACAAACAAGCTCTCCGTTTAGGATTTGAACAAATATAACCCAAGCCCCTTTGATGACGTGATGATTACGTTACTGTTTATCATCTGTCCATCATCGTCTAAAGCCCGCCCTGATGATTTCATTGGTCAGTTACTGTTCATAATTACTCCTCTATGGATCGAGTCTAGACCTCAAATGTTGTGGGCGGGGCTGAGTTCGACTGGCATCCAGGCTACATTTTAACAATTTATTTATTAGAGTGTAACTAATACTAATACATACCTCTGAATGTCGAGTAAGCAGACTTCTTCAAGCGCTTACTAGTGCCGAAGTCTATGAGCTTGACCTGCAGGGTGTTCTCGTTGATGAGCAGGTTCTCCAGCTTTATATCACCGTGGATGATTCCTCGCTCACAGCATATCTTTGCCGCTGTGACCACCTGCTGCATTACAGCTCGTGCTGACGATTCCTCGATCCTTCCGCCGTGCTTGAGTAAAAACTGTCGCATATCCTGACACGGCGTGGGCCGCTCGAGGACCAGTATGTACTCATTGGGCGTCTCGTACCAGTCGAGCAGCTTGACAATCTGGGGAACGCTGGGGCTTTTGCTCAAAAGAGCCATCATGGCGACCTCCTTTGGTAGGGATTTGCCAAACAGACCCTACAGGAGAGATAACAGTTACACGAAAGAGAGATCATTAGGGGACATGGAAACACTAGATGAGATTCGTCTGAATATGAGGTAAAAAAATAACATTCTCACAGAAACTAATTGGTTCGTGTCTTAAGAAATCAATGTGTCGTCAGGAGCAGCAGGGTTTTTGTGCACGTTGTCTAAGCATGTGTTTTTGTGTTTTTTTTTTGCTCTCATAGAATTGTTACCCATTCACGTGATTATATGACTGGCACCAGTGGCGTAACTTACTAATGATGGGCCCCAATGCAGGCTATGGCCCCCTGGGCTGCACCCTAACCTAGCCTATGTAACACTTTAGGTTTAGGTTTCATTTCTATATCAGGATATCGGTTGTTTATTATTATTTACAAATCAAATATTAATGTCTTATTCTGTGTCACCATAATGTAGGGCCTACATCCCTTAATCGTTAAAAAGACACTCTTTTATAATCACTAAGATTCCAAATGTGAGTTAGTTAGGGGTGTTTGTGAGCATGCTCCCCCGAGAAAATGTAGATTTCTAGGATCTACATATGTGCATTTTAAGATGTTCTGAAGGCCAAAAAAGTAGATAACAACATTACTAGAGACTCATCAAGATGGACATGTTGACATAGGCCACTTTTTGTGTGAGTTTGTCCGTTCAAACGCAAGACTTGAAAGAGAACTCAATATTTGCACTTTCGGATGAGTGCATAGAGACAGATGTTCTCATTCGCGTCTTCTGGCACTACACGCGGGTGATGATGGTGAAAATGACTGTCCATATTCGAACCTAAGGCAGCACTCGCATGCATTGAACAAAGTTTATAAAGAGAGACCGTTTTGCCCACGTTTTTCTTTTATAATCGCCAGTGTGTGTATCCATCAAGAGAAACATAAACAAAGTATTATTTTCAAGTTACAACCCTATGGTTACGACCCATAGATGCGTCATCAGATGTGAGATGAGCCACATCTTTAGACAAGCACGCAGATCGCGGTTTCTGTTTGCGGCATCACATTTCGGACGTATTGTTTCAGTGATGAAAGTCTTTCGGCCAAGAATGCACAGAGAATGCACATGGTCTGTTTTCGGCCGAATATTTGATGCATCCCTTATTAAAATAATGAATAATAATAATAATAATAATAATAATAAATTATATTATGGGCTATTATTTAAACATAAATATGAAACTAAATAGGCTACGGTTTCTTTAACCCTCTGGCTGAAGAACGCACCGGCGAGTTCTGATGTTTTTTTTCCCATCACGAGTCATGACGGGGGATATAACTCGCAATACTCCGTAATTTTTGGCCATACAGATAAATGTGAGACATAGTTATAAACTATTAATTGTCTACTTTTATTTGTGTACACTCACATAACAACAAAACTTTGTGCTTTAGTAGAATAAATTAAAAAAGGTGCGCTTTCTATCTGCGAGAATCTGAAACTCGGTGAATACATGACATAAACATGAAGAAAGCTTGAAATCGCTAGATTTAAATCAAATAATTCACATTTTATAGTGAACTGTGGAGCTCACTGGCATAGAGTGGAATATCTAGCGGAGCGTCACGCAACTGTGCTCCGCTCACATGCTCGGATGAAAAGGTGGTCAGTATCCTAAGCGTGACGGTAGAGCTCGACAGCCGTGTGATTTTCAAATCTGAAACCAGTGCTTTTCATTTAAAATGTGAGTGTCACAATATTCTGCGGCGTCACTTTGTCGCCAGGAGCCCGTTTGCAATGTGGGCATGGGCCCGCGTGCGCTGCCTGCACTGTCTGTAGTTACGCCCCTGACTGGCACACACCACACAGCAACGGTGGGAGTTACAAATCTTAACAAGACACCTACATGTTTGATGCACTGGGGGTAAGCAGATGAACATCAAATTATCATTTTTGGGTAAACTAACCGTTTAACTATATAAGGCCAGCAAGAATCGTGAAATATCATATTATATAATTATTTTCCACAAGAGGCCGGCAGAGACACCCAATGTGAGAGATTATGAGCTGAATTAAAAGGGTTATGCATGAAATTGTGGGTGATTTTGAATTGAAGTTGAAAGAATCGCTTAAATGATTATTTATTTATAAAGTCTAGTAATTTAAAGGTGAATAAAATACAAAATAACAACAACAAAAAACTCCCAAAGAAATGCATTTCTGGACAAAAAGAAAGGAAGTATAATTTTAGGGTGAGGGAAGGATGAGGGTTATGGGAAAGAAACTGTTGACAATTTTTGCATGCAATTTTTTTCCCCCATACATATCCTATTGCTAATGTGAATGCATACTCTGAGGAGTGGTCCACTTACATTACGGACATTTCCCTCACATCCCGTCTTTTCTACATATTTGAGCGCCACCTGTTCTCCGAGGAAAAGGGGGAAAAAAGAACGAATGTTTTTGTTAGAATGAGTTACAGTGGATGAATTATCTGTCACATGAGTCCGGTCATGAACCGGATGGAACTGTTAATGAATTTAAATGACCTTTCGTGAATCGGACAATCGGATTCCTTCAAAGACTTGTCCGTATGATCCTCGGCCCAGCAGTTTCAAACATTCATAATGCTGCAGAATGTCATCTGTTAATAAAGAAAGGAGATGATAAATTTACAATCATGCTGATTAAAGATTAGAATGTCTAGTAAAAGAGCTTCTGTTTGCACATTTTATGTCATGAGACAGTATTAAACTGACCTGTCTTTCCCTTTAGACTTAAATTGATAACTTCTTCCTCATCGGTCCAAGCAGTGTCGTCCGCTGGCGAGGCGGAGAGTGTGTTCTCCTCAATGTTGTTGTTCTTGTGTGTGCTGGTGGACGCTCGCTCTGGCCCGGGATTATCTTTGTCTTTCTCTTCCTCCGGCTTAGGTGTGAGGGAGGACACACAGGTGACCCAGCTGTCCTGCTCAGCCTTGTCCACCGATAGGTCAATACCTTCATTAGTCGTGTGGAACGACACACACCTGAGCTCTAAAGCGTTCTTAGTGTCGCTGGCATGAGCAGATTCACCATCTGAGCATCTCTCTGGCTTTTGGGTGGCATCTTTTGTGCTCTGACTCTCCTGGACATCGATTGTCTCAAGCTGTTGTTGGTCACTATAATTTCTGCTCTGACTCTCTTGGCCATCGATTGTCTCAGGTTGTTGGTTTTCATAATTTGTGCACTGACTCTGTTGACGACCAAATGTCGACAGAGACACAAAAACAATTTTACCACGAGGCAACTGCTGGATGATCTCAGGCTGTTGGATTTCATCGTTTGCACACTGACTCTGTTCATCATTTGCACACTGACTTTGACTCTGTGGTCCATCGATTGTCTCAAGCTGTTGTTGGTCACTATAATTTCTGCTCTGACTCTGCTGACCATCGATTGTCTCAGGTTGTTGGTTTTTATTATTTGTGCACTGACTCTGTTGACGACCAATTGTCGACAGAGACACAAAAACAATTTTACCACGAGGCAACTGCTGGATGATCTCAGGCTGCTGGTTTTCATAATTTGCACACTGACTTTGACTCTGTGGTCCATCGATTGTCTCAAGCTGTTGTTGGTCACTGTCATTTCTGCTCTGACTCTCTTGGCCATCAATTGTCTCAGGTTGTTGGTTTTCATAATTTAAGCACTGACTCTGTTGACGACCAAATGTCGACAGAGACACAAAAACAATTTTACCATCAGGCAACTGCTGGATGATCTCAGGCTGTTGGTTTTCATCGTTTGCACACTGACTCTGTTCATCATTTGCACACTGACTTTGACTCTGTGGTCCATCGATGGTCTCAAGCTGTTGTTGGTCACTGTCATTTCTGCTCTCACTCACTTGGCCATCGATTGTCTCAGGTTGTTGGTTTTTATAATTTGTGCACTGACTCTGTTGACGACCAATTGTTGACAGAGACACAAAAACAATTCTACCACGAGGCAACTGCTGGATGATCTCAGGCTGTTGGTTTTCATCATTTGCACACTGACTCTCTTGGCCATCAATGGACGGTTTCTTAGATGTCCAAGAAGAAGCCCATCTAAAGAACCCGCCTTTCTTCTTCTTCTTTGCTTTCTCTTGGGCAGGCCTTGCTGAGATACACGCATCTTGAGCAATTTGCTCTACTACGTAACTATGAGATCTGCACTGGCCCATTTCTCCAGGTTTCTCTCTGACGATCTGCTAAGAACTTTTATCACAATTTGACTGAATGCAATAGCACAAATCAGGTGATATAACAGATAGAGAGATATAAAGCACGATAAAAAGTACTAGTCAAACGTATTGAAGAAAAAAGCTGAACTTCAACACAACCTGAGCGGAACTTATACTCGCATTGTGATGTCACAGACAGTGATGCCTGGAGGCCGGTTGCCATGGATATTTGTGAATGTTTTTGTCAGTGATAACTGGCTGCAGATCTTTAGAAACTTAAGATGGTCGCACACCGGACGAGAACACATTTGCCTATTTTTATATTAAATGTACATTATAATTTTCTCAAATCATCATTAATGTATACTGGCTTTACCCTGTGCTGCAAAACATCTTTACATTTACAGTTTAACTGCTTGCATAAAGCACAAACATAGACACACAGACCTACCGGTTTATTTATTATATTTTGTATAGTTCTATATATTATATTTGTATAGGTCTATAAAATAAATAAACCGGCAGGTCTGTGACGCCGGTAACGTCACGCAGCCTAAGCGCCGCCATTTTGGCAGGCAGTCAGGGGAGCGCTAGAGCGGCTGTTGCGTTGGTCTAGAACATAATTTAAAACCAGACTGTTTGAACCTTACTTTTTCAACAATGATGGACAGCTTATGTGCACCAGGATGCAAGGACAAGTGGGAGAAAGCAAATTGGAAATAATTTTATCATAGTAAGTTGTTGAATGCCGTGAATTTCAGTTTATTCTACATTCTTAACTTTACTTTTGCCTCACGTAAATAATGATAAAAAAAATATCCCAATACTTAATCGTGAATAACATAAGTGCTTTTATTTATAACATCAAGAAAGGCTATTTGAAACTCAAGGATCAATAAATAAATTCTGAAGAAAAAAAAAGAAATTACATTGATTGTATTTTGTATGTAATTTTATTTTACATACACAACACGGACAGCGGCGCGCTGTTTTGGTTCGTGTTAACCTAACATAACGTTAATTTATTCACATTTGTATTATGTAACGAGCTGCAGTTAAGTCTGCCAGTAGGCTAAAATTAGGATAGACAGCTACATTACACCTCAAATAACTAAATAAATAAAAATTCTTTTTTCTTTCTTTTATCAGTGCCCACCACTGAACTAGGAGCTGATTGAGACGAACTGTTATATTTTGAAACATTTCTTCTTTTAAAAGCTTCACGGATTGTCACGGTGTGAGTAGACCTACCGGCTGAGGCGTCTCAACAACAGCTCAACTCTCGAGTCGTGACCAATCTGTCCTTTGATAGTGACTTTATGATTTTAATACTTAAGGCCTAATTCAAAATCTGAAATGTAAAGTTTCAATAAAGTACAGGACACGGAGCCGCTGCTTCAATCATCACAGTCTGTGTATGTTTTTTGAACCATTTAAAACAGTTCAAGAATCTTTATTTCAATAAATGACAGAGCATCACTTTATAGAAGTCACAATATATAAAAAAGTTTACATGCAGTTTTTCATTGGCTAAATTTGTCCACAAATTAAACATATACAATATAAAATAATACTAATTTATAACATGCATAAATAATGTTGTCAACATGTTTCCCGTTTTTTTTTTTACATTTAAATGAACTCTCAAAATATGTTACATTTTCAGCCAAAATTAGTAATTATTCATTTGTGGTGCCTCTGATGAA
This sequence comes from Pseudorasbora parva, assembly GCF_024679245.1. Lineage (NCBI taxonomy): Eukaryota > Metazoa > Chordata > Actinopteri > Cypriniformes > Gobionidae > Pseudorasbora > Pseudorasbora parva. The sequence goes on along the minus strand of NC_090188.1, from coordinate 36,250,584 downwards.
ATTAATATTTACTAAAATCAATATGAGCTTTTCCATGAATGAACAATAAGGGGAGAGCGGAGCACAACCTAACTCTTTATGACTTTCTCCGTTTTTGTAAATCCACTTAAGCTTCAGAGTATTTTCCCCACATTACTTTCACACTTCTAGTGTAATTATGTGGTTTTATTTCATTAATACAGTGTATACGTTTTTCTAGATTTAAAAGAATGGAAGTGAAATGTGACAACATGCCCCATAGGTGGGGTACAGTGACCATATGACAGCACACGTTATCTGATATAATCAAAAAATATACAAGACAAACTATAATATTAAATCAATAAAATAGCCTACAATTATTAACTTTTTCAAATAAAATAATATAATTTTTTAATTATTATCCATTATTTTTGAGTTTGACAACAAACACATCAAGATACCAGTTATACAGCATAAAACATAAAAATGAATAATTTCTGAACATTGACTCTCAGTCTTTATTCACCTTTTTTTGTGGTTTCTCAATATAATTCATAAAAGTATAGAATATAATAGTTTTAATAGGGGCTCATTGTGACGACATGCCCCACAGGCTCCACTGGGATTTAACCCCTGCTCGTGTCTTCTGCTGTTAGATCACTATTAAAGAATTAAAGAACTATGGCAAGTTTTATAGTTAAAAATGACATGGTTAAATAAATGTTCCGTGATATCTTCCATAGATTTTTTAATTTGTCCATTTTTTTTTTCTCTATTTAGGCCCTGATATGGCAATAGTACATGCACTACGTTTCTCATGGCATGTGTGGAAAGTGTTAAACCATGTGTGTTACAACTAAACCCTATGTTAGATTGTGCCCCGCGCTCCTCTAAACACATAATGCACGCATTCAACCGTCACTTCAATGATTGATTTGTTTCAATTTAAAGTAACCTGGTTGCCTTAACCCTTTGGGCCGGTTTGAAATGTTACTTTTTGGCTTCATCAGAATGGGATGACACTTGGTGACTTTTGTCATGCTTTATAAATATGTATTAATAAGTCTGTTACTCACTTGTCCAAGTAAAAAAACTGCTTGTCTGGAAAAATGATTTCTCTATTTGTGTTGTAAATATAATTTATTCTGAAGCAATATTCTCACCAGGGTTAAAGCTTTGACATATTTAAATCTGCATATTTGTGATATTTTTACCTTTTATAAAGGACATTTTCCCCTAATCTTATTAAACATAGGCTATGCTTCAGCTGTCCTCTTATATTCTTAAATTTGATCAATAAATGAAACTATAATAAGACACTATAGGGATGTTACCATAAAATTAAATAATGTACACTGAAAAATTACAACTGCATTAAATAATGTTATGAAATTGTTTTAAATATTTTTTGAATATACAAATAAGAAATGTAAAAAAAGAAGCATTAAACTGAACCACCAGTAGGTGGCAGCAGGTGACCGTCTTAATGAGAGTCATTGCGGCTGATTCATTCACAAATAAGGCAGTCGTTTATGAATAGATCATTGAATCTTTGATTCAACCCATTCATGTAAAGCTGAATCATTCAGTAACACGCTGTTGCCTTGAGATGCGTTACGGCTCTGCTGTGATCTTTTTTTGGGACTATTTTTGCTGCTAGAACAAAAACAGACAATATTGCATCTAAAATGTAAGTAACTTAATGAATTGTTTATGGAACTGTCATACGAAATCATTGTCACATCTTCAATTGTGATAGTTTTCAGGAAAACAGCACTCTAGGTCAAACTTTATCTTATAAAAATAAAAACTCCACATTTCATTTTTACCGCAGCATATTAACTGAGTTTCTTTATGTGAACTGTGTTCATGTGTTTCGATTTCTCCTCGAGAGGCTGCGTGAGCCTCAACAGCGCAAACCGTCAGTTCATTTTACATTATATATTATTATCCACTATCGATCGCCACTTACACTAAATTAATGCAGAATCATTCTTGCATTTTGCCGATTCATTTTTTTATTGACAGTTTTAATCAGGCTAGTTGTCCAGTCGGGCAAGTAAAATGATCTTTCAGTTGCCCCTTCAAAGAATCCACTTGTCCCACAAGCAGACAAGCCTTAATGTCAAACGTTTTCAGTGATGTATAAAGACCTAACATAATGAACGGTTATGTTTTTATTACATTAGAATGAGTTTCTCTCTACACACACCGCGGGTCTCTTTACAGCAGCGTTAATTTTGGCAGCCACTTTTCTTTTTTTGCCACTGTCTTTGTCTTCAGACGAAAATGCTTATTAGTCTTAGTCACATCTTAGTCATTTTGTCTTTTATAGTTTTAGTAGTTTTAGTCGACGAAAAGACATGGCATTTTTGTCAAGTTTTAGTCATTACTTTTAGTCAAACTTCCGTTACCAACATTCATTTTGGTAACCTTTTATATATAGTCTATTGTTAGGGGTTAACAGCTTCTGACCCAGGACCAGTAGTGAGGAAATTAAGAGAGAGACAGGATTGCAATTAATTAAAAGAAAAATTTACTTAGAATAGTTTGCAGTTTCAAAAGCAGAAGCCAGCTTCAAGTCTCACAAGGAGTTCGTAGGCCGCGCTCCCGCTCTCACCGTCTCGTTGCCTCGCGCTATCGTACATACAATTGTCCCAACAGTTATACCGTTTTCAAGGTCTATCCATGTCATTACTGCAATGTGGATGCTTCTGATTGGCTCAGAGACAATGCACAGTCATGGTAAATTTCCACTCGAGTCAGTTAATCTGATGCTCGTTTCCACTGACGTGTCACTTGTTGATGCTTTCACCCCAGAATCAGGCCCGTAGTGACCTTCCAGATCTGGAGCAGGTGCCAGCTTGCCCAGAACAACAAGTCCACCCATCTCTTAGGGTGCCCATTGAACACCATTCTGATCTGTAACACAGAATATTGCGCACATACACAGATACACAGTCTCTCCAAGGTTGGAGCTGATTAAACTCCAGTTCTAATTAGTTCTTACCAAAACATACTGATAACATGTGCTTTCCTTTAGTGAGAGGAACACACAATATAGTACAGGCAATATTCATCTTGAGTCTTTAGTGTTTCAGTAAAAGGAAATATAAAAGGAATAAAACATAATAAATTAAATGAAAGACAAATCCATATTTCATATCTGGAAGCCGGGCTAAGTGAGCAAACCCTGTTACTGCACTCCTGACATGTTAGGGGTGTGTGATACCTCAAATCCAAACACACAACCTTGTTGCCAGTGTTTAGTGACACATCACACATCTCTAGGCCAGACCCTCAGTCACTCCTCAGAGACCAAATACACACTTTAGAAAACAAGAAACTAAAAGCAAAATCATAACTGGAAAGAATCATTATAATAATATAGGAATATAAATATTGATTAAGGATTTGATTATGAAGTTAATTAGGATATATGTATATACAGGTATGTATATACATTGAAGCGGCCGTGGATTTCAGAATCCCCCCTTCACTATAGACAAAAATGGTCATGATGATATTTCTCTATTTAGACAAATTCAATTAAGCTTACGAGAAATTTAAATCTAGGTAACAAGACTGTATTTACAGTAGTAGTAGTACTTGTGCAATGCTACATTTCCCTTTTCCTATAGTTAGCCTAAATGCTGTGCTGTCCACTAATTTCTAAGGTATGATACATGAAGGATAGACAAAAATGGTATTACAGTTCAAGAATCAAGTATCAAGTAAAATAAACTTTGTTTTTCCTTGCTGTTAAACAGCATTTAATTGAAACTTCTTCAAACTTCAAATAAAAGTGCAATAAACACAGATTCATGTAAACCCTAACCCTAACCCGTGGTCAGGTCACCTGTGATAGCCTAAAACTCTCTCAGCAAATGCCCAGCGAGAAGCTCTTGGGCCAGGGGTTTTAGAAGCTGATAGAGCAAGTCCTCAATGCATTCTGAGCTTTATACTGGTAAAATTAAATAAAAAATAAAAAAAGGAAGGAAAACTGTGATATATTACTTTTAAAATAAAGTTTTGATAATTGATTATAATTACATTCGTGTTAGTGTTAATAATATTACACTGAGACGTATATAAATTCTACTGTAACAGTAATATATTTGTCAAGACAAACCGGACTTTTATTTTGACGGGTTGCCGTGAATATTTTTGAATTTCTGTGTGTCTATGATATGATTGTAGTTTTTCTCAAATAAAACGGTAAAATACTGATGAAGTGAAATATTCAGAGCGGCTCTGGAGATGATGGACATGTGTTTATGTCCTCATATGAGATGGAGACACGCGATTGTCACAATTCTCTGTCTGTTTGTGTGTGTGTGTGTCATAGACAGTAAAAGAAATGGACAGAGCGTTCCCATTGACGTCTACGGCGAAAGAATAGGCTTGTTTGAGATGCGCCTTGACTCGCCTGAAATAAAGGCGAGACTAGGCGGCTGCAGTGAGGGGAGGAGTGAAAAAAGTGCAGGCAAGCCGGACAATTCTCTCTTCTCGTAGTGGATCAGACACCAGCGAGAGCAGGTGTGTGTGTGTGAGATTAGAGTTCTCTCTTCTCGTAGTGGATCAGACACCTGCGAGATCAGTTGCAGATATCGCGGGATTCACACTTGTGCGCAGAGGTGGTAAAAGTACTCAAAAGTTATACTCGAGTGAAAGTATATATACCTAAATAATAAAATACTCCAGTAAAAGTAGAAAGTCCTCCATTCAAACATCACTTGAGTAAAAGTACAAAAGTATCAGTTTTAAAACGTACTCAAGTACCGAAAGTAAAAAGTAAATATTCAAATTAACTGTAAATATGTCACGGTTCATGGATTCCCTGTCTCACTCTTGGGTGCGTGTTGAATGTAGGTGAGGGCGGAGCCTGGGATTGGCTCATCACGCACCTGTGGCTGATCACCTGCACCAGCTGCAACTCATCACCTTCACCCTATTTAGTCTCTCTGTTTCTCTCTTGTCTTTGTCAGAGCGTTGTTGGATATTTCCCCTTGTGTCTCCGTGTTGGTTGTCGTTTCCCCCTTCCGTGAAACGCTGGATCCCTTCCCGGATTACCTGTACCGACCTCCCGAGTCACAGCTGCTCACAGCCTGCCCGTGTCGCCAACAGAGCCTCTCTCACTGCTCTGTCTTATCCGGACTTCTTCAGTGTTCTGAGTTTTCACCTTTGTGACACTATCCGTCAAATAAACTAATTACTTGCTTTTGAATCCTGCCTCTGTGAATCCGTTACAGAACGCTCTGACCAACCATGGATTCAGCGAGTATCAACGCCCTACTGACCAGCAGCAACGAGAGACTGGACCAGCAGGAGGCGAACTTAACTGCCACAGGACAGGCAGTACACACCTTGGTGGCACGGGTGGCCGAGCTGACCCAACAGATGCAACAACTCGTCGGTCCCACTGTGCCCGACCCACCGCCGATTCCCCACACACCATCTGCATCACGGCAACCGGAACCACGTCTGCCTACCCCCGAGAGTTATGCCGGTGAGAGCAATTATTGCAGAGCCTTCCTTACCAAGTGTTCCTTGTTTTTCGCTCTTCAACCGCAGACTTTCAACACGGGAAGATCCAAGGTGGCATTCGTCCTCACCCTGCTCTCCGGAGGAGCCGCACTTTGGGGAACGGCGGTGTGGGAGAACCAACATCCTTGCTGCTCCTCGTTCCAGACGCTGGCGGCAGAGATGAGAAGGGTGTTTGACCGAGCGGTGACCGGAAGAGAAGCGGCACGTCAACTCGCAGAGCTCCGCCAAGGTAACCGCTCGGTCTCGGATTATTCCATCGAGTTCCGCACCCTGGCCGCCGAGTGCAAGTGGAACGAGGAGGCACAGTGGGACATGTTCCTGCATGGGCTGGCTGACCGCATCCAGAAGGAGATATTCGCCATCGACCTTCCGGAGAAGATTGACGGTCTCATTGACCTTGCCTTGAGGGTGGACGCTCGTCTGAGTCGGCTGAGGTCCAGGATGGAGCCTCAGCATGGGAGTGTCGAATGCCCTCAGGCCAGCGCAACGGATGCGGTCAGCTACACCTTTGACCCGGAGCCCATGCAGGTGGGTCGAGCTCGGCTCTCCCGGGAGGAGAAGGCAAGACGGAGATCCCGTGGTCTTTGCCTGTACTGCGGCGGGAACGGACACCTGCTAGACTCCTGCCCGGTAAAAGACCACGCCCGGCGGTAAAAGGAAGGCTACTGTCGGGCGGGATCTCCGTGGAAAAGACCTCATCCTCCACTCTCCTCCCGGTGAGATTGCTGTGGGCAGCTCAGGATTTTTCCAGCCTCGCCCTCCTCGACTCGGGAGCGGAAGGTAACTTCATTGACTCTGCCCTTGCTCACAAACTTAACATACCCACCATTGCACTCAAGAACACCATTTCTGTCAACGCACTCAACGGACAAGTTCTCCCTGACATTTCATTCACCACTGAACCACTTACACTGATCACTTCCGGCAACCACACAGAACGCATTTCATTTTTCATCCTGGACTCCCCTTTGGCTCCCGTTGTCCTCGGTCACCCTTGGCTGGAGTTACACAATCCAAGGGTTGACTGGGGACAAAACTCTGTGTCTGCGTGGAGTGATAGATGTTATGAGTCTTGTTTGGTGTCTGCTTGTTCGTCTGTTTCTCGTTCTGTTTTTCAGAGTGAGACGGTGAATCTGTCTAACGTGCCTCCGGAGTACCTCGACCTGAAGGAAGTGTTCAGTAAGTCCCGAGCTGCTTCTCTCCCTCCGCATCGTCCCTATGACTGTGCTATAGATTTACTCCCAGGTAAGTCTCCGCCTAAGGGCAAACTATACTCTCTTTCTATTCCAGAGAGGGAGGCCATGGAGAAATATATTTCTGATTCTCTAGCCTCCAAATTCATCCGCCCTTCCTCTTCTCCAGCGGGGGCGGGGTTCTTCTTCGTGGGGAAGAAGGATGGTTCTCTGCGACCTTGCATTGATTACCGAGGGCTGAATAACATCACGGTAAAGAATACCTATCCTTTGCCGTTGATGTCTTCAGCTTTCGAGAGGTTACAGGGAGCATCCGTCTTCACGAAGTTGGACTTACGTAACGCTTATCATTTGGTTCGCATCAGGGAGGGGGATGAATGGAAAACCGCATTTAATACCCCCAGGGGGCATTTTGAATACTTGGTCATGCCTTTCGGCCTTTCCAACTCCCCAGCGGTTTTCCAGGCACTCGTCAATGATGTGTTGAGAGACATGGTCGACCAATTCATATATGTCTACCTGGATGACATTTTGATTTTTTCTTCGTCTCTCCAGGAACATGTTCGACACGTCAGACGAGTGCTTCAGAGGTTGCTAGAGAATGGGCTTTTTGTCAAGGCGGAGAAATGCGCTTTTCATGCACAGTCTGTTCCTTTTTTAGGGTACATCGTGTCATCGGAGGGAATGCGCATGGATCCCGACAAGGTTAAGGCTGTGATGGATTGGCCAAGTCCAGATTCCCGTAAGGCCCTACAGAGGTTTCTGGGGTTCGCCAATTTCTATCGGCGTTTTATTCGCAATTTCAGCCAACTAGCCGCACCTCTGACTGCCTTGACCTCTCCCCGAATGACGTTCAGGTGGTCCGATACAGCCGAGGCTGTATTCGCCAAACTGAAAAGCCGCTTTGTTTCGGCTCCCATCTTAGTCGCCCCTGATCCCACACGTCAGTTCGTGGTAGAGGTCGACGCGTCAGAGGTGGGGGTAGGAGCGGTTCTTTCACAGCGCTCTCCCTCAGATGACAAGATGCACCCGTGCGCGTTTTTCTCCCATCGTCTTTCTCCTGCCGAACGCAATTATGACATTGGTAACAGAGAGTTGTTGGCCGTCAAGTTAGCGTTGGAGGAGTGGCGTCATTGGCTTGAAGGGTCGGGGGTACCTTTTATTGTATGGACGGATCATAAGAACCTTGAATATATTAGATCTGCTAAAAGACTCAACTCCAGGCAGGCTCGGTGGGCACTTTTTTTCGGACGTTTTGACTTTGTTCTCTCGTACCGCCCCGGGTCTAAAAACATCAAACCCGACTCTTTATCTCGTATTTTTGATGCTTCCGAACGCCCGGTTACTCCCGAGTGTATTTTGCCAGAGAAGATAGTTATCTCTACACTCACATGGGAGATCGAATCGAAGGTCAAAGTGGCCTTAGAAGGGGTAACGCCCCCGCCCGGCGGCCCACCGAGTTGTTTGTTCGTTCCGGAGGGGTTAAGATCCGAGGTCCTCAAATGGGGTCACTGCTCCAACATTGCCTGTCATCCAGGGGTAAACCGCACTTGCAGTTTAATAAAGCAACGATTTTGGTGGCCACTTATGGCTCGCGACGTTCGCAGTTTTGTTTTGGCTTGCTCGGTCTGTGCGGTTGGTAAGACATCTAACCAACCTCCCCAGGGGTTACTTCAGCCGCTGTCTGTTCCTTCGAGACCCTGGTCCCACATCGCTCTAGATTTTGTTACCGCCCTCCCGCCCTCCCAGGGCAAGACGGTCGTTTTGACCGTCGTGGACCGATTCTCGAAGGCAGCACATTTCATTCCCTTGCCCAAATTACCCTCAGCCAAGGAGACAGCGGTATCTGTAGTAGATCACGTCTTTCGGTTACATGGCCTCCCGATGGACGTGGTCTCCGACAGAGGTTCCCAATTTGTGTCCAAATTTTGGCAGGAGTTTTGTAAATTACTAGGAGCCACGGTTAGTCTGTCTTCGGGTTATCACCCCCAAAGCAACGGTCAGACCGAGAGAGCCAATCAGGATCTGGAGAGAGTGTTGCGATGTTTGGTATCCAAGAATCCTTCATCCTGGAGCCAGCAACTCTCTATGGTTGAGTACGCTCATAACTCGTTACCAGTGTCATCTACGGGCCTTTCGCCATTTGAGTGTAGTGTAGGTTACCAGCCACCTATTTTTCCTAGTCTGGATTCCGAGGTCGCGGTCCCCTCTGTTCACGCCTTTATCCAGAGGTGTCATCGCACATGGACCAGAGCCCGTGAGACTCTGCTCCAGGTGGGAGCGCGCACCAAGGCTAAAGCCGATCGCCACCGGTCTAAGCCTCCCGTTTACGTCGTCGGTCAAAAAGTGTGGCTTTCTACCAAGAACATTCCTCTCCGCTCCGTATCTAATAAACTTGCTCCCAAATTTATCGGCCCGTTCACTGTCACCAAGATCATTAGTCCGGTGACAGTCCGCCTCAAACTCCCTCCGGCGTACAGGAGGATTCATCCCGCCTTCCATGTATCCAAAATCAAACCTGTTTTTCACTCCCACCTTAATCCGCCAGTCCCGGTTCCCCCACCGCCGCGACTCGTAGATGGGGAACCAACTTATTCGGTTAATCGCATTCTGGATTCTAGACGGAGGGGACGCGGTTTCCAGTACTTGGTGGACTGGGAAGGTTACGGTCCGGAGGAGAGAAGTTGGGTTCCTGCTAGGGACATTCTGGATCACTCCCTTATTGATGATTACAATCAACAGGTAAGGTCGGCTGGGAGCGTCAGGGGACGCTCCTAGGGGGAGGGGTACTGTCACGGTTCATGGATTCCCTGTCTCACTCTTGGGTGCGTGTTGAATGTAGGTGAGGGCGGAGCCTGGGATTGGCTCATCACGCACCTGTGGCTGATCACCTGCACCAGCTGCAACTCATCACCTTCACCCTATTTAGTCTCTCTGTTTCTCTCTTGTCTTTGTCAGAGCGTTGTTGGATATTTCCCCTTGTGTCTCCGTGTTGGTTGTCGTTTCCCCCTTCCGTGAAACGCTGGATCCCTTCCCGGATTACCTGTACCGACCTCCCGAGTCACAGCTGCTCACAGCCTGCCCGTGTCGCCAACAGAGCCTCTCTCACTGCTCTGTCTTATCCGGACTTCTTCAGTGTTCTGAGTTTTCACCTTTGTGACACTATCCGTCAAATAAACTAATTACTTGCTTTTGAATCCTGCCTCTGTGAATCCGTTACAAAATATCAATAAGCAGATAACATCTTTTGGGACTGGTATGCAATGCTTTAATTGAACAAATGATAAGATTAGATACTGCAATTAAGAATGTGTTAGATTTGCAATTAATAGGAGACAATGAAGCACCTTAACGCAGTATAGGGGTTAAACTTAAAATAGACATGTTCCATAGCATTAGCTCCATAAAACAGATGAGGAGCAAGATACTATTAACTAATTCAAAATTAATTCAAAAGCCATAACCACAATGACATATTACGTAACAATTAGTTAATAGTCATGTGCCTCAACAAGTAAAATCATACTATAATTTGCCAATTGTTATGATTAATGATGAATTAAACAGACAACTGAGAGTCGGAATGCATGCTTTGAATACATGAATTTACATTATTAGTTAATGTAATATATTATTAGGGAATTAATGATGTCATATTTAATTAATAGCAATTCATATATTACTTAATCTATTAATCATAGAGAATGTTCATTAGTTGTTGATGCAGTAATCATTAATAAATGGTTTAGTTCTTCATTAGCAATACATTAACTCATGATTATCTGTGCATTAGTTAGGCATGAATTATAATAGTACACCTGTATTGTAAAATGTTACTGATGTTTTCATAGTAAATTGTGTGCCGCAAAATAAAAAAGCTGGGGAAACACTGAGCTAATGTTAGTGTGGCAAACCTGACTTGTCAGCTTTTCCAAGTCTATACCCGACTGGATCATCCATGACCGACCAGACCGGTTTGGAAATCAAGTGTGATAAATACTTAATACTTGGAGAGGGCTTGGGGAAATGTATTGGAGTAAAAAGTAAACTTTGCCTTTAATATTGCAGTGGAGTAAGAGTAAAAGTAGATGCAAATAAAATATACTCAAGTAAAGTACAGATCCCCGAAAAAAATACTTAAGTAAAGTATCAAAGTATTTTTACTTGATTACTTACCACCCCTGCTTGTGCGCTCTGTTGCTGATAAACTGGATGTCATTTAAGTTCTGTTGCTTTTATATGAAAATAAATATTATGAACAAGACACCCAACGTTTTTGTTATTTATTTCCTTTCGAAAGGCCTGCTTATCAAGCATTTTTACTTTAATTACACACGTTTTTATATATTTTTATTAATATGACAACAATCACATAACCCACAGAAAGACCGCACTGTCCGAGAGTTTGAGAATATGCACACATAATTTATACAAATAAAAACATGATACCAGAGTTTTAAATTCAAATATATTAAAAAACAACCTTGCATCACGGTTATTTAAACCAATGAGCATTAAGCTGTGTCGTCAGCAAGTCGTTTCCCATCATGCTTTTGCTCCGCGCAGTCGGTGGAGAGCAACTGCGCTCGACTGCAGAATCCGACACATCCGCCTCGCCATCGCGAGAGATTTTTGACATACGTCGGCATGACATCAGAGCAAGGCGGACCGCCCTCGGACACATTTCTAACCGGCATGCATCTCGCGCTGATCACCGGTGATCGATTCTGCGCAGATTTTGCTCATCTCAAACAAGCCTAATCTGCAGCGGCTGCATCAGCCGCCTGCTCTCGAATCGCTCTCGCGGTACTTTGTTGACATACGTCACAGTCACGTGCCGTCGGCGCTGTCTCAAGTCGGACAAAATTTCTAACCGGCATGCACTGCTTTAAGTCAGCCGCCGATCGGTCTGCGCATCGCTAGGTGAAGTCGAACAAGCCTAAACGGAGACGTGAAGTCAGACACTTTCTGCTTCCCGTGGTGACGCTTGCACTGCGTTTGAAAACTTTATCACAGCTGAAGTAAAATAAATGGAATATTTCTCAAATACACAGATGTTTCAAATTATATTTTCATCCAATACTTTATATACTGCTTAATAAAGCGTCTATTTGGACAAGTTTATAGTTCAACATATAAACATACACTATCAATGAAGTGGTATCAACGGTTTTTTATCAGTTTTAGTTTGATAAACATGACAATATAACATCGCGACTACATGAAAAGAGGTTTTACTGTTATAAATAAATGATTTGTGAGCATTAGCGTGACATAAGTTTTTAGAATAAACACGAAATGCATGTGATCGCTGTCATGCTGTGAATCGGCCAATCGTGGATCAGCTGTGTCGTCATCAGAGAGTCTGGAGCATTCGGGTTCCACCTCTTCACAGCATCTGAGGGAAGAGAATATATATATATATATTTTTAAAGGGGGGGTGAAACACTCAGTTTCAGTCAATCTCATGTCAATCTTGAGTACCTATAGAGTAGTATTGCATCCTTCATATCTCCGAAAAGTCTTTAGTTTTATCATATTTATAAAAGAAATATGGGCTGTACCGAGTCTTTCCGGAAAAAACCGAGCGCCTGGAGGCGTATCGTGTGGGCGGAGCTAAAGAATGACGACTGCAAACAAAGCGGTGACGTCCTCAAGCGTGGAGAAACCCATCTATCTCAGCTAATACAGATAATGATCCACAATCAAATCTGAGGCTGAAATAAATTGAACAGGAGAAACGGCAACATCAGGATGTCCGTCTCTGTGGTATGTACTGTATTTAGGGGCCTTTGTGTGCAGTTTATGAGGACATGATTCGGTTTATGGACTATTGTATGTGACTAGACCTTAGAGGTAGCAAGCAAAACGGTTTTGCACGTCAGAGTCAGACTAGTGTAACGTTATACAGAACAACAATGGAGTAACCGTTAGCGCATTTGAATGACGAAGCACGCGATTGTATCGTTTACTGATGTTTACTCATGCGACGGTAGCCAATAGCAGAGACATTTGAAGTTGATTTACTCACCGGCATCTTCCAAAGCAGGACCGCTCTGTCAAAAACACACTTCTTTGGTATGATTTGGTGAAGTCCTGTGACAGCAGTGACCGTGGAAATCCACTTTGCGACGCGACTGAAGCGATGCCTTGAAGCTTCCCGTCATTTCTGCGTTCAAATCGGTTCAAATGCAGCGCTGCCTTCCCGGAATGCTGTGCTGAAGCGTTGAAGTCGCTCGACGTCACCCATAGGAATAAAATGGAGCGCGGTTGCGCCACATATGTGTTCACGGACGACTGGATCTGCACCTGAGAGACTGTTTACAGCGTGCATTTCCTCTCTCTCCCTCTAGTGACGCGCGCGCACTCTTCCGGGAGAAGAGCCCGTACGGCCCATACAAGGACCTTCCGCTCTATTTAACGTCAAATAGACCCATACTCGAAAAAAACTCGCCAAAACTTGTGAGAAACCGGAAGGAGTATTTTTAACACAGAAATACTCCATCAAACGTCCAACATTAGTTTTTGAAACTTTGTCTATGTTTAGGATGGGAATCCAAGTCTTTAAAGGTGTAAAAAGCTCAGTATGCATGAAACAGCATTTCACCCCCCCTTTAATGAATAAAAGGGAAAATGTGAGGTAAGTTACATGCATTTATTCTCAAAATAGCTTAATGGAGTACAGCGGAAAAAAAAAAATGGAACAACATGTATAATAATAATAATACATTTTATTTATAACGCACTTCATTCCGAAGAATCTCAAAAGTGCTACATGGGAAAATGACAAAAATCAATAAAAATAAGTAAAATGATATAATAATAAAAACAATCAACACATAAAAGCATCACATTTTATTTTATTGTATAAAAGATGTTCTGCTTTAAATCGGTGTTAGATGGGTCCATCAGTTGGGGGATCAGCATCTGTCCGCTCCCTCTTCAATACCACTGTGCTGCCCTAAAAAAAAAACGTAGGTGTGTGTCTGTGAGAAGGACCCTTAACTAGGTTTGTGTCTGTGAGAAAGACCCTTAACTAGGTGTGTGTCTGTGAGAAAGACCCTTAACTAGGTGTGTGACTGTGAGAAGGACCCTTAACTAGGTGTGTGTCTGTGAGAAAGACCCTTAACTAGGTGTGTGTCTGTGAGAAAGACCCTTAACTAGGTGTGTGACTGTGAGAAAGGCCCTTAACTAGGTGTGTGTCTGTGAGAAAGACCCTTAACTAGGTGTGTGTCTGTGAGAAAGACCCTTAACTAGGTGTGTGTCTGTGAGAAAGACCCTTAACTAGGTGTGTGTCTTTGAGAAAGACCCTTAACTAGGTGTGTGTCTGTGAGAAAGACCCTTAACTAGGTGTGTGTCTGTGAGAAAGACCCTTAACTAGGTGTGTGTCTGTGAGAAGGACCCTTAACTAGGTGTGTGTCTGTGAGAAAGACCCTTAACTAGGTGTGTGTCTGTGAGAAAGACCCTTAACTAGGTGTGTGTCTGTGAGAAAGACCCTTAACTAGGTGTGTGTCTGTGAGAAGGACCCTTAACTAGGTGTGTGTCTGTGAGAAAGACCCTTAACTAGGTGTGTGTCTGTGAGAAAGACCCTTAACTAGGTGTGTGTCTGTGAGAAAGACCCTTAACTAGGTGTGTGTCTGTGAGAAAGACCCTTAACTAGGTGTGTGTCTGTGAGAAAGACCCTTAACTAGGTGTGTGTCTGTGAGAAATACCCTTAACTAGGTGTGTGTCTTTGAGAAAGACCCTTAACTAGGTGTGTGTCTTTGAGAAATACCCTTAACTAGGTTTGTGTCTGTGAGAAAATGAAAGACAGGTGGGCTGAGATGTCCCCTAAATAGATAAATGGTACCAATAAAAAGTATATTAAGGAACAATATATTTTTTTGATTGGCATATGGCCCAAATTACATCATATAAAGGATACATTAATAAGTTACAGTAATAATTTTGACGGTATCATTTAACATACTTTCTGTTTATATGTTCGAAATAACTTTTCTACTTGGCCAAACTCAGTACATTTCAGTTGACAATGTAGCATAATTTCTTCCATTTCATTCGTGTCAAAAAAGTAAAACTCAAGCATGTTAATCACATAATACAAAATGTACTTACCCAAAAGTAGATTTTCAATAATATATCGATACAACTCCCCCATTCCTCTCCTCGTGGTTGTTCAACGGTCCCGTCCGGTTTCCGGGAGAGCATCTTGCGAGATAATATCCTATCGCGGGATTTTGTAATATCGCAAACTGTTTTAATAATAATAGATTTTATTTATAACGCACTATTACTATGTATTGTTACTACATCTTGGCAGCACATTTTTGGCTATCTTCATCCAACTCAGACCTAAATGGTGAATGGAAATGTATCTGTTTTACATAAAAATAAAAACGAATACATAAAACAGATTGGGGAAAAATTACTAAATGCACCTTTACAATCACTTAACCACATGGTCACTTTGTGATTATAATTAATTAATGTAACAGTTTGTAGATGGGAAGGAAGGAGGCGGGAACCGGCGAACGCTCAACAAACATTTATTTAAAGTAAAGAAACAAAATGAAAGTAAAACCGCGGACAGCCCCTCACGGACGACTGCCCGCAAACACACACAAAATAAAACGTGGGCAGCCCCTCACGGACGACTGCCCACAAACACATAAACAAAACTAAACATAAAATCCAGGCCTGGTCCTCTCTCGTCTTCCGCAGCTCCTGCTCCTCCTTATATGCTCCCGTCACATGGCCGCGAGACGAGACCGGTGTGCCACGCAGCTGGCACTCGTGAACGTTAATCACCGGCCCGCTCTCGCGGTCCCTCGCCCCGCTGCCTGTCACACCACATACCCCCATCGCCCCTCGCAGGCCGGGGGGCACTCCCGAGACTGCGCTCTACTCCCCCCCCCCCCCTCTCCCGGGGGGGCCGATCACGGCGGCCGCGGCACCTGGGGGTAAGGACAGAGAGGCGAGAGAAATGTAGACGGGAGCACGAGGAGCCCGCGGACGAGAGAGGGGAGAGAGGGAAAAAAGAAAGAAAGAGGAAAAAAAAAATTCTGGTCCCGTTCCCAGACACACTGCCGTTCGGCCCTCCGCCCGCCGAGAGGCTCTTCCTCGCGGTGCTGTGCGATGGCACTGGAACGCCTGGTGGGCCGCTCGATCCTCCTCCGCCCCCTGGCGGCCGGCGGTGACTCCTCCTTTCGAGGGACCCGGCAGCGAGCCCCGCGCTCCCTGCTCCTCCCCTGTCAGGCGGATGGCAGCAGGCTCCGGCCCCCGGCAAGCGCGGCGACTCCTCCGCTCCCTCTCGGACGGCAGCCACCCCACCTCGACCCAGGGGCACGGCAGCGAGGTCTCTGTCCCACCTTTCCCGCTCCAGCACCATCGCCTCGGGCAGCCCTCGCGGTCTTTCCTCATCCGCGCTGCCCGAACTCCTCAGCACCGCGATCCCCCTCAGCAGCGAGGGCTCTCCGACAGCGCGTCCCTCCTTCCTCCCGGGCTTCGGCACCAATGTAATACGGTTTGTAGATGGGAAGGAAGGAGGCGGGAACCGGCGAACGCTCAACAAACATTTATTTAAAGTAAAGAAACAAAATGAAAGTAAAACCGCGGACAGCCCCTCACGGACGACTGCCCGCAAACACACACAAAATAAAACGTGGGCAGCCCCTCACGGACGACTGCCCACAAACACATAAACAAAACTAAACATAAAATCCAGGCCTGGTCCTCTCTCGTCTTCCGCAGCTCCTGCTCCTCCTTATATGCTCCCGTCACATGGCCGCGAGACGAGACCGGTGTGCCACGCAGCTGGCACTCGTGAACGTTAATCACCGGCCCGCTCTCGCGGTCCCTCGCCCCGCTGCCTGTCACACCACAATTAAATTAGATAAAGTAAATATATTTATTTTGCATGCAAATTGTGTATTTCATAAAGATAATTCCTGTTTTTTTCTCGCTTGACGTCAGTGGACGTCTTATTCACAACCTCTTAAAAACTACTTGGTGCACTTAAATTAATTATTGCAGCATTAACCAATGTGTAAGGTAAGCACAGCTTTTGCATATTTCACAAGGATTTCATAACATAAGGGTCAGGATGGACTATAATTTCACGTGTAAAAGACGTCGCCAGGTGACGTCCTCTCACAACCGAATCACAACAGGGTATATATTGAACTACACGGAGCTAAAAGTCAAAGTAATAATTATACATACAACTCCAGAGAACTGTAGACATGAACAAACGTATCTGAATACATTTTTAAGAAATGTTTCTGTATTACACATTTTTACTGATTCATGCCGTCCTACCGCGACTATTTTTGGCCAGGGACACGACGTTGCCGTCGGACCAATGTTTGCTGGGAAGGATCGTATGGCTAAAAACTATTGCCATTTTAGTCTTTAGGCAGCCTTTATTGTCTACATTATGCCTTTATTGTGAATATAAATGTGGCAAGGGGGGCGTGGTTCAGCGAGGTCTGCAGCGGGAGAGAGAGCCGCGGGACGAGCGGTAAGTGAGTGGGTTGGACGCAGATTGATAACACCTGTCTCTTATTCCAGTAATGGGCGTGGAGAGAGCTTAAAACGCTGGCAGAATCGGAAGCATGAGAGAGAGAGACGGACTGCTGACGTTCCCCCCACTGAGACATTGAGCTTGCCGGAACCCGGAAGTGGAACGACCCGGAAGCGAAACCGAAACTGAGCATAGGAAAAGACACACGCTGAAGTGTGCACGTTGTTGATTTTGAGTGATTAAATAAAAGAGAAGTCAGCAGTCCAAGCCGACCCCTTGTCCTCTTCCTTCCTTACCTACGAACTCTTTACACTGGTGCCGAAACCCGGGAAGGAAGCAGGACCAAGCCGCCGCCATGCAAACACCGTCCTCCACCCCACTTGCGGAGATCATCTCATCCCTCGCGGACCTACACCGCGAGCAACATCAGGCACTGCTGGACCTTAGGACGGATCAAGAACGAAGATTCGCAGCGATCGTCCAAGGCCAGCAGGAGGACCGCGAGAGGTTCTGGAGCTGGCTCGACCGGGAGGCTCGCGCCGAGGCCGCCGGGCAGACCGGCGCACCGGTTCACGTGCCGATGCACAAGATGGGGCCACAGGACAATCCCGAGGCCTTCCTGGATCTATTCCAATGGACGGCGGAGGCCTGCGGGTGGCCCCGTGCACAGTGGACGGTGCGCCTTATCCCCCTTCTATCTGGAGAAGCCCAGGCGGCCTCCCAACAACTACCGGTGGCGAACCTCCTGGTCTATGAAGATCTGAAGAGGGCCATTATCCAGCGGGTCGGCCGGTCGCCTGAACAACATCGTCAACGTTTCCGTTCCCTGGACTGGGGCGAGGCCGGCCGGCCGGCCCTTCGCGATGGCCCAGCAGCTCCAGGACTCCTGCTGCAAGTGGCTATTGGCCGGCGGAAGCGACGTGGACCATATTGTCGATCTGGTGGTGCTGGAGCAGTTCATCACTCGGCTCCCCAAGCGAACCGCTGAGTGGGTCCAGTGCCACCGGCCCACGTCGCTGGAGACGGCCATCAACCTGGCGGAGGACCACATGGTGGCGTGCCCTGGGGTCGGCGAACCCCCTCTAACATCTACCTCTCTCTCCCCCACCTCTACTTCTATCTCTCTCCCATATGTCTCTCTCTCTCGCCCTGTCCCTCTCCCTAGGTCCCGCCCACCGGGCCTCCGTCGTATTCCCCCCCGAGGCCAGGGCGGGATGGGCCCGGGGCAGTTCGGGAATTCGAGGGCCCCGCCCAGGGGGGGCGGGGCTGATGGGGGCGGGAGGGGATCATGCTTCCGGTTCCTCCCTCTCTCCACGTCCATTGTCCAACCCACTCCCCGCCACTGGGGCGGCAGGTAGGCCTGGGCTGGCCTGTTGGCGTTGCGGGGACCCGGATCATTTTGTGGACCGGTGTCCCATGATGGACATCGGGACAATGATCCGGGTTCCGGACGTCCCGCAGGCCACCCCCGATCAGGCAGGAGAGTACCAAATACCCGTGAGTATCAAGGGGGGTACATATCAGGCCTTGGTGGATTCAGGATGTAACCAAACCTCTATCTATCAAAGCCTGATGCAGCCGGGGGCATTGGATACAAGCCACGTGGTTAAGGTGCGGTGTGTGCACGGGGATGTGGTGGAGTATCCGGTCGTCCCAATCACGATTCAGTTTAGGGGAGAAAAGCATAGTGTAGAGGTGGCGGTTAGTCCTCACCTCTGGCATCCACTAATTTTGGGGACAAATTGGCCCGCCTTTTCGGCTTTATTGGGGTCGTTATGTGCGGATGCCGCTTGGGGGAAAAAGGCTCGGATAGGGGCGCGAGTATCAGGACAGGATGAGACCCTTAAGCACGCCTTCCAACAGGTCCGATCCATCGACGGCCAGTCTCTCCAGCCCCCCTTGCCCGTCACCTATCCCTATTTTGCCATATTAAAAGACCGGTTGTATCGAGTGACCCAAGACACTCAGACAAAAATGGATACCCAGTTGTTAGTTCCTAAGAGCCGCCGGGAAATGCTTTTCCGGGCGGCTCATTCTAATCCGATGGCGGGCCACTTGGGACAGGCGGCCATGCTGAATCGCCTCATGACCCGATTTTTTTGGCCAGGCATTCATGACAACATGCGCAGGTGGTGCGCGTCTTGTCCGGAATGTCAGTTGGTAAACCCACTGGCCGCGCCAAAAGCGCCATTGCGCCCCCTCCCATTAATGCAGGCCCCCTTCGAAAGAATTGGGATGGACCTCATCGGGCCATTAGAGCGATCCGCACGCGGGCATCGTTTTGCGTTAGTCATCGTGGACTACGCAACACGATACCCGGAAGCAGTGGCTCTCCGCAACATTTCGGCGAAAAGTGTTGCGGACGCACTGTTTCGTCTTATCTCCCGGGTGGGGGTTCCGAAAGAAATCCTCACCGACCAAGGCACGGCGTTTATGTCACGTACGTTACGCGAACTGTACGGGTTATTGGGCATTAAATTCATTCGAACAAGCGTCTATCACCCACAAACGGATGGCTTGGTCGAGCGGTTTAATCGCACACTTAAATCCATGATCCGTAAGTTCGTTCAGGAAGACGCCAAAAATTGGGACAAGTGGTTAGAACCCCTCTTATTCGCTGTGTGGGAGGTTCCGCAAGCCTCCACAGGGTTTTCCCCCTTCGAGCTTCTCTACGGACGCCAGCCTCGGGGGGTGCTGGATGTCCTACGAGAGACTTGGGAGGAGGGACCTTCTTTGGCGAAAAACGAAATTCAGTATGTACTGGACTTGCGAACAGCGGCTGACTTAAAGCAGTGCATGAAATTTTGTCCGACTTGAGACAGCGCCGACGGCACGTGACTGTGACGTATGTCAACAAAGTACCGCGAGAGCGATTCGAGAGCAGCCGGCTGATGCAGCCGCTGCAGATTCTCAAGGGTGGCTGCAGGAGGCTGCACAAGCTCTGATGACGACACAGCTGATCCACGATTGGCCGATTCACGGCATGACAGCGATCACATGCGTTTCGTGTTTATTCTAAAACTTTGTTATGCTAATGCTCACAAATCATTTATTTATAACAGTAAAACCTCTTTTCATGTAGTCGCAATGTTATATTGTCATGTTTATCAAACTAAAACTGATAAAAACCGTTGACTTCATTGATAGTGTAGGTTTATGTTGAACTTAAATTTTGTCCAAATAGACGCTTTATTAAGCAGTATATAAAGTATTGGATGAAAATATCATTTGAAACATCTGTGTATTTGAGAAATATTGTGTTTATTTAACTTCAGCTGTAATAAAGTTTACAAACGCAGTGCAAGCGTCACCACGGGAAGAAGAAAGTGTCTGACTTCACGTCTCCGTTTGCAGCTCCTCACCGCCTGCACGCGGCTACTCTCGCCGATCGGCGAGAGTAGCCGAGTGTTGTAAGCTGTGTCGTCATCAGAGCTTGTGCATCCTCCTGCAGTCCCCCTTGAGAATCTGCAGCGGCTGCATCAGCCGGCTGCTCTCGAATCGCTCTCGCGGTACTTTGTTGACATACGTCACAGTCACGTGCCGTCGGCGCTGTCTCAAGTCGGACAAAATTTCTAACCGGCATGCACTGCTTTAAGTCAGCCGCCGATCGGTCTGCGCATCGCTAGGTGAAGTCGAACAAGCATCTAATCTCTCTCTACGCAGCTAAGCGTTGGCATGGATACGTGCTGCGCGTACCTCAAAGAATGACGTCACACGGTTAGGCGCATTTAATCGATTCTTGTTTGTATCTCCCAGTGGCTATATTTCACTTTTTTTATTTGTGTGTGTGTGTGTGTGTGTGTGTGTGTGTGTGTGTGTGTGTGTGTGTTGTTATTTGACCTGAATTAAAAGTCTTAAATGCAGTTATTAAAATATTTTTCTTAAAATAACTTTTCTTTGAATAAAGCCAGTTGCCTTCACCTGACCAACAATTTAACAAGTAAATGGGTAGGGAAATGTTATTTTTTCTTACTTTTCAGGAATTTGCTTTTTCATTCTTCACGTTTTTATTGACTGCATTCATCAGTTGAAGTCGATTCAGATCCTGAGATTTAACCTTATTTTTTTTCATGCATGTGAAATACATAATAAATTGTAGCCTATGTCCTATTAATTTTATTGAAGGGTATCGTTTATAGTAGCGTACCGTGGGGTTTCAGTCACACACACACACACACACTCAACAAGCCCCACGCCGTCGCCATAACAACACACACACACACACACGCGCACACGTTTGTTTTTGTGACATATGGGGACATTCCATAGGCGCAATGGTTTTTATACCGTACAAACCGTATTTTCTATCCCCCTAGACTGCCACTGCCCCCATCAGGATCGATCATTCGCATCAGCAGGGGGTAGCACACCGACACATTAGGCTTGTTTGAGATGCGCCTTGCCTCGCCTGAAATAAAGGCGAGACTAGGCGGCTGCAGTGAGGGGAGGAGTGAAAAAAGTGCAGGCAAGCCGGACAATTCTCTCTTCTCGTAGTGGATCAGACACCTGCGAGATCAGTTGCGGATATCGCGGGATTCACACTCGTGAGCTCTGTTGCTGATAAACTGGATGTAATTTAAGTTCTGTTGCTTTTATATGAAAATAAATATTATGAACAAGACACCCAAAGTTTTTGTTATTTATTTCCTTTCGAAAGGCCTGTTTATCAAGCATTTTTATTTTAATTACACACATGTTTTTATATATTTTATAAATATGGCAACAATCACATAACCAACAGAGAGATTGCACTGTCCGAGAGTTTGAGAATATGCACACATAATTTATACACATTAAAACATGATACCAGAGTTTTAAATTCAAATATATTAAAAAACAACCTTGCATCACGGTTATTTAAACCAATGAGCATTAAGCTGTGTCGTCAGCAAGTCGTTTCCCATCATGCTTTTGCTCCGCGCAGTCGGTGGAGAGCAACTGCGCTCGACTGCAGAATCCGACACATCCGCCTCGCCATCGCGAGAGATTTTTGACATGCGTCGGCATGACATCAGAGCAAGGCGGACCGCCCTCGGACACATTTCTAACCGGCATGCATCTTGCGCTGATCACCGGTGATCGGTTCTGCGCAGATTTTGCTCATCTCAAACAAGCCTATTGAAGTCAACCTAGGGGCACTCACTTCCTGATGGCTGAGCGAACTGCGCAGGCTCAGACTGAGCTTGAGGACGTAGATGTGACGTGAGCCTCCTGTCTGACAGTTGTGAGTCTTCTAGTAGATGTGGAAAGTGAAAGCTGAATCACGTTGTTTAAATATTTTCTCCCGTTGCTTTTGGCTCATGGGCTTCTCTCCATTCTTCTCCCTTGACTTTATCAGACTTTATGTCTCCACGTCCCCCCGACTGCCTCATAGACAGTAAAAGATTGCCTGCGAGCGTCTCCTCAGGTCTATACGGTAATTTCTCAACTGTGCGACAGGGTCGCGTTGGTTATGACGCAATCATTAGCCTATTTTTACAAAAACAGCTTCTGCGGGGCGATAGTGTAAGATACAAGGCAATGGAGCCTTTTATACATTGTCGTGTTTCTTTAGAAATAAACAATGGACAAATGGAGTCTTTAAACGCCTCAGATGTAAAGTTATTCACTGTCAAAGTGACTCAAAAATGAACGGGAGTCAATGGGATGCTAACAGCAGGTGATGGCTTGGTTAGCAATAGGCTTGTTTGAGATGAGCAAAATCTGCGCAGAATCGATCACCGGTGATCAGCGCGAGATGCATGCCGGTTAGAAATGTGTCCGAGGGCGGTCCGCCTTGCTCTGATGTCATGCCGACGTATGTCAAAAATCTCTCGCGATGGCAAGGCGGACGTGTCGGATTCTGCAGTCGAGCGCAGTTGCTCTCCACCGACTGCGCGGAGCAAAAGCATGATGGGAAACGACTTGCTGACGACACAGCTTAATGCTTATTGGTTTAAACAACTGTGATGTATAGTTCTTTTTTTTAAATATTTGATTTTAAAACTCTGATATCATGTTTTTATGTGAATAAATTATGTGTGAATATTCTTAAACTCTCGGAGAGTGCGATCTCTCTGTTGGTTATGTGATTGTTGTCATATTAATAAAAATATATAAAAACATGTATGTAATTAAAGTAAAAATGCTTGATAAACAGGTCTTTCGAATGGAAATAAATAACAAAAACTTTGGGTGTCTTGTTCATAATCTTTATTTCCATATAAAAGCAACAGAACTTAAATTACATCCAGTTTATCAGCAAGAGAGCGCACGAGTGCAGAGCTGCCAACTCTCACGCATTGGCCGTGAGACACACGCATTTGATTGGTTTCACACGCTTACACGCCACACTCTTGATTTCTCACGCTGAAGTGTCAACCCTGTCGGTCAAATGCCTGAAAGATAAGTTTATCTATAGATCTACCTGATGAGCCACTCGTAATCGATTAGTTATGCTTTCGGTGAGGGGGTTCAAGATAAATGTGCAACTAAATAAGTGTAGCGCGACCAAAAGCTACATTCCGTTTTAAGTTCTGACGAGAACGAGCAATGAGCGAAGCGCGAAAGCGTCTCTAGCTAACTATGGTCGCAAGTTCCATCATTAACGTTAAACGAGTCGGTGTTTCCCGAAACATTGTTCCAACAAACGTTTGCAAACTGCATCACAAAGTTGGTTGGAATGACAGCTCTCGACCTGTGATTATAGCAGAGTATCTTGGTTTCATGACGTGGACTTATGTCCATTTTTTAACGAAACAATTCGTAACGAAAATAAATAGTCAAGCAATGCGCACGCGAGCAGCTCATGACTGGAGTCTCAGAGCGGTTCTGTTCATGCTTCATCACTGCATGTGCTGTGAGTAACCTGCATCTTTAGCCTAATCCTGACTCCTGAGGATCTCATTTAAGTTGCATACATTTTGTTCTTGCACTGATGTTAAATTTGCAGCCATTTTGCACTTCGACAGCCAGTTTGAGATATAGGCTATATTTCAGAATTTTGTGCAATAATTCTGACAGTTTTTCCCATTGAAATGACTGGGAAAAAGTGTCCCAATAAACCCGAATTCACCCCATACTCTGTGAAATCATAATTACATTGCATTATGTTGCTTGGAACCCCAAATATTACAACATTCTTCATTAACAGTTATTCAGTTATTTGTAACAATCTCATTGTAAAAAAAGAAGAGGAATAAAGTAGTTTCAATATAGCTAGCTACTTTTTGAAAGTAGTGTAGCTACTTTTTCATAAGGGTAGCTTGAATGTAACTTAACTACTTAAAGTAGTTTTACTACAAATGATTTTTTTTTTAGATCAGCCACAGCAAAAAAAAAAGAGCCGCACAACAGACAGGACAGACAGATTTTTTTCCTTTTTCTTCCTTGTAAAAGTATGCTGTAGGTTGATAATGTATAATCAATTTGTTCTATTTAGAGAAAATCATGGCTCTAGTCAGGGGGCGTAACTTCAGTGCAACCCTACCCACATCGGGGTACTGGTGACAAAGTGACTCCACATGATATTGTGACACTCACATTTCAAATGAAATGCACTGGTTTCAGATTCGAAAATCACACTGCATTCGCCCTCAACCGCCACGCTTAGGATACTGAGCACCTTTTCATCAGAGCACGTGAGCGAAGCAGACTGGTGTGACGCTGCGCTAGATATTCTGTTGTATGCCAGTGCGCTCCACTCACACTTCCCTCTAAAATGTGAATTGTTTGATTTAAAAGTAGCAATTTCAAGCTTTCTGTAGACGTGTTTCATGTTTATGTCATGTGATAAGTATTCAGTGAGTTTCAGATTCTCTCGCAGACAGAAAGTGCACCGTTTTTATTTTACAAAAGCACAAAGTTTTGTTGTTATTGTAAGTTTATTATAAATTATGTCTCACATTTATCTGTATGACTAAAAATAATATCCGCTATCATGACTAGTGAGGAAAAAAAACATCAGAACTCGCCGGCGCGATTGACGTGCGTAACAAAACCTCTTGCCTGTTTCCGGGGCCTTCCAGTAAAGCTGAAATGATAGGCTAAGTCTGTCTGTTTTTAATACATTTCTTGAATACATGTTTTAATTAGGCCTATAGATAGTTATTATGTGTGTGCCTTTAAAGCAATAGGCTATGCTATATTTTATAAAGTGTAATAGATGTAACTTGTCTGGAGTGCTAAATTGCAGAGCTGGTGCAAACGTATCCATATTGATATGATCAGATCAGACGCTTTCTCTTTAAAATGTCGTATTTGTTGTTGTTTATTTATTTTTTTAATAATAATTGCACAGCATATATTCACATATAGGCGATTCATCTAAACGGCGTCGGGATGTTCATTAACCGTATAACGCTGTGAAGTTAGCCAGTTTTTTTTTTAACCCCAAAGCAAAGTATGATCAAGAATACGAGCGTGTGTGTTGGAGAGAGATGCACGCAAAAAGAATTATAGCAAACTAAGCTACTGATTTTAGTTGGTCTAAATCATGGGCGGCCAACTAAAATGGTCTAAATCAATTCCATTTGTAGCCTTAAATTAAATAGCTCAGTATTTTTTTCTGCCTGTATTGGGCATAAGATTAGTAGCCTAATGAATGTGTGCATATTGTGAATTAATTTAATAAACATAATTACCTTTCCCAATAGCCTTAAATAAATTAATGTGTCTGCGAAAATGATTCATAAAACATAAATATCAGTTAACCAGATTTACTTTCTTCACTGACGAAAATTGTCCCTGACATGGTTTTTAAGCTATTTTTATCAAATTTTTTTGGTCTTCAGAACATTTTAAAATGCACATATGTAGATCATAGAAATCAAAATTTTCTCGGGGGTGCATGCCCCCGAACCCCCCTAACTAACTCTCATTAGGAATCTCAGTGATTATAAAACCGTGCCTTTATTATGATTAAGGAATGTAGGTCTTATACAGAATAAGGCCTTAATATTTGATTTATAAGTAGCAATAAACAGCCAATATCGCAATATAGAATTGGACCCTAAACTAAAGTGTTACCATTTTTGTCATACCCTCACTGGCCTCACTGGGCCCGTCATTACTAAGTTACGTCACTGTCTCTAGTGCTTTAAAATTGTGTGTGTCTATAGGATGTATATACAAACCGTCATATAGATGCAAAAAACAAACAAACAATAGTACCCCATTCAAATGCTGATGCATAAATAGAGAGCGCTATTATTATTATTTATTTTAGCAATTTCTGCTTTGTACGGCAACATTTTGGTTGGCACCACTAAATCTCACTCTAATGCTGCGTCCCAATTCGCCTACTTATACTACGTCCTAAAAGTATGTACTCTTTTTGTGAAGAAAAAGTATATACTTTTGAGTGTGTAGCAGAAAAGTATGCAAGCTTCGGGACATACTACTTCCCCATCTTTAACGGACTCTGTCGGTGGATCCCGTCACCGTTTATCTGCTCTGTCAATCATCGTCAGATTCGTCACAGTTCAAATCCTACACATTCAGTTTAATCTCCTACCGTATCGGAGAGAAATGTAGCCGCTCGTTGATCTGCCATTTGTGGGTCTTTAATGCAGAGACTCTCCTCGTGTGTTTGCAGTTTAAATATAATGATGCATTTAAAAGTTAATGGCCAAACATGTCATTACAAAAGTTCACAATGCTGCTGCATGTGAACTATAATATGGACAACACTGAATAAATATATTTTTGTCAGGTTAAATATTGATAGGGTCAGTCAAACCCCTTTATCTAAACTTCTCTACTTAACCATCGAACTCGCACATCCGTCATGTTTGTAGTTTTTGTAACGCTTTTTATCCGCGTTTGTAGTTCTAATCGAATCCTCGTCCAACTCGCAGTGGGTTGTGGGCAATATCAGCCGTTAGAGTGCCCATCGATCCATACTGTGAATTCGGACCGGAAATAGTAAACCATCCGGGAATCTTTGGAATACTCTTTTCAACATACTATGATTTGGGACATACTAATTCTATTTTCGAATACTATTTAGGATGGATAGTATGCGAATTGGGACGCAGGGTAAGTTTTTTTGAAAAGTTGGCAGCTCTGCGAGTGTGAATCCCGCGATATCCGCAACTGATCTCGCAGGTGTCTGATCCACTACAAGAAGAAAGAACTGTCCGGCTTGCCTGCTCTTTTTTCACTCCTCCCCTCACTGCAGCCGCCTAGTCTCGCCTTTATTTCAGGCGAGGCAAGGCGCATCTCAAACAAGCCTAATGGCAGCCCCTAGGGGTGGAACGCTTTCCGAGCGCTAGATTACCCCCTTGGTGGGTGTGTGTGTCGCGTCAGCAGTCCCTCTCTCTCTCCTCGGTCTCCGGTTCCACCGAGGTTTTATCCCCTCTCCGCGCTCATTACTGGAACGAGAGACAGGTGTTATTAATCTGCTTCCAACCCACTCACTTACCGCTCGTCCCGCGGCTCTCTCTCCCGCTGCAGACCTCGCTGAACCACGCCCCCCTTGCCACAGAGAGCAAATTGTAGAAATGGATGTTACACATTTTGTCATTTGTGTGTGCTACTAAAACTACAGAAATAATTTGGATACACTTTACCCTTATTCTTTTTAAAGACTAAAAACTGTGTACAAACACCATTATATGTACTTTTTCACAACTTATAATGCATTTTTACTAAACTAAAAAAATTAACAACAAGCTTAGGCTACCGCTTCAATTTAACGATGATGAACCATAGACCGTAAAAAAATATGATGAACACGTGAAAGTGTTTTCTTCTTTCTTTGTTTTCTGATGGATCGCAACAAAACTTACCTTACCGCCACCAACCAATAGCTATACACAGGTTACTCAATAAACCAATCAAAATCCTCTGGAAGTTTGTACAGCCCACTTGCGGCTAAAGCTCCACCCACTTGCTGCTGACCCACCCATTTGCAGCTGGCTCCGACCACCGTTTATACCAGGTTTATACCCAACTCGCCAGTTGAGGCGCTCGAGCAACCGAAGCAACGACACAGATCCGAGTCTAGGAGAAGAAGAAAGAGAGTGAGCAATGGGAGGAAGATAAACATGAGAAGTGGACACAGCCGTTTCCCTCTGCTCTATATCTGATCTTTTCCCACTGTGAGTACATCTATGTATCAATTATAAGGAGAAATCTAAATCCAAACGAGTCGGTTCGTTTTTAGAAATTAACCGAATGATGTTGTTCATTACGCTTTTCTAAAGTGAACTCGTTAACTTACTGACCGGTTTTCACAGAATCTTTTTTGAAGCTTGTGAGTTGTTTCCGTTGTGTGAAAAAAAATCCACTTATATTACTTAAGCGGTGTATTTAGAGCATGTTTACGTTGTGAGAGGCGAAACACGACTAACGTTAGCGTTACCTCAGAGTAGGGTCTAACAATGCACAATAGGAAATACCAGTGAAGAAAGTGTACACTGACTGGTCGAATGCAAGCAAAATATCAGCCACTGTTTTTAAAAAGCTGTGCACACAGCCTATATTAAGTAACTAACATGGAAAACAGTGTCAGATGGACTTCTTAACCTTTGTGCTAAGGAAACAATCCAACGCAACTTTGAGGGGAGCAAGCAAAACATACCGGTAATTATGTATTTCTGCTTCGCTAGTGGCATTGGACATCAACCACATGGCATACACTTGTACTTTTCCATATAATACTTTTTCATTGTCTACTTTCTTTGTATAACTGTTTTATCCAATACCACATTAGACAAGCCTGTTCAAAATATTGTAAAATAATCAAGATGGAGAATGTGAGCGCCGTAAAAATAAGTCACAACGTGTGACTTGCTTCACTTTAGAGTTCCTACTGGCGGAGCAAATGTAACCAGGAAAATGACCCCAGGGGAACATTTAGTTCTCGGGGAACCACCCTGATGCTTAGCTCTTATAACTAAGTTCCTAGAACTACCCTGTGCGAAAGCCACTATTATTATTATAATTTTTATTTAAAGAAGATTCTCGGATCGATTTAAAATTTCTTGTTCCATTTGAGTTTGGAAAATTATTTACTCTCTGAAAATGTATGGGTTTTTAAATCTTCTTGCAGACACTCATTTTAGGTGGTGTTTAGTCAACTTTGACTACTGCACATTGAAAATATACAAAACCGGAAATAAATGAGTTTTATTTTAATTTATTAAGAATTGTAGAAAAACAATAATTAGTACATTCTGTAAAAGTATATCTGTGGGCTTCTTATCCTGGTAGGGGCCACCCCTCTTTTAAATACCCCTCAACTATATGAGCAAATGTTTCCATTTATTTCCTATAATAACCAATTGCCTGTTGCATCATCATCATCCTGCATATGTTGAACTTATTTATAAAATGTTATCATTTAAAAGTATCTCCACATTGTTCTACTGTTAGGGTCAAACATTTGCACCTGATTATTATTATTATTATTATTATATATTCCCATCTTTCCACAGGAGGAGCAGCAAGCAGGAGGAATTTCTCCAGGAGAAACTACAGACATACTATTTGTAAAGATGGAGTTTAAGGAAGAATCCTTAAAAGATGAAGATGTAGATGAACAGATAGGTTGGTGTTTTCCTTAATTCTCTTTAATATTTGAAGCATACACGCTGTTTTAATGTATTAATCAGTCCCTCCAGTCCCAAAACGCGATTGTGATCGCAGAATTCAATGCATAATCAGCCAAAGTCTGCATATTTATGCAGGGGGCACATTTTTTAAAATATACCGCTGCCGCACTTTAGCCGCATAAATTTGTCGATTTCAACGGCCAAAACATCCAGGGCTTCATTTCATAATCCCTCACATAAAGGTCACATATATCTTAGCAGAAAGTTAAAAATGTTGTGTTTACTTCACACAAGAGCAGCCATTTCCCCCAAGTACCATGGGAACATTATGAAGTGACGTAATTACGCGACGTGAACATCATCGAAAAGCTGCAAACCCTGCCAGTAGGCTACGCGGTTGTAGGCTTAATCCAAAATCGCTCTCTATATGCTCAAATAGGGCATTATTTGAAGGGACAGCCAATTGTAGTGGTGACCAAAACCATAGTGGACTTAAAGGGGTCATATAATGCCATTTTTACACAAGTTAATATGATTCTTATGTGTCAAATGAAAACTTTGTAATATACTTTAATTGAAAATTCTCATTAGTATTGTAAGAAAACACTCATTTTACCTGGTCAAAAACAGCTGTTTTC
Organism: Pseudorasbora parva; assembly: GCF_024679245.1. Lineage (NCBI taxonomy): Eukaryota > Metazoa > Chordata > Actinopteri > Cypriniformes > Gobionidae > Pseudorasbora > Pseudorasbora parva. The sequence continues at coordinate 36,220,187 of NC_090188.1, read as the reverse complement.
ACAAAGCCATTTCAGTGTACAGTTTTAAATGACAAATGACCCCGCCCCTCTGTTCTGTGGGGCTGCATAAGGTGTGTTGCCACAGACAACAGTAGTGGCGAAAGAATGGCTACATGAGTTTCTGACGGTCTGAGGAGATCTGTGCTGTGCAAGTTTATCAATTTGAACCGGAGTCGGACCGGGACAAGACGACAGCTCCAACGAAATTCGACATTTAAGTAGGGCTGGGTATCGATTCAGATGTTCGATTTCGATTCACAAGTCCTCAAATCGATTCGATCTCGATTCGATTTTTGATTCGATTCTCGATTCAACTCAAATGAATATAGATTTAATACAAATACTATAGGTATTTATAAAAAAAGAACAGTGAACATAAATGGGTAATTAAAAAGAAATGAAGAGCCACAATCATGTATCTTAACCTTTTTAATTTAGGTACACCTGAGTGCATTAAAACAGAACGCATCTCTATATTTCAAATCCATACAATTGTTAAATACAATTTTGATGCAACTTTATTTAAAAAAAATTATCTGAGAAGTATTTTATGGATGTTTTGATATATTTATTCCAAAACATAAAAAGCTAGGATATTGGATGATTTTTAATAGCAATTTTCAGTACACGACAAGCTTTTCTAGCGATTTTGCCGCTCATGTGTGCATTTACTTTTCATACATGAGAAATGCGTTCATTATTTTTTTAGTCTATGGTTGAGTAGTTGTCGTGGTTACAGACAACAATACCTTAACGTGCTGACTTAAGTTGACTGTGTACTAACTATTATTTGAGGAAATCTGTTTATAATATAAGCTATTAGGGTTTAAATCATTGATCCTGTGCTGTATATGGGCTATAATTTGAATATGTCTATAATGGCTAACGTACATGCTTAAGTGACTGCTCAAGTTTGATCCTAATGCAAGGCAAGCATTCGCGTGTAAGTTGTGATATATTTTTAGCGGTTGTGTGCTCGGCTGTGTGTGTTGTCACATCAAATGGTTCCGCAGATTTTTAGTATTACTACAGCATTTCACCTCAGCATTATAAAGGCGACAACGCACCGGAAGCCTCCATTTAAACACTGAATGGATAAATGATGTGCGCCTCTCGCTCCTTTGTAAGATCACGCAAGGCAAATGGGTGACATCTGGAGAAGACTAATAATTAGATTTACGTTAAGCTTATGCTCAATGTTAGTGGAAATAAATATTGAAAAAAATAGATTTGTGGCCTTTGAGAATCGATTCTGAATCGACCAGATTTTAAAAACCGATTAATCGAGAAATCGATTTTTTTGCCCAGCCCTACATTTAAGGCTAAACAGAACATTTCTGAATGGTTGGTTAACGTAATGTCACTTTGATCTGTCTTTATATACTGGCAGGGTAATGTTAGCGCGAATGCTATGCGTTTACTGATGTATATGTTAGTTCATTGACTGATTGATGTTACACCTAATGCCTATAAAACCTTTTTTTTCTGTTAATGTCGGTTTGTCAGTAATGCGTAACGTTATTTATTTATTGTAATAACTGTTAAAACACAATTTTTTTTTTACAATAACAGACCATCTATAAACCATCTACATAATTAAGCTTAGTGTTACCACGTTAACTTTAAAAGTTAACAGCATACACAGTTTGTAACCATAACGCGTTGTTCAATATAAACGTGGGATGATGAATTATATTGAGAGCGTCATACATATAGCATGCCGTAATTTTATTTACCCTGTAGACTTTAGCTGCAGTTCATCGTGAAGTGTGCACGCGTTTCAAACTACACTCACTTCTTCCGGAGGTGTGGAACACAAACAGCTGGTACAGATATGAATCCTTTATTCTTCTTAGCAAAACCTGCTTCATACTAACTCTTGGTTATAAAGCAGTCTGGTGAGAAATGCTTTGCGGTTCGCGCAGACATAAAAGCATCGATGAAAACAAAATTCAGCCACTGCGTCTTCAGTGGTTTGGATTTAGGAACAACAGAATGACTGCTGTGTTCATTATTACACCCAAAAACAGAACACCACAATTGCCGTTTTGTATAGCTACCTCTGTAAGACGGGAAGGAAACTTTTTTTTATTGTTATTTTACAGAAGTTGTAGCATATTTTTGTAGTGCTATAGAGCTCTGGAGGTCATGTGACCCAATCTGTTTATGACGCCATTTTGGCAGGCAGCAACAGCCGGCGCCAGAATGAGTTTCAAGGCAACACAGTTCTTTCCACACTTTAATTCAAAACACATAGACTTGTACATAGCAAAACTTAATAGATTAAACATAACAGATCTCTATAAATCATCCGGGGTGCTTTTCACATCAGCATCAATTAAGAAACGGTGTAGCGAGGTAGTCGAGTTGAGAGAGAGAGAGAGAGAGACGTGGAGGCAGCGGGCGAGGTTGAGAATGACTGTCACCTGCGAGGCACGCCGGTCTCGAGTCTTATCATGAGGGAGCTCGGAGGCATATAAGGAAGAGCGACACCAGTAAAGGACGAGAGAGGACCCAGTCCTGGACTTTGTTTTAGTGTGCGTGCGTGATCGTGCAGTCGTCCGTGAGGGACTGCCCACGTTACTTCCATTTTGCTTATATATTTGATTAAAGTTTTTTTAAATGTTCACCGTCTACATTTTAAGAGAGAAAACATGTAAATAGATTAACATTATGTTAGCAGTTACGAACTCATCCAAAACAGTGTGCCACTGTGTGCATCTGTTCCATAGGTCCACATTGTGCATGCCAAATATAATCAGTCATAAAAATAAATGTAATTTCTTATTTTTTTTGTTTCAGTATTTATTTATTGATTCTTAGGGTGCTTTCACACCTGCCTCATTTAGTTCGGTTGAATCGTACTAGAGTTCGTTTCCCTCTTTGGTGCGGTTCGTTTGGTCAGGTCTGAAAGCAGCAATCGCACTCAGGTGCGCACCAAAAGCGGACCAAACAAGCGTACCGAGACCTCCTTGAAGAGGTGGTCTCGGTGCACTTTCAAACGAACTCTGGAGCGGTTTGTTTGTGGTGAGAACGTGATCCGACCTCGAACAGAACCAACCGCAAAAGTACTGATCATTTTTGGACTGAACCAGCTGCCGTAGTTAGCTGCGCTGACATTGTGTGCATGATATTATTACCTGATAGATCGTTGGCAATATTTTCGGGAAGATGAGCATGTCAAGAGTTAATAATTAATGCACGCCTCCGCTTGAAGTGATGAGCGACGCGCGTTCGCCGTCTGCAGTGCATTAGAACGTTGTTTTCACGTCGCATCCGTGCTTCATTATAGAAAGGTATTTGCATACTGTGGTAAATACACACAGTGTAGTAGATTATGGCCAGGGACAAAATTAGCCCGCGCAGTCGTCTCTCCATAGTGTTATTATAGTTTGCTGGCTTTGCCTCTTCTGCTGGAATTTTCCCACACATAAATTCTGACCAATCAAAAAGCAGTTTAGGAAATACGCCATGGCCAATGAGTGATGTGGATGTTGTCACATGCTTGCGATTTGGTTCGTTTCAACTGGTTCGGACCAAAGCAATCAGTATGATGTGAAAAGGAACCAAAAAAGCTGAAAAATGCAACAATGTATAATTGTTTGCCCTTGGTTCGGACCAAATGAACCGAACTAGAGATGTGAAAGCACCCTTAGTTTAGTTTCAACTATCCTTTCTGGATATTATTTATATATAAAAGCACTTATGTTTTTCGCTATTAAGTAGCCTATCGTATTTAATGAGAACTTATTTTTATCATTATGTGAGGCAAAAGTAGTTTTTCTCATTTGCTTTTCCCTGTCTGTTCTGACATCCTGGCACACATCAGCTGTCCATCATGTTGAAATGGTAAGGTTTAAACAGACTGATTTAAAAAAAATATATACATCCCAATGCTACAGTTACTCCAAATGTCTGGCAAAATGGTGACATTTAGGCTGCGTGACGTCAACCTCCGGCAATATCATCCAACTGCGGCCCCAAATGGGCGTTATCGTGCTGGTGGGGGTTACTGTTTTTGCAGACTGGAATGCCCCTTTCTTAGGGCTGGGATAAACGATTATTTTTTAAACGATTAATCTAGCGATTATTTTTTCGATGCATCGATTAATCTAACGATTAATTTTCCCTGTCCGATTCGGTTACGATTCGATTACCGATTATCTCCCCATTAATTGCCTAATAGCAATTTATACATGTTGATTTAATTATCTGAATGAAAAAACGAATTCCTTAACGTTGCAATATATGTTTATTGCTCTTAAAATTCCAAAGTAAGACTATACAAGAGCAATGCATTCAATAAAACCTTGAAAACATAAAGTAGGCTACACACACACACGCACACACACACACACACACACACACTCACACACACAAATAAATAAGTATTAACCTACAACAAAGAAACGTATTATACGATTTTTCTGTGTATGCAACTCAGCCTACAGGCTATGCCCATCGATTAAATATCAACAAGTTGGTTAATCAATCGGGGACACACTGCAAGCGTGAGCGTCTCGGCTGCGTGGCGTGTCCGTTTTTGTTTCGGCTCACATGTTAACAAGTTGGAGTTTGCACACTGACTGTGACGCGCGGAAAACGCGTGCATGCTAGAAATAGAAGAGCGCCTATGTAGCAAAGTTCGTGAATGTGAGGAAGGAAGAGGACACGGGGGTCGGCTAGACGGTTGTTGCTCTTTTATTTTGTAACTCAATAGTCCCATTTCTGGAGAGGAAATCGGCCACAGCCATCTGAGCACCCGGCCTGTGGACCACCTTGAACTTAAACGGCTGAAGAGCCAGATACCAACGGGTGATCCGCGCGTTGGTATCCTTCATGCGGTGGAGCCATTGGAGAGGAGCGTGGTCCGAACAGAGAGTGAACTCCCGCCCCAGGAGGTAATAGCGGAGAGTGAGAACGGCCCATCTGATGGCCAAACACTCCTTTTCTATGGTGCTGTACTTAGCTTCCCTCTTGGAGAGCTTACGGCTAATGTACAGCACCGGCCGCTCTCCCCCCTCCACCTCCTGGGCCAGGACTGCGCCCAGCCCCCTGTCCGACGCGTCAGTCTGCAACAAGAAAGGGAGAGAAAAGTCAGGGGAGTGTAAGAGCGGCCCGCCACATAGAGCAGCCTTTACTTGGGTAAAAGCCTGTTGACACGGCTCCGTCCACTGGACCGTATCTGGTAGCCCCTTTCTAGTAAGATCAGTCAAAGGGCTGGTGAGGTCCGAATAATTTGGTATAAACCGTCTATAATATCCCGCCAGCCCCAAGAACTGTCTTACCTCCTTTTTGGTCTTGGGCCTCGGACAGGTTGCAATTGCGGCAGTCTTATCAATTTGGGGACGCACCTGCCCATGACCCAAGTGGAAGCCCAGATACCTTACTTCCACCCGCCCAATCGCACACTTCTTCGGATTGGCCGTGAGCCCCGCTCTCCTCAGCGACCTCAGGACCGCCCTCACATGCTGCATATGCCGCTGCCAATCGTGACTATAAATCACTATGTCATCCAGGTACGCAGCAGCATATGCAGCATGGGGACGCAAAATCCTATCCATGAGTCGCTGGAAGGTTGCGGGTGCCCCGAACAAGCCGAAAGGAAGCGTGACAAATTGGTGTAATCCAAACGGCGTGGTGAAAGCTGTTTTTTCTTTGGACAATGGAGACAAGGGGATCTGCCAATAGCCCTTTGTTAAGTCCAGTGTCGAATAAAATCGAGCCGTGCCTAACCGATCAAGCAACTCGTCAACCCGCGGCATTGGATACGCGTCGAACTTCGACACAGCGTTCACCTTGCGGTAGTCCACACAGAACCTGACCGAGCCGTCTGTCTTGGGGACCAAAACTATCGGGCTCGCCCAGTCACTGTTGGACTCCTCGATTACTCCCATGTCGAGCATTGCGCCTAATTCGTCCTGAACTACTTTTTTCTTGTGCTCAGGCAAGCGATACGGCCGGCTGCGAACTACCACGCCCGGCTCGGTCTCGATATGGTGCTGAATCAAGTCGGTACGTCCCGGTAGGGGCGAGAACACGTCCGCGAATTCCGCCTGCAATTTCGATAAATCAGCGAGTTGTAACGGTGAGAGGTGATCTCCCCCAGGGGCCAACGCGACTGATTGTGCTTTAATGCTCGCCTCTGGCCCGAGATCATCCTCTCCCCCGATCACCGTTGCCAACAACACCGATTCCACCTCATTCCATTTTTTTAGCAGATTGAGGTGGTATATTTGACGTGCCCCGTTCCTATCGGATCGTATCACTTCATAATCGAGCTCTCCTATCTGCCGTGCGACCTCAAACGGCCCCTGCCACTTTGACATTAATTTTGAGCTCGACGTTGGGAGTAGAACGAGCACTTTCTCTCCCGGTGTGAATTTGCGTAGTTTAGTACCCCTGTTATATGACCGGCTCTGGCGGTCCTGGGCTTGCAACAAATTTTCCCTAGATAGCCGCCCCAATGTGTGGAGTTTTGTTCGCAAGTCCATGACGTACTGAATTTCGTTTTTGGCCAACGAAGGCCCCTCCTCCCAAGTTTCTCGTAGGACGTCCAGCACCCCCCGTGGCTGCCGACCGTAGAGAAGCTCGAAGGGGGAAAACCCCGTGGAGGCTTGCGGGACCTCGCGCACCGCAAATAAGAGGGGTTCTAACCACCGATCCCAATTTTTGGCGTCTTCCTGTACGAATTTACGGATCATGGATTTAAGAGTGCGATTAAATCGTTCGACCAAGCCGTCTGTTTGTGGGTGATAGACGCTGGTTCGAATGGATTTAATGCCCAATAATCCGTACAATTCGCTTAACGTGCGTGACATAAACGCCGTGCCTTGATCAGTGAGGATTTCCTTCGGAATCCCCACCCGGGAGATTAAACGAAACAGTGCGTCCGCAACACTCTTCGCCGAGATGTTGCGGAGAGCCACTGCTTCCGGATATCGTGTTGCGTAGTCCACGATAACTAGCGCAAAACGATGTCCGCGTGCGGATCGCTCTAATGGCCCGATGAGGTCCATCGCAATTCTCTCGAAGGGGACCTGCATTAATGGAAGGGGGCGCAATGGCGCTTTTGGGGCGGCCAGTGGATTCACCAACTGACATTCCGGACAAGACGCGCACCACCTGCGCACATTGTCATGAATGCCTGGCCAAAAAAATCGGGTCATTAAACGATTCAGCGTGGCCGCCTGTCCCAGGTGGCCCGCCATTGGGTTAGAATGAGCCGCCTGGAAAAGCATTTCCCGGCGGCTCTTTGGTACTAACAGCTGGGTTGTATCTAGCTTTGTCTGAGTGTCTTGGGTCACTCGATACAACCGGTCCTTAATTATGGCAAAATATGGATACGAGACAGGCAAGGCAGGTTGGAGAGACTGACCGTCAATCGATCGGACCTGTTGGAAGGCATTTTTGAGGGTCTCATCTTGTGACTGCTCCAGCGGAAAGTCATCGCGGTCCGAGAGAATCAGTCTCTCGACCCCGCTCGGTTCCGCTGAAGCTGTCCTCAAGGGTCCCGTCTCAGTCTCCCCAAGCTGCACTCGCGCCGCCCCCCTCCGAGCCTTTTTCTCCCAAGCGGCATCCGCGCATAACGACCCCAATAACGCCGAAAAGGCGGGCCAATTTGTCCCCAGAATTAGCGGATGCCGGAGGTGTGGACTAACCGCCACCTCTACACTATGCTTTTTCCCCCGAAATTGTATCGTGACCGGGACAACCGGGTATTCCACCACATCCCCGTGCACACACCGCACCTTAACCACGCGGCTTGTATCCAATGCCCCAGGCTGCATCAGGCTTTGATGGATCGAGGTTTGGTTACATCCTGAATCCACCAAGGCCTGATATGTACCCCCCTTGATACTCACAGGAATTTGGTACTCTCCTGCTTGATCGGGGGTGGTCCGCTGGACGTCCGGGATCCGGATCATTGTTCCGATGTCCATCATCGGACATCGGTCCACAAAATGATCCGGATCGCCGCACCGCCAGCAGGCCAGCCCAGGCCTACCCGCCGCCCCGCAACGCCTGGTGGTGTTCTTGGTGGAGGACCGCGAGGGAGTTGATGACATCCGCAAATGGCGTGGCGGAGGGCGTTGTCATGGCGGCGGCACGGTCCTACTTCCTTCCCGGGTTTCGGCACCAGTGTAGCAAAGTTCGTGAATGTGAGGAAGGAAGAGGACACGGGGGTCGGCTAGACGGTTGTTGCTCTTTTATTTTGTAACTCAATAGTCAAACACACTCAATAGTGTGGCTTCTCTCAGACTCAAAACAATAGCGATCACTTCCGGGTCGGCACTTCCGGCTTCCGGCAACTCAGTCTCTGTATGGGTTTGGCAACAACCGTCCTGACTTTCTCTCTCTCTGGTCTCTGGTTCCGCTGGTGTTTTATCCCGTCTCCGCGCTCATTACTAGAACAAGAGACAGGTGTTATTAATCTGCGTCCAACCCACTCACTTACCGCTCGTCCCGCAGCCCTCTTTCCCGCTGCAGACCTCGCTGAACCACGCCCCCCTTGCCACAGCCTATTTTTCACGTGTGTTGGGAGCGTCTCCAGGCAAAATAGAATAGGAAAAGATGTTAATAGATCATTTTGACACGAATACATATTATTAAATTACATTTGCATGTTTGAAAGTCTGTAGGTTTACATAAATGCAGATATAGGCCTAATTGTAATAATAAAAAACGTCAATTATTGATTTTGACATATTAAACCTGTCAATACAGAACAAAATGTTCTGTAGCCTATTTTGGCATCAATACCATAGATATGTGGCTACTCCCGACGTTTTCTTTGCTGTATCAGTAGGCTATTTATGTTTAACATTAGGAATAGGGCTTCCCTCCGCATCAATAGCAGCAGCAGCGCCGCGTCAGACACGCTTCTAGTGTGCAGAGGCAGAGAAAACGCCACACAGCCCCGTGGCTGACCCGCAACAGAAACGCCACGCGCATCCGCGGCATGACAGTGAAAACAGTTACATGTAGAGTGCATTACGGGCGTCAATATTCCGTTTAAAACCCGAATAGTCCTGGGATGAAACTGCTCACTTAGAGGATGGATACCCTCGGTCACATCAGCGCGATTAGACATTAAACATTTTAAATTTAAAACAGCTTATTATGGACTGCAAAAAAAAAAATGGACTGCATTTATATAGTGCTTTTATCCAAAGCGCTTTACATTTTTGCCTCACATTCACCCTTTTATACATCGACGGCGATGTCAGCCATGTAAGGCGCCATCCAGCTCGTCGGGAGCAGCTGGGGTTAGGTGTCTTGCTCATGGACACCTCGACACTTGGTCAGGTGGAACCGGGGATTGAACCACCAACCTTCTGGTTTGTAGACAACCTACATGAACCACTGAGCCACTATGTAGGTAACGTAGCCAATGTGTCCGATGCTTTCACTTGATGCAAACGTTTGTTTTTGTGATTAAAATACATCAAATATTACCAAAACCTCTGTCTTCCTGTGTGCAGAAATTTGTTTATGTAGCCGTGACAACAAAACGCGTGCGCGCATGCCTGTGATGCTCCGTGCGCACCACGCGCCAACCCCATAGACTGTGGCCAACCCGCAAGCCTTGCACTTCTGAAAGTCTGAGGAGCCACTTGTGTTGCTACCATAGATATACATAATAAATAATATACTTAAAGGGTTACTTCAGCGATTAGCATATGGCTTTGTATCAGTAGAAACCCTGGAGAATATTCAAATTATTGTGCTTTCCCCCCTCATATCTCCCTGAGACGAGAGATTTATGCATTTTATTTCTGGAAAAATTCCTCCTATGATGCAAAATGACGATTTTTGCATCATAGGAGGAATGTTTGCCCAGAGGATAAAGACTACAGCCAGCAGAGGGAGCCATTTCCGCATGTTTTGAATCTGCGCATGGGGGATGGGAGATTACACTCAGCTAGCAGGGAGAGCTCAGTTTGCAGACAGGATCATTTAAACGGAGCTATGGTGAGCAATGTAAGTCTTTTAACATCTCAAATTCATTTCTATGAAAGTTAAGCTTGCAAAGGCATGAACTGAAACGCGTGCCAGACTGAACTCCTGTGTGAATGTATGCCGCGAATGTAGTCGTGATTACCTCAGCTCTCATCACTCGTGCAGTCAGTGCTCAGGGCTGTGACACTCGCGTGGTGACTCACTCATTATATTGAACAGACACGTTCAGTTTTTAATTGTAGTGTCTTCTCTAACTCAGTCACAGTAATGAAGTTGGTGGTGTTGGGAATGGCCTCACAGGGCAGCGAAGCATTCTGGGCATTGTAGTCTTTCATCCCCATGGGACAAAAATACATTTTCTGTCTTTTCTCAGTCTAGAAGACACCAAATTCAAAAATAATTTCACATTTCTACTGCATTCATGACCCAGTTTAAATACAGATTCATCTTCCCAGCGCTGAAGTACCCCTTTAATTACATAATATACTTTATTATGTACATCTATGGTTGCTACTACTCTCCGGCGCCGCCATCTTTATTTTGAGTCTGACGAATCGACGCGCATATTTCGATCATCGATGACGTCGACGCGTTGTCCCAGCCCTACCCTTTCTTCTTCTTCACCTCTTCTGCTGAACTGCTAGCTGTCAACATCCAGATTAATGTGTTCAACATTCGCTAGTTAGTTTTTCTCAAACAGAATCTTCAAAATAAGATCTAGCATCTTGCAACATGACATCATGACTTTGCGTAAACATACACGCCACTTTCTAAAGCCAAGTGCCATGTTATCCGTGCGCATTTCGAGCTATCCGCATATATGTATATTCTTAGTTGTTGTTGTTGTTTTTTATTCATACTAATAGCAATATAGTATTACATATCGAATATCGCATTATTTAACAAGGTATTGCATATCACATTTTTCCTCAATATCGCACAGCCCTACCGGTCAGTAGGGCTGGGCGATATGGCCAAAATTTCATATCCCGATATAGCTCATTTGATATCCCGATAACGATATACATAACGATATAGCAATTTTTCTGTTAATTCAGTTTATGAATAGTCTATACAAAATTGCAATGTGGAAATGCAGTTTGAAATGATATAAAAAAACAAATAAAGGTAGTATGGACTATATTTTTATTTTATTTAGAACCTTTTATTCAAGCAAGACCGTTGGTAAAGTTAACACCTGCCTAGGGATGTTAACCGATGACCGTTTGACCGATGGTTTGACCGTATCAACGTTAACCGATCAAAGTTGTCAGTAAAAAAAAAAGTGATCTCTAAATTAGGCTATTATACAGTGGACTAAACGCTACTACAATTAGCCATCTCATTCCAAAATATTTTTGTGTGAAGTGAACATATCCCTCGCACTCATTTTTTCATAACTCGCCTGTGTGTAGGCTACTTAATAAACCAATAAAAACATTTGGCACGCGCTCACAAGGTTTGCAAAAAGTAAACAGGCTAAACACTCGAGGTTAGAGCCAGGGCAGACGACAGTATGAAGCGTGCATTTCGCTTAAGATGGACTTACATTTGGAAATATTTTAATATCTACATTTCAGTGGTAACACATGATCGTTGATGTTGATCGTCTTTCTTTATTGTTAGCACTACCTCGAACTAAAGCGGGTCTCTTCGGAGCTGTCATTTTCTTAAATGAGCCGCGGCAATGTTTCAAATGAGCTCATAACGCTAGACAAATGCCTTTATTTTCAACGCGATCACCTTGTACCCAAACCATTTCGAAACTAAGGAGCCATTGTCCTCAGATTACAAACAAGCTCCACGGCGGCGCGTTTGCGGGTCTCGTGTTTCACGCTGTGGGGGATTTAAAAAAGTGACGTGAGTGGAAGGGAGGCGAGTGAGTGTATGTGTGTGTGAGAGAGAGACAGAGAGACACAGAGAGAGAGGGAGCGCGGCTCGCGGCTGTTATTTCAAATAGCGCAGCATATTTTTTTAACTAATCGGCTAACCGGTTTCAACCGGCTTATGAGGCTCGGTGGTCGGTCAAGAAAATGTTTAGTTTTCGCCATCCCTACACCTGCCATTAAAATATTTCAATATATGGCTATGGTGTGCCACGCGTAAAAGCCCGTTGCAGCGTCTGTGTCAGAAGTTTGTTTTGCGCGCTTATGCACCACTCTGGCATAATTATTACCCTGGTCTGAACCGTGTCTACTACCGTCTTCCTCCATGTTTGTTTATGTATTGCAGCGTGCATGGGCATGCCGTGGCGTGAGGTGCATCTTGACGTAAAATTCTGCTGTAAACGCCTTATCGTTGCGTAAGCGATAGAGCCTAAAATAAAACGATAGACATTTTCTATCGTCCAGACGATATATTTCGTCATATCGCCCAGCCCTACCGGTCAGCATGACATTTATATTCCTATTCGATTCCTAATATTGTGTTGGTCCCCCTTTTGCTGCCAAAACAGCCCTGACCCGAGGTAACCGAGGTTGTATCTAGCACCAAGATGTTAGCAGCACATCCTTCAAGTCCTGTAAGTTGTGAGGTGGGGAATCCAAGGATCAGAATGGTTTGTTCAGCACATCCCTCAGATACTTGATTTCATTGAGATCTAGGGAATTTGGAGGCCAAGTCAACACCTCAAACTCAACTCAATGAAGTTGTTGTGCTCCTCAAACCATTCCTGAACGAATTTTGCTTTGTGGCAGGGTACATTATCCTTATGAAAGTGGCCACAGCCACCAGGGAATAACGTTTGGACATATGGTCTGCAATAATGCTTAGGTAGGTGATATGTGTCAAAGTAACATCCACATGGATGGCAGGACCCAATGCTTCCCATCAGAACATTGCCTAAAGCATGACACTGCCAGGCCACCTGCTTCCATTGCTCTGTGGTTCAGGTCAGATGCTCTCATGCCCACTCTTATTGCTTTCGGTGATAGACCATGGTCAGCATGGGCACCCTGACTTGTCTGTGGATATGCATCCCCATACGCAACAAACTGTGATGCACTGTATTCTGACACTTTTTTAGTAGAATCCGTATTAACTTGTTGAGCAATTTGAGCTACAGTAGCTTGTCTGGTCGATCGGACCACACAGGCCAGCCTTTGCTTCCCACATGCATCAATGAGCCTTGGCTGTCCATGACCCTGTCGTCGGTTCACCACTGTTCCTTCCTTGAACAACTTTTGATAGACACTGACCACTGCAGACCGGGAACACCCCAGAAAAGCTGCTGATTTGGAGGTGCTCTGACCCAGTCGTCTAGCCATCACTATTTGGCCCTGGTCAAACTTGCTTAAATCCTAAACCATTTCATAAACTTGCTAAAACCTAATTCAGACTGCATGATTTTCAAACTCGTCGGGCCACTGCTCTTTTCACACTGCATGACTATCGGGGTAGCATTCAATCACTGCTGTGTTCACACTGACCGATGGATCGGCGACAGAGGGGTTCACATTGCATGACTGTTCAGGAGGAACAATCGCTGACAACTCTCTCTCTCCGGTGCACAAACTACGTTTCCCAACATTCCCAAGCAATCACATGTGCGACGTGACACGTAAACAACGTGAGATCATACGTGCGTCGGACCGGACGCAAGATTTGCAATTGTTCTTAAAAATGAAAAGTTTGCTTCAAATTGTCTGTGTGCTGATTTGTCGAGAAAAAGATTATTTCGGTGGAAATTGTTGGAGAGACTGAAGGAGCAAGGTTTGTGTTCTGCAAAAAGAGTTTGAGGTAAATAAATAATTTTGTAATCTGCTGCTGCGGCTGGACGTGCAAATGTTTGGGCTTTGTTTCTGTTTGATAGAATTGTAAATGTATCTATTAAAATACTGATATTCTGTCTGTAACTTCTCTCTGAACCTCCCGCTGCGCTGTATCTCACTCTCTCATTGGCAGTCGGTCATCGCCAATGTAATTTTCAGTCAGAACTCATTTCACACAACAGGACTTTGAATTGCCAACAGGACTTTGAATCGTTCGACAGGTCCAGATATTTAGCATGCCAAAAATCTCACGGGCGTCGGCGATGCTCTCTGATCGCGTCTTTGATCCTTCACACTGCGTGATTGTCACTCACGTTCACAAGCACCGATTTGCCTATGATTTCGGGCATTTGTCTGCAATTTCGTATAACCTGTTGGTGAGTCAAAACCGGGGCTAAAATCGTCCAGTCTGCATAACACATCAACTCTGAGAACAAAATGTTCACTTGCCTAATATATCCCACCCCATAACGGGTGTCATGATGAAGAGATAATCAGTGTTATTCACTTCACCTGATTGGTGTGTATAAATAATTAATAGCATTAATCATTAACTAATTCCATTGCTAGTAAAGTGTTAAATTTCTTCTTTTTTTTATAATTTGTCCTCCTTTAAAGGTAGGGTAGGACGGACTGATCTAAAACACTTTTGTCCAAATTTGTTTAAACTTTCTTTATATGTCAATACATAATTAAAATGTAAGTACTCTGAAAAGGAGAGTATAAAAACCAAGTGACTCTAGACTTTTTAATCTGCAATAAACTCCGCTCATTATTTTCATTCGGGTCGAAACAAATGATTCGCTTGGGTGACTGTCACTCTCTCTCGCTACCATGGCGACCACAGCTTCCGCTACAGGATCTGCCCACATGCGCGCGCTCGTTTGATTTGAGCAGTTCAAGCGGCAAGAAACCTAGGCAAAATAATGGCAGAGAAAGAGCATTCAAAATTCACAGGGCAGGGTTTTGCAGTCAGCGAAGGCAAACAATGCAAAAAAAGGAAGACAGTACAAGAAAAGGCAATGCACAGAAAGTCTTTGGATAAACAAAAATCAAATGCGAGTAAATATCTGCATGGCTTTACAACGGTGGTGAGAACTGAGGCACCTGAAAAATGACTCATTGCTGGCTGTATTCTGCTGGACAGGTAATCTTTCATTTTGATTATACATTTTTTTGGTTTATGTTTTCATGAAGCATGTATCAAGAGCACATGAAGCTGCCTAATATAGACATAACATTACTTAGCATAAAGTTACAATATTATACACTTAGCCATTAGTAGAGATGATAAATACTCAATATGCTTAGCTCAAGTTGATCGCTGTTGTTCAATTTCGCAAAATTCAACTTTAGATAACAAAATGCATGTGTAAAAGCCATAGACAGTAAAAGAAATGGACCGAGCGTTCCCATTGACGTCAACGGCGAAGAATGAAGTCAACCTAGGGGCACTCACTTCCTGATGGCTGAGCGAACTGCGCAGGCTCAGACTGAGCTTGACGACGTAGAGGTGACGTGAGCCTCCTGTCTGACAGCTGTGAGTCTTCTAGTAGATGTGGAAAGAGAAAGCTGAATCACGTTGTTTAAATATTTTCTCCCGTTGTTTTTGGCTCACTATGGGCTTCTCCCCATTCTTCCCCCTTGACTTTATCAGACTAGTCTCCAGGACATGTCTCCACGTCCCCCCGACTGTCTCATAGACAGTAAAAGATTGCCTGCGAGCGTCTCCTCAGGTCTATACGGTAATTTCTCAACTGTACGACAGGGTCGCGTTGGTTATGACGCAATCATTAGCCTATTTTTACAAAAACAGCTTCTGCGGGGCGATAGTGTAAGATACAAGGTAATGGAGCCTTTTATACATTGTCGTGTTTCTTTAGAAATAAACAATGGACAAATGGAGTCTTTAAACGTCTCAGATGTAAAGTTATTCACTGTCAAAATGACTCAAAAATGAATGGGAGTCAATGGGATGCTAACAGCAGGTGATGGCTTGTTTAGCAATGGCAGCCCCTAGGGGTGGAACGCTTTCCGAGCGCTAGATTACCCCCTTGGTAAAAGCTAGTCCAGGAACTTTTTTTTAGAACTAAGTTAGCTTTAGCTACTACTAATCAACAATGCTTTCATCATGGAAACTCTTACATGCAAAACACTGTATATGTTATGAATCTTACACGAAATTCATCTTCATTACAGTATAACTGATGTTATTGAAAAAAACATGATGCTATCCGTTTTCTTTGCCTTGTAAATATAACTAGCTCGTTACCAAATCAAACAAAAAAATATTTTAAACTTTACCATTCTAGCTTGATAGTGAGTATTAAAAGACATCTTATTTCTTTATATTCATACTGATAAAGTTAGATTTTTTTATTACAAGTGATTCTGACATGTCACTACATACACACCGCTCGTCTGAGGTAAATAATGCGTCTTCCAGCTGAACGGCCGTTCATGTATTTTGGGGGCCGTGGCTTTGGAAAGAGTCGTGAGAGGTCTACAGACACTCAATTTGTATACTTTCTTTTTCAGAGTACTTACATTTTAATTATGTATTGATATATAAAGAAAGTTTACACAAGTTTGGAAAAAATATGTTTTTTTAACCAATTCCTACCTACCCTACCTTTAATTGAATTGTGACAATTTAATTTTAGATCCTAGGGATGTGAATGTTTTGAAACAGTTTCAGACCTCATTTCGCAAATGAAGAACATAATTTCAGAGACTGAAAAGAATTTCACACAGAAAAGTGCAGGAGAATATGGAGTGAAAGGGTCTTTCACCTGCTCTAAATGTGGAAAGAGTTTCGCAGATAAATCAACAGACAAATGAGAATTCACACTGGAGAAAAAAACGTTCACCTGCTCTCAGTGTGGAAAGAGTTTTCCATATTAAAGTATTCTTGAAGATCATCTACACTGTCACTCTGAAGTGAGATCATTCAGCTGTCACAGGGTGTAAGGCCACCCAAATCATCCCAAGGGAGGCTAACGATCGGCGGGTGAAGGTCGCTGGGCGTTCGTCTTTTCAGCGGGGAAAAGGGATTTTATTCCAATTCCTCGTTATCCGACTCCATTTAATCATAATTTAGAATTTAGGTTAGAATGCCATTTGGTCATTTATATTTAATAGTTTTAAAAGTACACATTTAATTATTCCGTTTAACCCTTTGTTGAAATTATGCCGTTCGTAACCTGAATAATTCAAGAGCAAGTCAGAATCAATCAAAGTGTAACAATTTATTAACAGTCAGGTAAATGTATAAAGCTAATTACATAGTTAATTCAAAGGTAATCCATATATAACATCAAATACTCTGAAGTAAAGAATGAAATGTATACCTGACTTGTGAAAATTACATAATGCTGGCTATCTTGAAACGTCCAGCATTACGTGCTGACCTGTTTAACGTGTCAAGCCCTGAGCTTTTTGCAACATTTCCTTAAATACCCAGAAACAAATGCACAAACTCTTTCAAATGTAAATACGAGTTCACAATGGGAATTAGCATTAATCAAGACTTGTATTGATGCAAAGGCCAAATGGCTGAAAGCCACACCCACCATACTAAGATAAGATATCGTTAAACTCTTAAAACATTGATTATCTTTTGGTGGGCATCTGGTGGCTTCTGTGGGCATGAGATCTTTGTACCAGTCGCACTGAGACATTTCAAACGATATCAAACCCGTATAATATTGTATCGTGTGGACTGACATTGTAAGAGAGAGATTTTGTGTGTATTTTCAGTGATCTCAGCATGAGAGAGGAAAGGAATTGGGGGAGAGGGGGTCAACAGGGAAAGATGTAGATTAGCTGATAGTGAGGTGAGACTTGCGTCTCCAGTGGTGTGTGAGGGACAGTTCAGATGTTCATTTCCTTTAAAGTCCATGTTCCTCATTTAGACATTTCGGCATCTACTAGTTTTTTTCAGCCTTACACAGGGGCTGTCGTCATTCATCTGGTTGTGCATTTTGTAAATGTCCTGCATTACATCAATAACAGGACAAATCAACACAAAGAGACATAGCTACTTGTATAGGTAGTCTATTTAAGTTTAAACATATTTGACAACGTATTACCTATTAAAAAAAACAAGTAAATCATAATTGAAGTTTTACAGCATATTAAACGCTCCGAGCAAGCTGTGCTGTGGTAAACATGGAACTAGAGCCCTGCACGGGACTGTTTTCTTCATCCCGCTCCCGCCCACGACCGCTGAATTTCTGACCATTACTGCCCGCTCCAGCAACGTATGTGTTACGCCCATTTCACACATACTCCGTCTGCAGTGCGTGTGCGGTGCATGTTGCGTTGCAGGATCCGTACGCCCTGTAGTGCTTTCACACATATGCTGCGTTTGCAGTCCGCAACTGATCCGCTGTTGCACACCACAAACACAGCATTTATTCATTATTTTGATTTAAAATCCAAAAGTTTTACAGAACATGCCTCGTCAGAATTCCAATTCTCTTTGTTTACTCTTTCATGGAAGTCAGGTTACGTAGCCTACATTTAAACATTTTAAATTAATTTATTCATATTTATATACTTTAGATTTAGCTCACACAAGTGGCAAAACATTTAAACATAGTTTGTAGCCTTAAATCACAAACATTTTAAATTAGAAACTTACAATAGTCTATTCAAAAACAGCCGACTCTCGTTTTTTCTTTCGTTTTTACACCCTTTTAAAATAAATCCTGCAGGTCAAAAAGAACTTTGCTTTTCACCTCTAAGAAAGTACGAATGCTATCCATTATGGCCATTTTTTTTTTAAGGTGTCGTTTTGTTGCTTTACTTGAGAAAAAAAGCCATGTGTTGACTTTGAAACAAGAGTATATTTTAAATGATATGCATCTGTGGTGAAATTACTAGATTTTCGCGTCAGTACATGTTTATTTTAATGCGAACAATGTTCTATCCCTTTAATGCAGCAAAAAATACTTGGTACGAAAACGATCCGTGCACTGCTGCAGACGCAACGCACCTGGAACGGACTGACGGACCGCATCCGCGTGCAGTGTGAAAGCTGTCATCCGTTAACATAGGTACTGAAAAAAATACGCAACGCACACGCAAAACTCTGAGAATTTATTCCCGCACAATAATAGAGATGCATTGATTTAGTGTCTTCTCCCGTCCCGCAGGGGGGAAAAAAAACGTATTTGTATTAATATTATTAAAGAGATTCATGGGGTTGTTTGTTTCGTTTCCCTGGCCTGCATGTAAAAAAAAAAAAAAAGTAGGGATGCACGATATTATCGGCACGACATCGGAATCGGCCGATAAACGCTTAAAATATAAAAATCGACATCGGCCGATATGATAACGTGTTGATATGCGCCTGCAATAACTCACGTGTGCAAGGAGTGCTACAGCGATAAGACCATGTCAGCACTGCGGTCCTTCTTCAAGTGAAAACAAGAAAATACATTGCATGTACAGTGATTTATATTGACTGTTTTTAAATGCTGCCTTGAATTTCTGAATGCACGTACAGAAGGACGTGACCGTCAGCAGCAGATTTGCCACGTTTTCACAACAAAACTAGCCCAAAACAAACCCAATCGCGTCTCCCCAGTCCCACTCTCTAGCGCGTGCGGCAGCCTCCACAGCAGCAGAAGCTCCTCCAGGTCCTAGTGCCCTCCAGCTAGACCGCTATATATTTATACATGTAGTGGGTGCGCTGTTGTTACAGTAATACAATGGAAAGTAGAATACACAAATAAATTGAAGTTACTTCTTGTTCTGAATAAACAAATCAGTAATGATGTCATAAATCACAAGCATGACACTTGTAAATTAAATACTTTTATATACAGTGTATTAATCTGTAATAAAATTTTACGAAATGGATGATGAAAAATAATCCAAGCTCTACAATAATTGTAGAATTAAAAGACAGCATCAATGGATGTCATGCCACCCCCACTTCATGTGCACAAACGTTAAATCCAAAAATACAATATTTAGGTTACAGCTGGATCTGGGGTGAAAAATTACTGACTTTATTATTGTTATTTTCAGAGCTTTTAATATACTCTTATCATAAAAAGAACTTTATTAACATTTATTTATCTTCAACAAGAATCCTTTTAGTAAGGATACCTCAGAAATCTGAAACCAGAATGAAAAAAAATAGTTTTTGCTCAAAATGGTGGTGTTTCCAAACAAAGGGAAAAAATAAACATACATCGGCATCGGTATCGGCATCGGCCAAAATGAGCTGAAACATATCGGATATCGGCAAAAATCCAATATCGTGCATCCCTAAAAAAAGGACAACACACAATACATTCAAATACAATTTCGTTTTTTTTTAATCAAAAACTTTGCATATAAAAATAGACTGCTGTGCAAAAAAATATATACATAATATGATAAACTAGGCTACATGAAAACTTTGAACGGGAGAACAGAGCAGATATATATATATATATATATATATATATATATATATATATATATATACATACATACATACATACATACATACATACATACATACATACACACACACACACACACACACACACACACACACACACACACACACACACACACACACACACACACACACACACACACACACACACACACACACACACACACACACGTACGTTTGTTTTTGTGAATTGTGGGGACATTCCATAGGCGTAATGGTTTTTATACTGTACAAACCGTACTTTCTATCCCCTTACACTGCCCCTATCCCTAAACCTACCCATCACAGGAAACATTCTGCATTTTTACTTTTTCAAAAAAACTCATCCTGTGTGATTTATAAGCATTTTGAAAAGTGGGGACATGGGGTAATGTCCTGATATGTCACCATTTTCTGTAATACCTATGTCATACACATGTTATTATACACATTTTTGTCCTGATATGTCACAAAAACAAGCACACACACACACACACACACACACACACACACACACACACACAGTGAGGAAAATAAGCTATTTTGCAAGGTCTCCCACTTGGAAATCATGGAGGGGTCTGAAATGGTCATCGTATGTCCACTGTGAGAGACATCTAAATAAAATAAAAAATCTAGAAATCAATGTTTGGTTAAATGTAAAATATCACTGCATAGTCTTCAATTTATGAATATAGATTAACCCTTAAAGTTATTCAGTCAAAAGCAGTGTGTTTTATTTTTATATATTTTTTTTTTTAATAAGAACCATAGACTCTAGAAAAGGAGAGACCACTTCCCCATTGATGAATATTTTCCAGATTTCCCTGTTTTCACTGTTATATGGTAGGGGGCTTATGACGCATCTCCTGAATGAGTACAGAATCTCCTGATCAAAACAAAGGAGAAGAAGAAACAGATGCATGCTCTCATATATAATTCTGCATAAATAAGGTTGAAAAATAATGCGATCATCAGCAATAAAACAGCAGCATCTAAATAAATAAAAAAATGGCTTTTATTGAAAGAGATGTCGCCCCAGGACGAGCTCTAGGTCTGAAGCTTTGATGTGTTGATGGACTCGATCTGTTACTCCATCTGTGTTTTGATCATCGTTCTGAATCCGATCTAGATACAACGTTTGTCTTTTTCTAAAAAACGTGATTTTTCTCTGCCTTTTTCATCAAACGTACCCACACATTCAAGTGTTGATTATTAAAGAATGTATGACGCTAGAATAAAGCTTAAGGTCTCTTCTTTCTTTTGATATATTTGCATGTTTTGATAATTCTGTGGGCTATGAAACTTGTGAAAAATACAACGCTGGAGGTGACTGGCATATTTCATGTTTACGTTAATTTTAAAAAACAGACTATGTTTATGATGATACTCAACAAGACCGGCATTTTGACAAATTTGAGTGAATATTTGCACGCTGTGAGATGTGTGGCGTGGGTGCGCATTGCTGTGACACGTGAGAACCAAACTGAGAGATACCTTGTCGTCTATGAACGCTTGAATATTTAAAGGGATCCTCCACCGCTTTTTCATAATAAACTATTTTATTCACAATTACAATTCCCGGAATGCTTCGCTGCCCTGTGAGGCCATTCCCAAAGCCACCTACTGGATTACTGTGGCTGAGTTGAAGACACCAATTAAAAACTGAACGTGTCTGTTAAATATAATGAGTAAGTCACCGCTCGAGTATCACAGCACTGAGCACTAACTGCAGGAGTGAGATAAATGAGCTGAGCTCTCGTGATGAGAGCTGAGGTAATCGTGACTAACACTCGCGGCATACATTCACAACGCGAGTTCAGTCTGGCGCGTTTCAGTTCATGCCTTTGCAAGCTTAACTTTCATAGAAATTCATTTGAGAAGTTAAAAGACTTGCACTGCTCACCATAGCTCCGTTTAAATGAGTGCCTGCAGCTGCGAGCTGAGCTCTCCCTGCGAGCTGAGTGTGATCTCCATCCCCCATGTGCGGGTTCAAAACATGCGGAAATGGCTCTCTCTGCTAGCTGTAGTCTTTAGCCTTATTCCAAACATACTCCTATGATGCAAATATCGTCAATTTCCATCATAGGAGGAATTTTTCCAGAAATAAAATGCATAAATCTCTTGTCTCAGGGGGATATGAGGGGGGGGGAGAGCACAATCATTTGAATATACCCAAGGGTTTCTACTGATACAAGGCCATATGCTAATCGCTGAAGTAACCCTTTAACTAAGACGAGTTGATGCATACCTCTCTTGTCTCTGTGTGTGCACTTAATCGTTATAATGCGCGGTGACATTTTGATAGCATTTAGCTTAGCCCACTAAGCCCAGTTCATTCATTAGGTACCAAACAGAGATCAAGTTAGAAGCGACCAAACGCCGCCATGTTTTTCCTATTTAAATACAGATACACGAATAGTTGAACGACCAAGTATGGTGACACAAAACGTTGCGCTTTCCTAAGCGGATTAAAAAGGAGAACTATAATGTATGTCGGAATAGCACTTCTGAGAGTACTTTGACTCGGCGCAGTAAAAAGTTATGCCTGAAAAATCCTCTCCTCCTATTGACGGAAATGAGAGAGGGGGGATTTTTCAGGCGTGACTTTTTACTGCGCCGAGTCAAAGTACTCTCAGAAGTGCTATTAGGCGTCCTATTTGTCGAGCTAAATGCTATCGGAATGTCACCGCGCGTCAGAGCTTAAGTGCACGCACTTAGACGAGAGGGGTATGTGTAAACTTGTTTTAGTTAAGGGAATAACATAGATTAAAATGAAAAGGCGGTATCACTTTAAATAGGCAAAGTTTACAAATGCACAAATTATCAACTTCAGTGAAGATGCAGCACTGGCTGAAGCGGGCAGGTGACAGTTCCATCAACTGGCCTGAGTGTCTTTCACGCTGGCCCTGGGCCATCGGGCATTCCTTCTTGTCGAGCCCTGTATGGGTTTTTAAATCTTCTTGCAGACACTCATTTTTGGTGCTGTTTAGTTGTACTTTAATTTATTTAGAATTATATGGGGTTTTTTTTATATTTGTAAATTCTGTAAAAGTTTATCTTTGTGCTTCTTACCCCGGTAAGGGCCAAGTTACCCCTCTTTTAAATACCCCTCAACTATATGAGCAAATGTTTCCATTTATTTCCTATAATAACCAATTGCCTGATGCATCATCAACCTGTATATGTTTACTTATTTATAAAGTGTTATAATTTAAAAGTAACTCAACAATGCTCTACTGTTAGAGTGAAACATTTACACCTGAATCATCTTCATCTTCTTCTTCTTCTTCTTCTTCATCTTCTTCTTCTTCTTCTTCATCTTCATCTTCTTCTTCTGTTTCTGTCATCTTCTTCTGTTTCTGTCATCTTCCCACAGGAGAAGCAAGCAGGAGGAATTGCTCCAGGAGAAACTACAGCCATACTATTGTAAAGATGGAGTATGAGGAAGAACCCTGCAGAATAAAAGAAGAAGGTGTAGAAGAACAGATAGGTTGGTGTTTTCCTTCATTCTCTTTAATATTTTAAGTATACATGCTAATGTATTAATTATACACCGATCAGGCATAAAATTATACTCCTATTACATTTCTAATATTGTATTGGTCCTCCTTTTGCTGCCAAAACAGCTCTGACCCGAGGTATGGACTCCACTAGACCCCTGAAGGTGTGCTGTGGTATCTGGCACCAAGATGTTAGCAGCACATCCTTCAAGTCCTTTAAGTTGTGAGGTGGGACCTCCAAGGATCAGAATTGTTTGTTCAGTACATCCCATAGATGCTAGCCTGACAAGCCAGACCCACATCAAGATTTTTGGTCTGGAAACTCACCATAGACAGGGCTCAATCCGAGGGGCGGGATAAATGGTTGTCTTTCAAACTCCCTCTGCACGCGATAGGATAGCGTTACAACCAACCAGAGCAACGAAGGTGAAACAGAGCTTGTTGATAGATTAAACATTCACCGTATCCGGTCGGCTAAACTCTGAACACATCTTCCCTTTTTAAGAATGACTTCAGTGCCGTTCTTTTCTCAGAGAAAAGCTCAACTCCAAGTCTACCAGAATCGCAGTCAAAGCTGATTCGAAAGACCGCCACCATTCGCCAGTTTCTGTGTTTACTAGAAGCACGCAAGCGCATCTCGGCCGTCGTCATTATGGCACCGCCCGCCGACTCTATACACGATGTGATTGGCCCGTCCAGAGTGAGGGGAATACAGCTCAGAAGGGTATTGAGAGTTCCTAGACGACACTTGCGGGCAGATTAAATTTGCTGCCGCTAGGATGCGTCTAGATTTCTAGGCTACATAGATCCTTGATTGGATTAAGATCTGGGGAATTTGGAGCCCAAGTCACAAACTCATTGTTGTGCTCCTCAAGCCATTCCTAAACCATTTTTGCTTTGTGGCAGGAGCATTATCTGCTGAAAGAGCCACAGCCACCAGAGAATAATGTTTCCATGAAAGGATGAACATAGTCTGCAGCAATGCTTAGGTAGGTGGTACATGTTAAAGTCACATTGACATGGATGGCAGGATCCAAGGTTTCCCAGCAGAACATTGCCCAAAGCATCACACTGCCTCCGACGGCTTGCCTTCTTCTCATAGTGCATCCTGGTGCCATGTGTTCCCGGCCATCCATGTGATGTATAAAAAAAAAACATGATTCATCAGACAAGGCCACCTTCTTCCATTGCTCTTTGGTTCAGGTCAGATGCTCTCATGCCCAATGTTTATTACTTTTAGTGATAGACCATGGTCAGCATGGGCACCATGACTGGTCTGTGGCTATGCAGCCCCATACGCAACAAGCTGTGATGCACTGTATTCTGACACCTTTTTATTAGAACCAGCATTAACTTCTTCAGCAATTTGAGCTACAGTAGCTCGTCTGCTTGATCGGACCACGTGGGCCAGCCTTCACTCCACACGTGCATCAATGAGCCTTGGCTGCCCATGACCCTGTCACCGGTTCACCACTGTTCCTTCCTTGGACCACTTTTGATAGATACTGACCACTGCAGACCAGGAACACCCCACAAGAGCTGCAGCTTTGGAGGTGCTCTGACCCAGTCGTCTAGCATCAAAATTTGGACCTTTTCAAACTCACTCAAATCCTTATACTTGCCCATTTTTCCTGCTTCTAACACATCAACTCTATGGAAAAAATGTCTAATATGCCTAATATATCCCACCCCCTAACAGGTGTCATGAGTAAAGAGATAATCAGTGTTATTCACTTCACCTGATCGGTGTATATAATAATTTAATAGCATTAATCATTAACTAATTTCATTACTACTAAAGTGTTATCCTATTTCATTTTGTTTCTAATTTGTCCTCCTTTAATTGAACTATGGCAATTTAATTTTAGATCCTAGGGATGTGAATGTTTTGAAACATGAGTTTCAAAGACCTAATTTTCCACAAGAAGATGGAAACATCATTTCAGAGACTGAAAAGAATTTCACACAGAAAAGTACTGGAGAATCTGGAGTCAAAGGATCTTTCACCTGCTCTGAGTGTGGAAAGAGTTTCACAGATAAATCAAAACTTAACAGACACATGAGAATTCACACGGGAGAAAAACCGTTTACCTGCTCTCAGTGTGGAAAGAGTTTTGCTTATAAAAGTATTCTTGAAGATCATCTGCGCTGTCACTCTGGAGTGAGATCATTCAGCTGTGATCAGTGTGAGAAAACATTTGTTTTTGAATCAAACCTAAGAGCACACCTTAAAGTCCATACTGGTGTGAAGCCTCACTTTTGTTCGTTCTGTGGAAAGAGTTTCTCACTACTGAAATATTTAAAAGATCATGAGCGTATTCATACTGGTGTGAGACCTTATGTGTGCTTTGACTGTGGGAAGAGCTTTAGTACATCCAGTGCCTTAAAAACACACCAGAGAACTCATACTGGAGAGAAACCGCACAAGTGCTCACACTGTGGAAGGAGTTTTGCTCGGTCAGATTCCTTGAAAGATCATGAGAGAGTTCATACTGGAGAGAAGCCGCACCAGTGCTCTTCATGTGGGAAGAGTTTCATCCAATCATCTAGTCTACAATATCACAAGAAAAGGAGTTGCCTGAAGTTTCCTAAATAAACAAAAGTCAATGTTCAGATCCAGCACTTTCATGTAAATTGTTTGATATTCTGATAAAGCAAAATCTTTCTTGCAACATAGCGACATCAACTGAGAGAGAAATTTGTGAAATTACATAGAGGAACGAGGGGATAACTGTTTATTTTGTTTATGTTTGGGAGTAAATATAGTGAAACTGATTCTCTCCATCCATATTCTGTACAAATTCAGTTTGCATTAGTATTAAAGGGCACCTATTGTGCAAAAGGCACTTTTACATGGTTTTTGAACATAAATGTGTGTTGGCCTGGCCTGGCCTTCCGCTCAATTTTCATTTTCCTTCAGTACGTCGTCTGTGTTTGCGGTATGTTCG
Source organism: Pseudorasbora parva (assembly GCF_024679245.1). NCBI lineage: Eukaryota > Metazoa > Chordata > Actinopteri > Cypriniformes > Gobionidae > Pseudorasbora > Pseudorasbora parva. The sequence goes on along the minus strand of NC_090188.1, from coordinate 36,193,570 downwards.
CTAATTTTCTCTGGCCTAATTTTAACCGGTCCAGTCAGCAAACAGAGGGAGTGGCTGCGAACGATGACATTTATGTTGTGCACGAGTTTGAGTTGTAGTGCAGATATGACGGCTGACAAAAATGCAAGCGAAGCCAATGTGGCGACGCTGCTGAATGTCCAGAAGTTAAAGCTGGAGCAAGAACAATCTTTGCTGAGATTTGTTGGTGGCCATAATGTTGTGGCCCTCCTCTCCACGGGGTTTGGGAAAAGTTAGATTTTCCGGCTCGCTCCGTTAGTGGTGAAGGAGTTGACTAAATTGAACGCATGACATGCATCACGGCCAAGCATTAACAATTGGTTATGGCCGATCCTGAGTGGCACTGGGCAGATCCAATAGTTTTAAACTTCAACAGAGTACCCACCTTCAAGGACGTTAACTCTTGTCGATGGAGAGTGGCCAGACTCTCTGTACAAATTAAATGTATGAGAGTCTGGTAGGACCCGGCTAGTAAACAACCATCATATAATGATAAAAGTCAACTCAGTGTTTTTTTTTACTCCATAAATTATTACCAGTGTCTCAGAACAAGCAGATTATTGGCAATGTGGTGTCACTTTTTACAGTCCCCGCACAAAGTTTGACTGACACTGCCATTTTAGCATAGACCCGTCCTGAGTGAGCTGTACACAATCCGCCATTGTTTCGATGCCGGACCAGGTATTGACAAGTATGTCTCCTAAGCGATTGAGGTGTTCTGTTGTGGGATGTAAGAATGGACATAGCAGATTTAATTTACTCCTGAAATTAGAGCGTTTAAAGACAGTAGATTATTCTTGTTTTTTAAGGGAATGCGCCTCCTAATCTACCTTTGCGCAAATCATTTTATGACCGACTGCTTTGTGATTGAGGGTCAATACAAAGCAGGGTTTGCAAAAAAGTTGAAGGATGGATCTGTACCAACTCTTGATAATACTGTCATAATAATAAATGTCATAAAACGCTTCAGTAAAGTTTTGGCCATTATTTGGACAGGTCTGCTACGACAGGCTTATACTAATAGTGGATAAAAGCAAGATGACAACATAAGTTATAACAGTAATTAAACTATTCCTGTTCTGTCTCCTTGCAGAACATATTCTCTGGCTCTGTAGGCATTATTGTTCAACTCCGGTATGAACTGAACACCATTGGTACAGTTTTGACAGTTTTGTCTTAAGATTGTCCTGGAACTAGAGTATGAGCCTTTGAAGCTCCGCCCTTTTCTAGAAAGGACACGGCTCATTTGCATTTAAAGTGAAACACTAATAACTTTAATTTATAATAATAATAATTTTGCTCATACTCCCAAATGTGGCAATTATCTTTGCTATAGAAAATAAGTGTGGATTATTTTGAGCTAAAATACACACTCTGGGGACATCAGAGACTTATTTTACATCCAGTAAAAAAAATAATAGGGATTAATAGGTGCCTTTTAATGTTATTCATTTGTTAAAAAGAATAAAGGAACAAAACTTGTACTTTGAGTGGCTAAAGTCATGAGCAGTTTTTTAACAAAGTAATAAAAAAGGTTTCAACAATAAGTAATATCACAAGCGCAACGAGAATCACACAAATATTTTGTCCCAAGTGCAAATGTGATCCTAATTATTGTTAATTATCTTAAAATATTACCTATAAAGCCACAGCAGCACTGTTGTTCATCTCAGAGCAACACACCGCCATCTGCCACTGTGGTGTTTCGTTTCTGAATTAATCCACATCTTGATAGAATCAATCGCGTGATTGTCTCGGTTATATATGTATTCCCTGAAGGAAGGGAACAGAGACGTTACGTCAATGACTGACAAAATGGGGGTTTCGCTTAAAAGCCATTTGCCTTTGAGATCTACAAAACAAGCCAATGGCATGAAAATGCTATGGGTCAGTGGAATTTGCATTGCGCAACTCTGCCCCACCTCGTGGGTATAAAAGGAGGCAAGGTGCAATCTCGTATTATGTTACCTGCTGAGGAGCCAAGGCTGGTTAATATACAGTGAGGTAAAAAAGTATTTAGTCAGCCACTAATTGTGCAAGTTCTCCCACTTAAAAATATGAGGGAGAGATGCCTATAATTTTCATCATAGATACACTTAAACTAGGAGAGACAGAATGAGAGAAAATAAAGCAATGTTGTTGTCGTATTGGTTGTAATTTGAATTTTTTGCTTATTTTTAAAAACAAAGATACATGTGAGGAAAATAAGTATTTGAAAACCCTGCGAATTTTTTTTTTTTTCCAAGTTCGCCCACTTGGAAATCATGGAGGGGTCTGAAATTGTCATCGTAGGTGCATGTCCACTTTGAGAAACATAATCTAAATTTTAAAAAAATCCAGAATTCACAATATATATATTTTTTTAACTATTTATTTGTATGATACAGCTCGAAGTAAGTATTTGAACACCTGTCTATCAGCTAGAAATCTGACCCTCAAAGACCTGTTAGTCTCCCTTTAAAATGTCCACCTCCATTTATTATCCTAAATTAGATACACCTGTTTGAGGTCGTTACCTGCATAAAGACACCTCTCCACCCCATACAATCAGTAAGAATCCAACTACTAACATGGCCAAAACAAAAGAGCTGTCCAAAGACACTAGAGACAAAATTGTACATCTCCACAAGGCTGGAAAGGGCTACGGGGAAATTGCCAAGCAGCTTGGTGAAAAAAAAGGTCCAATGTTGGAGCAATCATTAGAAAATGGAAGAAGCTAAACATGACTGTCAGTCTCCCTCGGACTGGGGCTCCTTGCAAGATCTCACCTCGTGGGGTCTAAATGATCCTAAGAAAGGTGAGAAATCAGCCCAGAACTACACAGGAGGAGCTGGTCAATGACCTGAAAAGAGCTGGGACCACCATTTCCAAGGTTACTGTTGGTAATACACTAAGACGTCGTGGTTTGAAATCATACATGGCACGGAAGGTTTCCTTGCTTAAACCAGCACATGTCAAGGCCCATCTTAAGTTTGCCAATGACCATTTGGATGATCCAGAGGGGTCATGGGAGAAAGTCATGTGGTCAGATGAGACCAAAATATAACTTTGGGTCATAATTCCACTAAACGTGTTTGGAGGAAGAAGAATGATGAGAACCATCCCAAGAACACCATCCCTACTGTGAATCATGGGAGTGGTAACATCATGCTTTGGGGGTGTTTTTCTGCACATGGGACAGGGCGACTGCACTATATTCAGGAGATGATGACCGGGACTATGTATTGCAAGATTTTGGGGAACAACCTCCTTCCCTCAGTTAGAGCATTGAAGATGGGTTGAGGCTGGGTCTTCCAACATGACAATGACCCGAAGCACACAGCCAGGATAACCAAGGAGTGGCTCTGTAAGAAGCATATCAAGGTTCTGCCGCGGCCTAGCCAGTCTACAGACCTAAACCCATTAGAGAATCTTTGGAGGGAGCTCAAACTCCATGTTAATCAGCAACAGGCCAGAAACCTGACTGATCTAGAGAAGGTTTGTGTGGAGGAGTGGGCCAAAATCCCTCCTGCCGTATGTGCAAACCTGGTAAAAACTACAGGAAACGTTTGACCTCTGTAATTGCAAACAAAAGCAACTGTACCAAATAATTAACATTGATTTTCTCATGTTCAAATAATTATTTGCAGCTGTATCATACACATAAATAGTTAAAAAAATCATACATTGTGATTTGTGGATTTTGTTTTATTTTTTTAATTATGTCTCACAGTGGACATGCACCTACGATGACAATTTCAGACTCCTCCATGATTTCTAAGTGGGAGAACTTGTAAAATAGTAGGGTGTTCACATACTTATTTTCCTCACTGTACATTAAAAAAATCTATATTATAATTGTAAAATTACATTAAAAAATATTGAATTAGTTCTATCATGAAATAAGATTTTGGTCATCCCAACGATAACATGATTGATCTCTGTAAGGATGTTCACACTGGTATGTAGTTATTTTAGCAAAAAGAGGAGGGAATGGTCAAAAACCAGGGCAGGAACATGCTGGCCAAGTGAATTTGTAGTAAAAATAAATAAAACAATGAATAATAAGTTCTGTAGTCATATTATTCAATTATTTTTACTGGATTTTTTTCAACTGTGGTGTCGATTTAGTATCACTATCAAGGTATTTTAGTCTGGTATCGTATCAAACTCAATTGTGGTATCGTGACAACACTAGTATGTATATGTATGTGTGTGTTTGTGTTTATAACTAGCCTACATGCTATTTAACTGCTATTATTTTAGTGACCCAGGTTTACTTAATTACTAGTTTATTACTATTTAGTTATTAGTAGGTTAAGTTTGTAACAATTTCAAGTGCACTCAGTCATTAGTTAATATTGTTAGCTTAATTAAACATTATATGTTGTAAACTAGTTTAGATTGAATATCCAGATTTACTTTCTATTTAAATACTATACAGTCGTTGTCTATTTTCTGTTCTAACTGAACTTATTTCTGTCATTTGCTTTGTGTATTTAAATGTGTACATTTATATTATTATTTTTATCTATTTTTCATTTGAACTCAATAGACATGAAATATTTTGTTTAATATATTGTGTCCTGCTTTATCAACAAAATAAATCTATTGTTTCTAAATGATAATTAGAGCAAATAATTGTCGTGATTGTAAGTGTGATTATCATCTGCTAAATGAGCAGCGACCAATTCACACCTTCAGTCAGTAAAGCCACTCCCACAAGCCATTCATTAGAGTTTAAATGCTGGGAATATTCCCATCTTCCCACAGGAGAGGCAGCAGCAAGCAGGAGGAATTACTACTGGCATATTGAAAAGATGGACTTTAAGGAAGAACCCTGCAGAATAAAATATGAAGAGACAGAGCAACAAATAGGTTGGTCTTTTATTTTATTTTCAATAATGAGAAAGGATGAAGGGTCACTTGGATGAAACTGACAGATCAATACATCTAAAACTAGTCACTAGATTCAGTACTAAACTAGATTTGTGCTAAATTAAGAATGGACTTTATTTCTTCATGTTTCTCATTTGTCCTCTTAATTTATTGTTGATTTTAGACCTGAAGGATGTGAATAAAGACAAACAGCATCATTTCACAAATGAAGATAAAGAACTGACATATAAAAATGAAGACCAACATCAGTTTCAAAAACCTTGTCATGTCAAAAAAGAAGATGGAGATGAAGTCATTTCAAAGGCTGAAGAGAATTTGACACAGAAACGATCTAGAGTCAAAGGATCTTTATCCTGCTCTGAGTGTGGGAGGAGAGTCAGACAAAAATCAGACCTTAAGATACACATGAGGATTCACACTGGAGAAAAACCGTTCACATGCTCTCAGTGTGGAAAGAGTTTCTCTCAGAAAAGGACTCTTAATGATCATATGCGCTGTCACTCTGGAGTAAGATCATTCAGCTGTAATCAGTGTGAGAAAACATTTTTTGTGGCATCTTGCTTAAGACAACACCATAAAGTTCATTCTGGTGTGAAATCTCATGTTTGCTCTTTTTGTGGGAAAAAATTTGCATATGGGAGCTCTTTAAAAGATCATGAGCGTATTCATACTGGTGCGAGACCGTATGTGTGCTTTGACTGTGGGAAAAACTTCAGTACCTCTAGTGCGTTAAGAACACACCAGAGAACTCATACTGGAGAGAAACCGTACAAGTGCTCACACTGTGGAATGAGTTTCACTCAGTCAGGACACCTGAAAGATCATGAGAGAGTTCATACTGGAGAGAAGCCACACCAGTGCTCTTTATGTGGGAAGAGTTTCTCTCATCCAGGAAACCTGAAATATCATCAGAGAGTTCATACTGGAGAGAGGCCGCACCAGTGCTCTTTATGTGGGAAAAGTTTTAGCCAATCATCTCGTCTACAAACTCATAAGAAAAAACATTGCCAGAAGGTATCTGAGTCTCAAAATGATTAATAAATTCACAATTATTCATGAACTTGATAAATGTTGCAGACATGTTTTACTATCCACAAACAAATGCCTTTCAACTTGAGTGTGCAAAATACAGAATAAAGGTCACCACTGCTAAGTAATGTTCCGGCCATTCGCCCTTCCGTGGTAGTGTGAAAAATGCCAAGATGCGTACGCAACGTCTGACGAGCCTTTGACCTGCTGAGGCACTTTCAACACTTTTTCCATAAACTGAATAAGGAAGGCGATCGGTCGAAACTTTATAAAGTTTTAAATATGGGTATTTTTCTTACACAAACGCATCAATTCACTTCCAAAGGCATTTATTAACCTCCCGGAGCTGTGCGAAGCAGGTTATTTGAAGGACTGATGCATTTTTTATGGACTTCAAAAACAACAATCCCTGCCATAATAAAGCTTGGATTAGTTAGGACTTTTTAATGTAACTCAATAGGAATGGGATAGCTAATATATGTGCATATAAACAGATGAGCTCAGAATACAATTTTACATTAAAGCCTTTTCCTACAAACCTGTTATAAAGAAAACTCTCATCCTGGCTTCCTGTAGTAAAACAGTGATATTAAAAGACATCTCCCATAGAGCCTTATATAAAAGAAAATGCTTATTGTGGCTTAATGCAACAAGACGTGAGTAGGATATACACTTTATTGAACATAAATATGCTATATTGCATATTAAGCATGTTTATTTTTAATTTAATTTATTGTTAATTTGTTCAAAAAGAACTTCAAGTTTTGATTCGTCTGACTACAGAGCAGTATTCCACTTTGCCACAGTCCATGTTAAATTAGCCTTGGCCCAGAGAAAACAACTGCGCTTCTGGATCATATTTAGACATGGCTTCTTTTTTGACCTATAGAGTTTTAGCCGGCAACGGCGAATGGCACGGTGGATTGTGTTCAACGACAATGTTTTCTGGAAGTATTCCTGAGCCCATGTTGTGATATCATTACAGTGGCATTCCTGTATGTGAAGCAGTGCCGTCTAAGGGCCCGAAGATCACGGGCATCCAGTATGGTTTTCTGGCCTTGACTCTTGAACACAGAGATTGTTTCAGATTCTCTGAATCTTTGGATGATATTTATGCATTGTAGATGATGATAACCTCTTTGCAATTTTTCTCTGAGAAATTCTTTTCTGATATTGCTCCTCTATTTTTTGCCGCAGCAAAGGAATTGGTGATCCTCTGCCCATCTTGATTTCTGAGAGACACCGCCACTCTAAGAGGCTCTATTTATACCCAATCATGTTGCCAATTGAACTAATAAGTTGCAAATTGGTCCTCCAGCTGTTCCTTATATGTACATTTTACTTTTCCGGCCTCTTATTGCTACCTGTCCCAACCTTTTTAGAATGTGAAGCGCTCATTGAATCCAAAATTACCCAATATTTGGCATGACATTTCAAAATGTCTCACTTTCAACATTTGATATGTTCTAATCTAAATTCTATTTTGAATACAATATACATTTATGAGATTTGTAAATGATTGCATTCCTATTTTATTCACAATTTGTACAGTGCCAACTTTTTTTGAATCGGGTTTGTACATGAATTATTAGCACCAGTCGGTTTCACTGGTAGTTGTTTATTAGTTTTTGGTGCGGCAATGGCTCAGTGGTTCATGTAGGTTGTCTACAAACTGAAAGGTTGGTGGTTCAATCCTTGGTTCCACCTGACCAAATGTCGAGGTGTCAGCAAGACACCCAACCCTAGCTTCTCCCGACGAGCTGAAGGGTGCCTTACATCGCCGTTGGTGTATGAATGGGTGAGTGTGGGGCAAAATGTAAAGCGCTTTGGATGGCCATATGGTCTATGGAAAGCGCTATATAAATGCAGTCCATTGTTTATGTGTGAGTTGTGAAATGAAAAAATTCTCAAAAAAAATAGTCTTGTATTTTCTTCAGGATTCTCCCTCTCGTTGCTCTCTGCTGTCACTATAATTAGCCCTGGCGCTTCACTAATGTGAGAACACAGTTATATAGCAACCAATAGAGAGGATTGTTGCTGTATTTTTATTTTTACTTTTACATTTATTTTTTATTTTGACGCTCACCTATGTGATTTACTGTAACTACGTGTTTGCCCTATGTGAGCCCTGTCTTGTTTTAATTTAGTTTTTGTTTTTCTACTGATTTGAATATTTGTTTTTTAGATTTTGTTTAATCATTGTCATTTGTTACATGAATAAAATGTGCAACTTTCTAATTGCGATTTGTCAGTTTAATTATGTTTGGAATTAGGCGTGTAACGGTACACAAAACTGATGGTTCGGGATGTACCTTGGTTTCTAAGTCACAGTTCTGTGCAGGTTCGGTTCAGCAGGGGAGAGAAAACTATATATATATAATATATTATTTTTTTTATTTTTTTAGGTGCCCTGCCACATATATTTCATTACTTTTGTGGTAATGTCTGAAGTTCTACCATTAACTTTGTAACATTTTTTTGTGCCTTGGTTACCTTGTTTCAAGCCATTCTAGCATAGAAAGCCTGCAGGAAGACTCAGCTTGATTTGCGCCAATTCTCATTAATATTCAACCAGCTAAGCTTGGCTTGCTCAGGTGGGGACACAACATTTTCAACTACCTATTCGGTAACGCTTTAGATTACGGCCCGGAAAGTTCTGCATAATTTAATTGAAATTACAGCATAACTTTTGGTAAGGGTAATGTGTAGGTATAAGGGAACAATATGTAATATTCAGGGAATAAAGGGTTACTATCAGGAAAAATAACATTATTTATACTGTAAGTATTTTTTAATTAAGGGGTAATTATCCGTGTAGTTACGGGGTAAGTATAAATGTGCGGGCTGTGAATTAAAGTGGCTCTTGTTCCCCTCTTGTTTCATGTAGTTATAGAGTAAGTACAATAAAAACACATACACAATCGGATATCACTCATAAATATTTATTTGAAAAACAACTTAATTCAAAACAGATTTATAAAAAAAAAAAATTAAAATAAACGTTTCATTTCAAATGATAACGTCCTGACAGAAAGAGACACGTTTTGTCCCTGTCTCTTTCTTTTATTTTCTTGTTCCTCCTCTTCATTTTCGTTTCCATTGATGGATGTTAGGATGAATCCCATGTCTTTTGACATTTTTTATTATTATTAAAAGAAAAAGTAGTACACCAAGAAATGCTGTCATAATTTATTAATCGTTTCATATCAGCTGTTACCTCTGCGTACATGAGACGCTTCAAGCTATCATGACGTTCTCATGCAGGTTTCATCTGAACCGCGAGAACGGACATCTCTTGTATTTTATTCTTGTTTGTTTCTAATTGCTATTATCATATATTATGTTATTGTTTGTATACTGTTGTGAGCATTAAAAAAAAAAAGGTTTTCAGTGTGCGAATGCTTGAAGCTTGACGCTTCAAATTACGTTAAGCGTAAAATCAACCCTTGCATGCACACCAAGCGGCAACCTCCCGCGATCTCTCTTGAAGCCAATACGGAAGTAATGTAAACTGTAATTCTTTAACTGGCCACTAGGGACAGGCTCCAGAAGGGAGCAGAATCTCATTGAGCCCCATGTTAAAATTCTCAACTTTACAGCAGAAAAAAACATGTTTACAGCCTGGTACAAATTGTGGTTTTGTTTCAAACTGTCAGTATGAATTCACCTTTAAACAGTAGTTTACTAGACTGGGTTATCCCAGCCCGATCTACCGGCGATTTTATTTCGCCCTGCAGCTGAGGCTGGAAACCTGCACATATTTTTGTCCTGCTTGCGTTACAAATTTGCAGGATCCAATCACAAACCAGCGATGGATCGTTGATCTGATTGGTTGAAGGACTATCCAAGTGTCATCTGAACTACTCCCGTTGATCACACCTCTTGTGCAGTAGAAAATACAGAGCATTTTCTCCAGACCAGTGTTCAAATTTACAACATGAACATACACGCCACTTTCTAAAGCCAAGTGGCGTGTTATCTGTACGCATTTTGAGCTATCCGCGTGTATGTTTACACCGTGTGATTTCGCGTGTATGTCTACACCATGTGATTCCGAATGAATATTTATAGCCTAATTTTATATTTTGGAGCAACTAACTACACTGCTACCCCAAACCTACCCACTCTCAACAATATAAAACACATAACAGGCAAATAAATCTACAGTCACGTATTTATTGCAAAAATGGACCAAAAAACTGTATAAAAGTATTAACTCATGTTGCATTCCAAGTCTTCTGAAGTCATACGATATCTTCATGTGAAGAACAGAGTTGATCTCAGTGTTTAATCGTTGAAATGATGATCGCGCCCCTTTGTGAACAGAACACAAACGCACACGTTCATATTTCTGATTCAAATGATACAAACGACACGACAAGTTTAGAATGACGCGATCGGTCACGAGACACACAAGAGCCAATGCTGTCAAAGCTAACATGACGTTTGTTCCGGCGGCAATATTTGAAATGTATTATTAATCTTTGGCGGATGGACTCGACGTTACTGATTGCCTTTGGGGATTTTCTTCACACAAATCAATCGTTTGGCCTCGGACACTTGGAATATTTGTACTTTCTGAATAAATTGTGCCTGCAGTCATATCTGCCTGTTATCCTGTTTTTTATAATACACAAATTGGTAGGTTTAGGGAAGAGTTTGAGTTACGCATTCAAAATGTGTCTGAATATGTGTGCGTGTAAGGTAAATGGATTTATAAACATACTAAATTATGTTTTTTTGAAAATGTAAAAATGCAGATTGTTTCTTGTGATGGTTTAGGGGCTGTGTGTGTGTGTGTGTGTGTGTGTGATGGGTAGGTTTAGGGTAGGGGCAGTGTAGGGAGATAGAATGAAACGGCGTTGATAAACACGCTAAAAAGCGATTGTGCATCTTGATAGCACGCCAAAATGGCAAACGAATTGGCGTGTCATGCATACACCATTTCATGAGATGAGTCTGAAATTTAAAAGATTAAGCTTGGTCTGGACAAGTGGTTTACTGAACATTTGTGTCTGTCCTTAAATTAATTCAGTTGTAACTAAAAGTACCTTAAAGATAAAAAATAAAAAAACTATTTCTCTTTGCTAATGCTGTGAACTACTGTATATAGCCCTTACTTTCACATTACTAATATTATTAATATAATATTAAAGGTTAACAACAGAGCCCAAACTATTAGCCTAAATTCAGTTGTTTACTTTACTTTACATTTACTTTATTTTATATAATAATCAACCCTCAAATATATGGGTGTAACAATATTTAAACCAAACCAGAAAACATGATTCACCCACGCTTCGAACCGCAATACTCTCATGTCAAAATGAGCGTGCTCCACCCCCTGCTGCCCCAGCCCAGCTCTTTTACTTCACGTAAATCATCCTAGTGTGATTAGTCCTTAACAATGTCATTCAAATTAATAGATGCCAATCCAATCACTCTGACAGTATTGCCCATACCGTCACATTATCTTAGAGACAAATGCGCTGGTGTGCCCTGAGCTTGTCATGCTAAATGGTCAGGAAGCACATAAAGACAAAAGACTAATGTATCATAATGTAGGACACCTGGGCTAATTAACATAATCTTCTTAGAATGTCGTCAGTCTTTACCTCAAAAATATATATATATGTTCATAACGTTTTTAATTACATTGGAACGTAAAGATAACATTTTATAAATTTATCATCCCAAAATAGAACTATATTAAAGGGGGGGTGAAACACTCAGTTTCAGTCAGTGTCATGTCAATCTTGAGTACCTATAGAGTAGCATTGCATCCTGCATATCTCCAAAAAGTCTTTATTTTTTTTATAATTATATAAGAAAGATATATGACGTGTGCGCGCCGCTGCTATTGTGTTGAGTGCGTCGTAAAGCTGTGTCATCCCTAACAGCGGGAAAAAACTTTATTCAAAATAAAAATATGGCTTTTAATCAGATACAGCCATACATCTATGATCCGGAATCAGACCCAGAGGCTGCAGTTGAACAGGAGCAGCAGCAAAAACGACTAGAGCAGGACGTCTCTATGTGGTACAAGTTATACACTAACTATATAATATGCTTAGCGGCTTGTGTTATTTACATATTTATACTTGAATTATATCGTCGTATTTTTGTCTTTGAAGGTGTACATGTGGGAAGTGCAGTTGTGCACGTGTGTGTGTGTGTTTACGCGTGGTTTGTGTAGACGTTAGTAAGCGGACTGGTTTTGCACGGCAGGTTAAGTTAGTGTTTACATAGAAAGACATGGAATAGTAGCGCATTTGAATGAAGAAGTGCGCTTATTTAGTTCAACATATTTCCCCACTCTTTGTGTATTGTTGTTTGGAGTGCTTTTACAATACACAAACATAAAGTTACACATATAGTGGCCAGCTAAACAAATGTACACGCACTACACATCGCTTGCTCCATTGATCAATTAACTATACGTGATCATGTTTGGGCTACTTGATGAGCATAGGCAAAAACACAGACATTTGAATCAGTCTTACTCACAGCCTGCGGTTCTAACGTTGGGACCTTTATCGTTGGGACTGCTCCATCCTTCAGCATTAGGCGATCGGAAAATCCGGCGTCGAGCTGGGCCTTGTTTATGAAACAGTCTGCACCGAAATGCAGCGAACAGATATAAACATTTGCGCAACTCAGTTGCTGATCTGGAAAAGCAAATTCCATCCACTGTTGCCTTACCGCAGGGTTTTTGGGGAATCTGTGCAGGACTGTCTTGGTCTGGCAACCAAAAACGCACTTTTTTGGTGACATTGTTAATTGTGCACATCACCTGTGCAGCGCATCCTACAAGCCAGCGCTTTGATGGGCGTAGGCTGTTACTTTCGCTCTCTCCCTCTCTCTCTCTCTCTCTCACGCTCTTCCGGTAGAATTGTCCGTAAGGCCCATACAAGGGAATTCCGCCCCCATTAACGTCTAGTGGACGCATGATCGCAAAAACTTGCCGAAACTTATGACTAACCGGAAGTAGTATTTTTGACAAAGAAATACTCCCATCCAACGTCCACCTTAACTTTTGAAACTTTGTCCATGTGTAGTATGGGATTCCATGTCTTTAACAGTGTAAAAAGATCAGTATGCATGAAACAGCATTTCACCCCCCCTATAAATACAAAATGATTTCCTGTAGCTCAACCAGTAGAGCATGGCGCTAGCAACGCCAAGGTCATGGGTTCGATTCCCAGGGAAAGCAAGAACTGACAATAATGTAAAAAAGTGTACCTTGAATGCAATGTAAGTCGCTTTGGATAAAAGCGTCTGCCAAATGCATAAATGTAAAAATGTAAATGATTATGTATAGTGCAATTAAGCAAAAATCTAGACCAAGCTGTCATGATCCTGGGCTTCCCCTTTTCTCTGTCTCCCTCTTGTGGTAACACACTCGCTCGCACACTCACTCACACATTGGCCCTCATTTATCAATCTTGAATAGAAACGGGTATATATGTTGGCGTAAGATTATGCTTATGCTCCTCTCACCGCCTCTAGGAATTGTTTTTCTGCACATTTTCGCACTAACTGAAAACGTGCGTACACCACCTCCTGAGCTGGAGTACGCCAACGTCCATATTGATAAATCTCAAAGTCACAGTGGTTTTGGGTGTACTCTGGAAATTTGGTGTACGCACTTTTGATAAATGAGGGCCATTGTTTCCCCTTTCGGTCCCATCTCCTCACCTGTTCCCTTATTCCCTTTCATTATTTCCTTTTCTTCTACCCTGTCTTGTTGTCGGATTATTCTATGATATACTCTATATATTCGGATATATTCTATTATACTACTCGGCATTGGCTCAGTGGTTCATGTAGGTTGGCTACAAACCGGAAGGTTGGTGGTTCGATCCCTGGATCCACCTGACCAAGTGTGGAGGTGTCCATGAGCAAGACACCAGCTGCTCCCGATGAGCTGGATGGCGCCTTGCATGGCTGACACCGCAGTCGGTGTGTGAATGGGTGAAAGTGAGGCAATATGTAAAGCGCTTTGGATGGCCATAGGTCTGTTAAAAGTGCTATATAAATGCAGTCCATTTATACTACCATCAGACAGTGAATTATCCAGCTGTGTCTGTTTGCAGAGTACCTGGTCAGCGGCTCCCTCTCTGCTGCCAACTGATATAATTTCTTTCCACTTTTTACTATTTCTCGCATGGCACACCGCAAGAGAATCAATCGACCAGCTTTATTTGTTTAGGGATGACAGGCCTACCAGGCTCACAGAGTTTCATGCATTGCTTGCACTGCACATGGTGCTGCTTGAGGTAATGAAAGAGATTAGTGGCTCTACCTCCCAGCTATTATATTCGGTTATATGAAAATCAAACCACCCCCATATTACAGATTGTGTGATCCTTTTGGAGACAATTTTATCTTACCCTCCCATGATATCATATCGTCAACTTTTCTGTCCATTCAGTGACCACCATCCAATCAAGTGTCGGCTACGGAAATAGGGGAGAGCTGGGCACAACCTAACACGGGGTTAATTGTAGCACACGTTTTAAAACTTTCCAACCATACAAACATAACAAAATTTAGTGCATTTACTAGTTTCCCTTTCAACACTATATTGATAAAAAAAAATTGCTCCAAAGTTAAAAAATCTTTAGACGATATCACTGAACAAATGTTTAACC